>NC_142096.1:40426910-40746553 GCF_054644295.1 Miniopterus natalensis | reverse complement strand
CCTGGGAATTTGTCTTCTGAGATTCAATACAGAAGAACCATTCAGAGATGTTTACAAAGTTTGTAAAGCAAGAATGCTTACAGTAGCATTATTTATAAGTCTAAAATTTGGAAATTACCAAAAGCCTAATAAAAAGCGACTAGTCTTATACATGATGATACTTCCATTGGGTAACATGAGAATTTATATGATTTTGACTTTGCGCCTTCCTTACACTTTGAAAGTCTCACAATGTAAGTCAAAGTATAAGTTATACTTACTGTAAGATATACATTATGACTAGGAAATGATTCAGAGTGGTTTAGCCAGTGGAATTTGGTTAATTTTTGTCTTGTTTATACTCTTCCATACTTTGCAAATTAGCTCCAACTAGGATGTAGCACCAGTAAGAAACCAGGACAGGATTCCTTTTTAAAAAAAAAATTGTCTTTATTGTTGAAAGTATCCAGAAGTCCCCTCGTTTTCCTCCCTGGCCCCTTCTGGCCCACCCCGCCCCACCGTGGCAGGCAGGGTTCTCGGTGAGTCTCCTTCGGACCCACTTCCAGGCAGTGTAACTCCTGCGAGCGCTGCATCGGCGGGTTCCTCCCCCCGCCCGAGCTCCTGCATCGCCCTGCACTGCAGAGCCTCCTGGCTGGGCTAGTGCCAGATGCCCTTGAGCCTTTTCAGTTCAAAAAATGCACTTTGGCCAGAATAAAATAGCAAAATATAAATTACATCCTGCAAACGCTCAGTTTCGAAAACTCTAAGAGCTTCCCCTCGAATTTGGAATCAGTAACGAAATGTTTGCCCTGCCTGTCCGACCCGTGTGATCCGACTCCCGCCTCCTTCCCAGTGTCGCCTCCGACCGGGGCCGCGCAGGACGTCCACCCTCCTGCCCTCCCACCGGTGCGGCCGGGGTGAGAGCCACAGGGCGTCCGATGGCTCACACCTTCCTGATACTGGGACCTCGGCTTCAATCGCACTTGGAATCCGTCTTCTTAGCCCCGTGGATGGTGCCGCACCGCCGCTCCATACGCGCCTCCACCTACCAGGGGCATGATTCGCCAGGCCCGCGTGGTGGGTGGCCTCATAAACCTGCCTCCGCTGATGCCCCGAATTCCTCTCCTGCCCCCGCCTGGGCGGCGAGGTCCGCTCTCCTGCTCCCTTGCCATGGTGGCGCTTGGGCACCTGCTCTCCCCTGCACGCTTCTCTCTCAGGCCCGTCCTCTCTCCAAGCGCACCCCACAGGTAAGTGGCACTCAAAGCCCGCACCTTGCCCTCCCTTGTGTCACATTCCCAGAGCCGGACAGTGACCGGTTTTACAGGCCCCCTGAGTTGACTTCTTTAACCGCCTATCGGGGGACGGTTCGCTTACAGAGGGGGCGTCGGAGTGGATGTGGCCCTAGGATGCCGCTCCCAGCGCTGCTCTTTGGGTTTCTGCGTTTTGACTTGGTCCCGCGACTTCCTGACGCAGGGCCCCGCCTTTCTTCCCGAGAGGTGACTGTTTACAGGCAGACGCTGAGTCTCACGCATTTCTCTCCAGCAACACTAAGTTAATCCACGTTCACCAGTAGAAATTGGGGGTCAGAACTGAGAAGTTCCCCGGGCGCGTCTCGGGTTATGACGGTGTCACACGCGTGTCACTGAGGTAGGTGGCTTCCGCTTCACCACTTGGGCGGAATTCTGTCTGCCAGGAGGGATGGGAGGCTGCCATTGCCTCCCTGGACAATGTGGCTTTAAGCTTTCAAATTCAGTTTCCATGTAACATCTCTGTTTGCAAAAGCCTGGAAAATAATGCTTTCTTTCTCTACTGGGAGAAATATTGATGGGAGTTAAATGGCCAACCTTGCAAAACGTGTATTTCAGGGCTAGAAGGATGAGAATTAAAGCCCAACTAGATTTTAGCCCGCCTCGTTTAAGGGTCTCTGACTCGATAGCAGACGGCACGGCTATTTCACCTTGACGGCACCATCTAGTGTAGCATTGTTGTTCTCTTGCCAAAAATTGATTAGATGAGCTTTGTAAAAATTATGATGACTGGGAAAATATGGGAGAGTTTAATTTCGTAAGTTCAGAAAATATGATCTCCTTTCCTAATGGAGTGGAACCTAAAGGGAGGAAATGGAGGGCTAAGCCAGTCGCAGTAATTAGGGAGCTGGCCGAGAAACTCGGGTTATGGTTATTTAAGATACATTTCCACGGAAGCCTGAGCAAAGAAAGCCTCAATTTTGTTGAGCTGATAGAAAAGACATAGTTTATTAAGCAGTGAATAAAATACACCAAGAACATCCTGACTGCAGCGCTGACATTTCCCATGGACTGTGGTCAGTAGAGGCTCAGGCTCCGTGTGCTAATCTGAACCAGGGTTTTCCTTTCCCATTTTCTTTTTTTAACTTTATTTATTGATTTCAGCGGGGGCGAGGGGAAGAGAGAGAGACTTGTTGTTTCACTCATTTATACATTCATCGGTTGATTCTTGTACGTGCCTTGCCCGGAGATCAATCCCGAAACCTTGGTGTGCCGGGACGATGCTCTAACCAACTGAGCTACCTGGCCAGGGTCTTCTTTTCCATTTTCAATGAATGAATCGGTAAAAGATTGTTTGGAATATAAAAGTCACTAGCTCTAGTTTACTCAGTTCATAAGCGATTTAATTTTGATGCATTAGATATTCTAGAGTATCTAAAAGAACTATTTGAAACAGTGGGAAAATAGATTTGGGGGATATTAAGTTTCCATTTCCCCATAGCAAATATCTGGAAAGGTAATTCTCATAATTACACAAATAAATATTTCAAAGGCTGAATGAGGAACATGAAGTCACAGTAAGATTTTGGGGATGAATTCCATTTTCTTTAGAAGGCCTGATAAAACTTAAAAAGTTTTATAAAATTTGTCTTCAGAATAGGAAAACTGGTTTTACTTTCAGAAGCACCAGCCTCCCAAAGATGTGAAATACGGGAAGGATTTAAGAAGCATTAGCGTAAGTCCTGGAGTAGAAAGGAGATGTTGTCCCAGAGCTCAGGTTCTAAAGGCCAGCGTTACTCCTCCCTTCTCAGACAGAGGCATTTTCTTTTATTTGGAACTAATAGTAACACCATCCTTAAAGATCATTAAGATTGTCCCTTACTCTATTATTTTGAAGCAATGTCACATAATTTTGTGCATTTTCTTCTAGAGCACACTAAAAGAAAGCGTTGCCCTGGTCAGTGTGGCTCAGTTGGTTGAGTGTCGTCCTGGGCACCAGGTGGCCGGTTGGATTCCGGTCAGGGCACATGCCCTGGTTGCCTGCCGTTCCCCGGTGGGGGTGGGTGCAGGAGGCAGCCGATCGATGTTTCTCTTTCTCTCCTCTCTTCCTCTCTCTCTCTCAAATTAATAAGACATATTTTTTTTTAAAAAAGAAAGTGTTAATGTGTATCACCTACTATGGGTCCTATAGACAAGAGTTACTCAAGAAATAACAGTTAGCTTCCTGTGGCTTGGAGGTATCCAGAACAATGTGTTTGTGGTCAGAATTCTTTACCTCATGCTCCGCACTTGGTTAATTAAGAACCAAACACTAAAGGATCTGATGCATCCTTTAGTAAACAAAGCAGGGAAGGGAGAAATGGCCACAAGGGAGAAATGTGTTTATGTTGTAATTAGTCAGTAACATGCATTCTGGTGGTCGATACTGCTTATCACAGCCTAAGTCACCAAATATATCCCACCTAAGTCACCAAAACTTGTATTTCTGTCTAATTTTTAATGTTCCCCAAACTCTTCAAAGCAGGTGTGGATAATAATATGATCCCCACTATACAGATGAAGTGTCCAAATCTCAGATTATTAAGTAACTTCCACAAGGCTAACCCAGCTAATACACAAACTGCTTTTTTTTTTTAATGTCTAGTGATTTGTAATTATTAGCTTCTGTCATGTAAGCATGAAATATAAACTTATAAAACTTTTGCAAGAAGACTTACAATGATATTTTTACAATGTGGGAGTAGGCCAATATTTCTTAGATGGGACACGGAATGCAAAAAACATAAAATAACCAAGGATAAATTACACTACATCAAAATTAAAATCGCCTGCCCCATCAGAAGACATCATTAGGAAAATGAACTGATAACTCACAGGCTGGTAAATTATTCACAATACACACATTTGACAAAGGACTTGCACCCAGAATGCATAAATAATTCCTACAATTCTGTATTAAAAATACAAACAACCCACTAAAAATGAAAACTATTTGAAGAGACACTTTATACCTAAGTGAAGGCCATGATGTACATGAGAGGATGTTCACCTTCATGAGTCTTCCAGGAAATGCAAATTAAGGCCAACACACCCAGTAGAATGGGTAAACTTCAAAAAATTAAAAAGAAAACACAGTGCAAGTGTCGGTGAACATGTGGAGTAACTAGAACTCCCATACATTGCTGGAGGGGATGCAAAATGACTTATTTAACTTTGGTTAACAGTTTTCCATTGTCTTTTAAAGCTTAGTATACACTAACCACACAATCCAGTGATTCCATGCCTAGGTGTCTACACAAGATTAAAAACACACACGTATGTCTACACAAAGACTTGTACATGGATGTTCATAGCAGCTTGACCCATATTAGCCAGTACACTAACCAGCATTTAATGGATGGCATTTTTTGAGAATAGACTACTGAGCATATCATGGTACTAACCTCAGAAGGCTCACTTTCTTCTCTCTCCCACCCTCTCCCCCTCTCCCCCGCCCCTACTTAAAATGGAAAGTTTCAACAATATAGGAAATTGGAAAGAATATTTATTGAACACCATGTGCTATTGCATAGCTTCAATGAGTATGACTATTTGGTCAATCTTTTTTTTTTTTTTTTAATATAGCTTTATGATTTCAGAGAGAGGAAAGGAGAGGGAGAGAGAGATAGAAACACCAATGATGAGAGAGTCATTGGAGATCAAACCCTCAACCTGGGCATGTGCCCTGACCGAGAATGGAACCTTGATCTCCTGGATTCTAGGTCAACGCTCAACTGATGAGCCACGGCGGGCAGGGCTATTTTGTCAATCTTATTTCACACAACTCTATTCTATTTTAAAAGTTATAATTATTTTGCTTTAAAAATTTATAGGATAATCTGTGCCCTAGCAACCTCCAAAGTTGACCCAATTTATTTTTGGTACCATTATGAATCAATATGTTAACAATTATTAGGATGTGGTTCTACTCATTGCAATCAATATCGATCTATGTTGATGTTCAGATCATCTCATTTGGAGGCATAGAAAGTCCTTCAAGTTGGCTCATATGTCCTTTCAGTTTGGCCAACATGGTCTTTGATAAAAAGACTCACATTTCCGTAAGGAACAGTTATGTAAAGTACCTAACTAGAACAGAGCGCTGTGTTCTACAGGAAGCGTGCCAGGAAGAACTGGAGCCCACATTCCCTCACCGAAGATGTCAATGAGTTGACCGTGTCAATGTACTTTAAGTCAGTCAGTGGGCTGAAACCTTCATTAAAGAAAGGGAAGTGCAGTTAGACAAGACTTAGGGTGATCAGTGGAAACAGACAACAAAGGCAAACAAGAGTCAGGGATCCTCAGGACAGCCTGGGCTCAGCGGCTTGTAGAGTGAGTGGGCCACTGAACGTCCACAGGTGTATATGACGGTGTTGAAAAGTGTGAGCCTCACATAGTGACTTTTCTCCAAAAGCACTGCATGAAAAGAGGAAACAGATGAGTAACTGTAGCAGAAAGACCGACAGCCACTGCCACAACCAGGTGATGCAGGTTGGCACCAGCAGTGGTAAGGGATGGTATTAGTACCATCCTTGGCATTAGGTGAGAAAATGGCTACATGTGAATGTAGAATTAAAAAGATATTGAAATCAAATACACACACATATAATTAAATATATCATTAAAGTTAATCATGTTCTGTATACCTGCTCTACTGCCCAAGCAGCGCCCTCTGAAGGTATTTCTAGAAGACATGACACCTACGTTACCCAAGGCCTGCATTAGGAAGTCTGCAGCAGCGGTATTCATAGCAGCCTGGAGCTGGAACCAGCCCAGGAACCTGGCAGGAGATCGGGTGAAGAAGTGTGGCATGTTCTACAAGAGAACACTGTTCATCAAGGGAAAAACAGGAAACGACAATACCTGCAATGACAAAGGCAAATATTTTCAAAATGCAAAAGAAGCCAGGTGTAAAGTTCATGCTGTCTGATTCCATTTATATGAAGTTCAAGAGCAGAGAAAGTCAAACCAGCTTGATAGAAATACAAACTGTGGCTGCTTATTGGGTTACAAAGTGACTGACGGGCCAAGAGGGACATTTCCTGGGCTGGGTGGGGTAGGGTCGCTGTTCCACATATTCTTGCGACGTTGGTTCCAGGAGTGCTCTCATCTAAATGCACGTGTAAGATCGAGCGTTACACTGTATGTGCGGTTTGCTTCATTTGAAAGACTAAGCCCGACAAGTGCTGAGTGCTAAGCACTTCTCCCTAAGAGAGTCCTGCCCTCGAGGGGTCATTCTCAACGGAGTGTGCATCTGTGGGCACAGACGCATTCGAGACCAGCTGTCCAAGGCACTAACCCTGGATACAAAGAAATGGAAGGTTTTCAGTTGAGCCCTGGCCAGGTAGCTCAGTTGGCTGGAGCATCTTCCCCACAAGCCAAGATTGCGGGTTTGATCCCTGGTCAGGGCGCATGCAAGAATCAACTAATGAATGCACAAATAAGTGGAACAACAGACCCATGTTTCTCTCTCTCTCTCTCTCTCTCTCTCAAATCAATAAATACAAATTTCTCAAAAAAAGAAAAGAAGATGTTCAACTGAGCCCTGAAGTGTCCGCGGGAGTTTGCCGAAAGAATTAAGCAATGCATGCACGAAATGCATGACTAGAGGGGAGTGTTTTGGACAGAGGTAACATTCCCAGAGGTGCAAGGCTCAGAAAGCATCTGTGTTTATGGACTGCGAGCAGGGCCGTGCAGAGAAGCTGAGGCAGCCAGGGAGGGCGTGGGTCCGAAAGGTTCAGGTTAGGTATTGGGGCCAAGGAGCTTGAAGCAGAGAGGAGAGCCAATGGCCGGCTGGTGACCCAGGGGGACTTTTGTGAGCCACATTAGGGAACTGATCCTAACTAAGGTCAATGCTCAGAACCTTCGCAATGATGGGCTCCGCATCTACCACCCCCAAAGCAGATCTTGTCCCAGGACAAGACATTTAATTTCCAAAGCTCAGATTCACGCAGAGGTTCCACCCTTGGGACTGTCATCCTACTCGTCTGTCAGGACCTTTCCCAGAGACAACGTGCTCCTGCAGTGCCTTCAGTTTCCCTGAACCTTTACCCTCCCAGACCAACCCCCTTCTAAGTCAGAGCTGAGAAATCCTTGGCGTGGGGACAGCCACCATCCTGCCCTCCAGCCACCACTGGGCAGCAGCCTTGAGTCAATGACAATCCTTAGTCCCAATGTCCCCTCCGAGCCTTTGTCACAGCTGAGCTTCAGGCAGCTGCTCGCAAGTGATCCAGGTAACACAGATAATAATGATGACAATGAGAAAAATAAGAATTAAATGATGACGCTGAAATGAATAGCGAGTAGCAGTGAGATGCTCTGGCAGCGGCCCCGGGCTCGTCCCATTCGGGCCTCACTGTAACCTCGGGCGCGTCTTGTCCTTACTCCCAGTTTGCAAACACGCCAGTGCGGTCTCAGGACAGTCGGGATTGCTCAGGATTATGCATTCAGTAATTTGGTGGAGCAGCGGTGCGAACCACTCCAACAGTCTATATAAATGCTTTGAAAAAGAAACATTTGAATTTAGATTTACAGAAAAGTTATAAAGCAAGTACAGAGTTCCTCCTGCACCCGGCTTTTATATGGAGGCGCATACTCAGTATTTCTAGTACATTTAGCTCCTCCCTGTAGATGCGGTTCCCTGTTTCAGGGCCATTTCCATGCAGCACAAGGAGCGCCCTTCAGCATTTTACATAATATTGTCTCACTGGTAATTCTCTCGGACACTGTTTAGTGAAACGCCTTTTTTTTTTTACAGTTTTGAATAAAATTTCTACTGGACATAGGATTGATCCTGAGCTAATGGTTTTGTGGGGTTTTTAGATCACTTTAAAGACGCCGTTCCATTGTTTTCTATACGATGCCATTATTTTTTGTTTGAGTAGCCCCAGCATCTTGTTTCCCTTCTTTTCCCGACTGCTTCTCACGTCTCATCTCTCATGTCTCACGCCTCATGCCTCATCTTTCCAACAGTTTCCGGCAGTTTTACCTGGATCCACCTAAGTGCGGTTTTGCTGCTTTCACATTAGGTACCTTACATTCTCCCTGGACCTGTAGGTTGATATACAACTAAAATGATCGATTAATATATTCTATCCAATTTTTGAGTTAAAAATTAACTTAAACATATGATAAGTTCAACAAAACACAAGCAAATTCAGAATTTGGAGTTCAGCTCTGGGCCTAACCTTCTAGTTCTATGCCCTCTAATTAGAAACGTCATCCATCCCATCTTATTTTGAGTACCAACCACACGTCCCCATCTCTAAAACCTTCCTGCCCCCTCCCCCAAATCGGACTCCCCGGGCTATGTCCGCAGTGCAGCCCCCTGCAAGGCACTGCACGTGGGTGTTTTGCAGGCGCCTTAGTGATGACGTCCAGGACCGCCCGCCTCTTCGCCCCCAGGGTCATTCAGAGAGAAGCTCGGCATTTGCAGGAGGGGCGAGCAGGGAGGATGCTCCCCTCTCCCCCCCTTCCCGCCGCTCCCCTCCCCCGCGCACCCGCATCCAGTCTATCCCGCACTGTCTCTTCCCTGCAAACATTGCCCCAGGCCTGACCACCGTCACTTTCTCTCAGGGCTCTTTCAGTGGCTTTCTAAGAAGTTCCCCTGCCTCAGATTTTACGGGGGTCTCATTGCCCCCAGGATGGGATGGACCCCCAGCCATATTTACAAGCTCATTTCCTGGGCTCTTCCCGTTTCACTCGGGGCGCATGTAATTTCCCGCGTTCCTGCAGCGACTGTGATTTAAACCAGAGCTAGTGAAGCGCAGGGGTGGGGGATTGCTACACATTTCATGGTTAGGCCTTTGATCCATTTGAATTAATTTTTGTATATGAAATGAAATAGGGGATAAGAGTTTTTTCCCAGCTCTATTTCTTAAAAACACTTAATTTTTTTTTTCTTTTCTGCATAAGTTTCTTTGGCCATTTTGTCAAAAATTAATTACCCAAAACCATGTGGGTCTATTTTGGGATTCTCTTTGGTGTCATGGGCTTTTACTTTTTGACTATTGTTTGCCAATTCTACATTGTTTTGATTACATTAATTTTAATCTTTAATCAAATGATCTAATTACAACTTTATTTTTTCTGAGTTTGCTTTGCTTTTTCTGATAACTTTTAGTATAAGCTTCTTAATTTCTACAAAACGGAGTTTTGATTGGTATTGCATAAAGTTCATAGATAGATATGGAGAGAGTCGTCTTTTTCAGAGCATAGACCATTCTGATCCAGAAACATGGTACATCCCTTTATTTGTTGCATGACTTGTCTCAACAGAATGTCACAGCTTTCAGGTCATAGAGCCTAAAACTATTTATTATTTTATTTATTGAGTACCTAATTTAATTTTGTGAGTCACATTATATTAAGACCATTGTCTTTATTTTTTAATTTTAATGCCTGTGTAAATGACATTTACAATTTTTATTTTCCATTTGTTCATCAAAAGTATTTAGAAATAAAGTTGATTTCTGCCTAAATGAATTTGTATCCTGCTACCTTGTAAAATGAACTTATGTCTTATAGCAATGTTTTAGGGCAGGTTTCCCAAGATTTTCTGTATGTCCAAACATACAGTCTGCAAATAAAACAAGTTTAAACTCTTTTTTCATCATCTGCATGACTTTTACCTTTTAGCGCCGGCCAGGACCCTGGGCTGAAAGCTGGGTGGAGGAGCGCGGCTGAGCGCCCGCGGCTCTCCCAGTCCCGGTGGAAGCATCAGCCTCTCACGTGTGACAGTGGCTGTGGGATTGTCCGCCTGCCCTTGTCAAGTTGAGGAAGTCGCCTTATGTTCCTACTGTGCTAGAATTTTTCTCATGGGTTGGTTACAGGGTTTGCTAAGTGTGTTCCTTCTTTGAATCTCCTAAGATGATCATCCGATTTTTCTCTTTTATTTCTTAATGTGGCAGACTACACTGAGTGACTTTTGTCATGATAGACCACGCTTTCACATTTTATTCCATTCAAGTTGTTAATCTTTTGTTAAAGATTATTTTAGCTATACTGATAAAAGAATGGGTGTGTAATTTTCTTTTTTTGCAGTGTCTGTTTTAAAACATATATGGATATACTACATATAGGATTCCATTACAATGAATCATTCTTATAATTTATATATATTATATATTTGAAATGTATGCTTTGTATAACATATTTATATATAAATTTTATAGGCTATAGGACCTCATCACAATGGAGCAATTTATATGCAATATCCTGTGCATGCTCTCTCATCTTTCTATCTATCTGTCATCTATATCTTGGAGACCCAAAATCTTAAAAAATACATTTTTCCTGGCTTCCTTGCTCAATAGGCTTGGTTTAGATTAAAGGCACGTCAGTGAGATGTGACTGACAGAGGGAAGGCAAATCCATTGTCCCTGACAGCAACTACAACGAACAGGACACTGCTGGACTGGAGCTTCCAGATGTGCTCCTGGGACTCACCTGTGAAGCGTCCAGGCAGCTGAGTTCACTTGGCCTGCAGTCGATGCCTTTCTTGGTCTCCAGACCCACTGAACTTGGCCCTCTACCCTCAGAGGAGTTGTGTAATCTCATTTATGGATAAAATGTCTCACTGCTCAAAGAAGTGACACTATTCCTGTTTTTCTGATTGTCCATAGACTAATAAGATTATGAATAATTCTATTCCAACCAGGTTATCTTGTCCTGGTTCCAGGCCTCACAGAAGAATCGGTGCAGCTGTGCTTCAAGGTCTAGTCGTAGGTCAGCAACTACTTCACGGAAACAAAATTGGTGGCAATGACACCAAATGGACACTCGTTAAAGTAACATGTATGACAGAGTATATTTGCTATATAAATTGCAGATTAACATTTTTAAATTCTAATATATTTTCATAATACATTTTGGAGGACATATAACACCTTCTCACATGTCGTCAGGACACAGGGAACAGGCATTTGCAGCATGGACGAAAGGTAGGCTTTCCTGTAAGGTCTCAGACTGTGCGCTTGCTAACAAGGCTCAACCTGAATGATGAGGCTGACTCCACGCCGCAGAAGGCTGGCTCCGTGCTTCTCTTGGAGGGACGGGGGCTTGAGCAAAAGGAGCCCCTCTTCCCACCTTCCTCTCTGGTTGTCCTGGTGGGTGGAGAACGGCAGCTGCTTGGGGGGTTAGAGTAAGTGTCCGTGCTTGCGTGCGGCCAGGCCTCCGCACTCGCTTAGCTGTCGGCCCGTGGGCCTTTTCTCTCCCCGCTCCTCCATTTCTCCTCTCTCTCCGTCTCTCTGTCTCTCTGTCTCTCTCTGTCTCTCTCACCTCTTTGACTTCCCATGGAAACCAAGCTCCATGAGGGCAATTTGTCTTCTCAAAACGCAGAGCGGTGACTGGTCATAATGTTCAACAACTATTTCACAAATACATTTTAAAAAATAATTGTTTGGGTATTTTTTTAGGTTACCCATGCATAAATTCAAAGTCAGTTTTTTAAAGTTTTATTTTTGTTTAAAATATTAAAATTTTCTCCCCAATGACCCGTTCCATCCCACCCCTTCCCCCTCCCCAGTCCCTCTCCCCACCACTGTCCGTGTCCTTGGGTTGTGCATATCTGCATATAAATTCTTTGGTTACTCTCTCCCCCTCCACCCACCCGCCCCCCTCCATCCCTTTGACATTGGTCAGTCTGATCTATGCTTCCATGTCATTGAATCTATTCTGTTTATCTGTTTATTAAGTTCTTTAGTTTCTACATATAAGTGAGGTCAAGTGATGTTTGTCTTTCGCTGCCTGGCTTATTTCTCTTATCATAATATTCTCCAGGCCCATCCATACTGTCCCAAAGGGTACCAGATCCTTCTTCCTTACAGCTGCGTAGTATTCCACGGTGTGAATGTCCCACAGCTTTTTTATCCATTCATCTACTGATGGGCACTTGGGCTGTTTCCAGATCTTAGCTATTGTAAAATGTGCTGCTATTAAAATCGGGGTGCATATATTCTTTTTGATTAGTGTGTCAGAATCTTAGGATATATTCCTAGGAGTGGAATCACTGGGTCAAAAGGCAGCTCCATATTTAATTTTTTTGAGGAACCTCCATACTGTTTTCCACAGTGTCTATACCAGTCTGCATTCCCACCAGCAGTGCACCAGGTTCCCCTTTCCCCACACCCTCGCCAGCACATGTCCTTTGTTGATTTGTTGATGGAGCCATACTCACAGGTGTGAAGTGACACCTCATTGTGGTTTTAATTTGCATCTCTCTGATGATTAGCAATGTTGAGCATTTTCTCATGTGCCTCTTGGCATCTGTATGTCCTCTTTGGAGAAGTGTCTACTCAGGTCCTTTGCCCCTTTTTTAATTGGATTGTTTGTCTTCCTCTTGCTGAGTGCTATGAGTTCTTTGTACACTTTGGAAATTAGCCCCTTATCAGATTCATCCTTGGCAAATATGTTTTCCCAGACCGTGGGGTTCCTTTGTATTTTGAGGCTGTTTTCTTTTGCTGTGCAGAAGCTTTTTAGTTTGATGTAGTCCCATATGTTTATTTTTTTGTTTGTTTCTCTTGCCCTAGGAGATGTATCAGTGAAAAGTCCACTACGTGGGGTGTCTGTGACTTTACTGCCTATATTTTCTTCCAGGATTTTTATGGTTTCAAGACTTACATTTAAGTCTTTTATCCATTTTGAGTTTATTTTTGTGTATGGTGAAAGTTGGTGGTCTAGTTTCATTCTTTTGCATGTATCTGTTCAATTTTCCCAGCACCATTTATTGAAGAGACTGTCCTTACTCCATTGGATACTCTTGCCTCCTTTGTCAAATATTAACTGACCATAAGGGTGTGGGTATATTTCTGGGGTTTCTGTTCTATTCCTTTGATCTATAAGCCTGTTGTTGTACCAACACCAGGCCATTTTGATTACAATGGCTTTGTAATACAGTTTGAAGTCTGGTAAAGTGATCCCTCCCTCTCTGTTCTTTTTCCTCAAGATGGTTGCAGCTATTCGGGGTCTTTTTTGGTTCCATATAAACTTTCAAAATGTTTGTTCTAGATCTATGAAACATGCTGTTGGTATTTTAATAGAAATTGCATTGAATTTATAAATTGCTTTGGGTAGTGTGGACATTTTAATGATATTAATTCTTCCAATCCATGAGCATGGTATATTCTTCCACTTGTTTCAGTTTTCCTCTATTTCTTTTTTCAGTGTCACGTAGTTTTCCGAGTACAAGTCTTTTACATCCTTGGTTAAGTTTATTCTTAGGTATCTTATTTTTTTAATTGCAATGGTAAATGGTATTATTTTTTTAGTTTCTCCCTCTGAAAGTTCATTGTTGGTGTATAAGAATCCCATTGATTTCCAGATGTTGATTTTGTATCCAGCTACCTTGCCAAATTCGTATATCAAATCTAGTAGTACTTCGATGGAGTCTTTAGGGTTTTCTATGTACAATATCATGTCATCTGCAAATAATGACAGTTTTACTTCCTCCTTTCCAATTTGGATGCCTTTTATGTTTTCTCCCTGTCTGATGGCTGTGGCGAGGACTTCCAGTACTATGTGGAATAAGAGTGGTGAAAGTGGACACCGCTGTCTTGTACTTGTTCTTAGGAAAAATGGTTTTAGTTTTTTCCCATTGAGTATGATGTTGGCTGTAGGACTGTCATATACGGCCTTTATTATGTTGAGGTATGATCCCTCTATTTCCACTTTGCTGAGAGTTTTTATCAGAAATAGGTGCTGGATTTTGTCAAATGCTTTCTCTGCATCTATTGAAATGATCATATGATTTCTGTCCTTCATTTTGTTTATGTGATATGTCACGTTTATTCATTTGTGGATGTTATACCAGCCTTGCATCCCCGGAATAAATCCCACTTGGTCGTGGTGTATGATCTTTTTAATGTATTGCTGGATCCGGTGTGCTGGTATTTTAGTGAGGATTTTAGCATCTATGGTCATCAGGGATATTGGCCTGTCACTTTCTTTCTTTGTAGCATCTTTATCTGGTTTTGGGATTAGGATGATGCTGGCCTCATAAAAAGAACTTGGGAGTTTTCCCTCCTCTTGAATTTTCTGTAATAGTTTGAATAGAATAGGTGCTAATTCTTCATTGAATGTTTGGTAAAACTCGCCTATAAATACATCTGGTCCAGGACTTTTGTTTGCTGGGAGTTTTTTGATTACTGCTTCAATTTCATTAGGTGTTATCGGCTTATTCAGGTTTTCTGCCTTTTCTTGATTCAGCTTTGGAAGGCTGTAGGCTTCTAGGAATTTGTCCATTTCACCCATGTTGTCCAATTTGTGGGCATATAGTTGCTCATAGTATTTTCTTACAATCCTTTGTATTTCTGTTGTGTCAGTTGTTATATCGCCTCTTTCATTTCTGATTTTATTTATTTGGGTCCTCTCTCTTTGTTTCTTAGTGAGTCTGGCTAAAGGTGTATCAATCTTATTTACCTTTTCAAAGAACCAGCTCTTGGTTTCATTGATTTTTTGTGTTTTTTTTTAGTCTCTATGTCATTAATTTCTGCTCTGATCTTTATTATTTCCTTCCTTCTACTTCCTCGGGGCTTTTTTTGCTGTTCTTGTTCTAGTTCTTTTAGTTGTTGTTAGATGGTTCATTAGATCTTTTTCTTGTTCCTTGAGGTAGGCCTGCAGTGCTATGAATTTTCCTCTCAGGGCTGCTTTCACTGTGTCCCATAGATTTTGGGTTGTTGTCTGTTCATTTCCGTTTCTTTCCATGAAGTGTTTGATTTCTTCCTTGATCTCCTTGGTAACCCATTCATTGATTAATAACATGCTATTTAGCCTCCATGTATTTGAATATTTTTGAGTTTTTTTATAGTGGTTGATTTCTAGTTTCATGGCATTGTGATCCGAGAAGATGCTTGATATGATTTCAGTCCTCTTTTATTTGTAGAGGCTTGCCCTGTGCCCTAACATGTGGACTATTTTTGAGAATGTTCCATGTGCACTTGAGAAGAATGTGTATTCTGCTACTTTGGGATGAAATGTTCTGTAAATTTCAATTAAATCCATTAGGTCTGGTGAGTCATTTAAGGTCTGTGTTTCCCTGTTGACTTTTTGTCTTGATGATCTGTGCAATGCTGACAGTGGGGTTTTAAAGTCCCCCACTATGATTGTGTTGTTGTCAAGCTCCCCCTTAAAGTCCACCAAGAAACTTTTTATATATTTAGATGCTCCTATATCGGGTGCATAAATGTTTATAAGGGTTATTTCCTCCTGCTGTATTAATCCCTTTAGTATTATGTAGTGACCGTCTTTGTCTCTTGTTACGGTTTTTATTTTGAAGTCTATTTTGTCAGAAATGAGTATTGCTACTCCAGCTTTCTTTTCCTTTCCATTTGCATGGCGTATTTTACTCCATCCCTTCACTTTTAGCCTGTGTGAGTCTTTTGCTCTCAGGTGGGTCTCTTGTAGACAGCATGTAGTTGGGTCCTGTTTTCTTATCCATTCAGCTACTCTATGTCTCTTGATTGGACCACGTATTCCATTTACATTTAAGATTACTATTGATATCAACTTATTTAATGCCATTTTCCCCCTTTATGCTGATGTACCTTTCTCTCAGTATTCTTTCTTTTTCTTAAAGCAGTCCTTTTAGCATTTCTTGTAATGCTGGTTTGTTGGTGCTGAACTCCTTTAGCCTTTTGTTGTATGGGAAGCTCTTTATTTCACCTTCAATTTTAAATGATAACCTTGCTGGATAAAGCAATCTGGTTGCATGTTCTTGCTTTTCATTACTTTGAGACCTTCATGCCACTCCCTTCTGGCCTGAAGAGTTTCTGTTGAGAAATCAGCTGTCAACCTTATGGGGGTTCCCTTGTAAGTCACTGCTTGTCTCTCTCTTGCAGCCCTTAATATTTTCTCTTTGTCCTTGACATTTGCCATTTTAATTATAACGTGTCTTGGAGTGGGTCTCTTTGGGTCCCTCTTGTTTGGAACCCTCTGTGCTTACTGAAAGTGTTTGAATTTTCCCTTACCAGCCTAAGGCAGTTTTCTGTCATTATTTCTTCCACCAAGTTCTCTATCCCTTGCTCTCTTTCCTCCCCCTCTGACATTCCTATAATGCAAATGTTGTTTCGCTTCATGTTGTTCCAAAGCTCCCTTAGACTGTCCTCATGCTTTTTAAGTGTTTTTTCTTTTTGCAACTCTGATTTTTTTGTACCTTGTCTTCTAAGTCACTTATTCTATCCTCTGCTTCATTGAGCCTGCTTTTAATTCTTTCTAATGCATTCTTGATATCAGATACAGTATTCTTTATCTCTGTCTGATTTTTGTTTATGTTATGTATCTATTTTTTCATGTTTTCCCTAAAGTCCTAGATCTTATTCTCTATTGCCTTGTTTTTCTCAAGTTCCTTTAACATCTTCATAATCAATACTCTGCAAAGTCATTTTAAATCTCTGCTTGCTACTCCAGCTCTAGAAATATTACCATGGGAGAAGCATTAAAATCATTCTAAGGTAATAGGAAGGAAATTGAAAGGACATGAGGCCTGTGTGCTACTGCTCACTAGATAAGAAAATGCTTCATGGAAAGCAGTTCTGTGATTCAGCACAAAATGTCTATTGTCCCCATGCCTCTAGGTGTCCCAGGTGTCCCAGCTGTCTCCAGGTGTCTCCAGGTGTCCCAAGTGTCTCCAAGTGTCTTCAGGTGTCCCAGGTGCCTCCAGATGCCCCAGGTGTCCTAGGTATCTCCAGGTGTTTCAGGTGTCCCAGGTGCCTCCAGATATCCCAGGTGTCCCAGGTATCTCCAGGTGCCCCAGGTGTCTCTAGGTGTCCCAGGTGTCCCTGCCTCCAGGTGTCCCAGGAATCTGGGAGGACCCAAAACCTCCCTCTAGATTCAGAGCAAGCATGTTCTACATCAGTGAAATTTCAGAGGAAATTTTATATTCTTACTCAGAAGACAGTTTTAAGAAGACAGGTATATTTTAAGCATGATGCAAGAGTCTCCATTACTAAGTGTACTCAACATCAAAAGGAACTTCTCAAGTTCATGAATGTGCTTCCAGACGGTGCTTGCAATCAGCCATGCAAGTCCTGCCCAGCACGTATCCCAACTGTCCATTTTCTGTAACAATGTGAAAATGCATTTTCATCACAACGTGGAACAAAATCAAAGGTGAGGGACTGCTTTGAGGGGACGCCTTCTGAAAGCCACCTGGAACTATGCTGCTCTCAGAAGCATTGGCCAAGCTGCACCACAAGGCCCTTAACAGGAACAGGTTTTAAAGCACAAGGATGGATGTCCCTGTAGCCCCAGGGAATGTGACACTTCAGAGCCAAGCTGAGAATTTCAGCCATGGTTTCTGAAAATCCACCATGATAGATGAAATGCAGTCATTCTCTCAAGAGGGAGGAAGTGATGATAACGAGGCCACGTGGCCCCTTTCCCTGACCCAACATATGGGCTCCCAGACCATGGTTACTCCACAACCCTGGGGTCCCCAGGGAGCCCTACTTTGGGTCTCACCACGTATGAAATAGGAGACAAATATGGAGAAAAAACCCATGGCTTTCAGATTCTAGAGAACTCAACATGTAGCTACAAGCAGACTTGAACTAAAGAAATGAATCACCTGCTTTTGGCCCCTCGGCAAAGAAGATCATCCTTCAACTAATTAGCAAGAGAAAAAAGAAGAGAGGGCTGCACTTTCATCCGCCTTCTTCTGGAATTAGTCAAGCTGAGTCCACCTGTTTTAATTAGGTGTCATCAAGGTTAGCACACAGGGATTTAATTAGACTTGCATACACTGCCAAGCTGGAAATCCCAGAAAGGGCACTTATGCCTTAGGAAAGCTCTCCGTCTGAAAAGTAAGCTTCATGTGTCCTTAAAAATGTGGAAGTCTTGGCTAGCTGGTGTTGCTCAGTGGTTGAATGTCAACCCATGAATCAGGAGGTCATAGTTCAATTCCTGGTCAGGGCACATGCCTGGGTACCAGGCTCAATCCTGGTAGGGGGTGTGCAGGAGGCAGCCCATCAATGACCCTCTCTCATCATTGATGTTTCTCTGTCCCTCTCCCTTCCTTTCTCTGAAATAAAAAAGACAACAACATATTTTAGAAGGTGGAAGTCTTTTTAATTTTTTAAATTTAACTTTATTGTTGAAAGTTTTCCCCCATTGATCCCCTCCACCCTCCCCCACTCTCAGGCCTTCCCCATAACAATGTCGGTGTCCATGGGTCATGCATTTATGCATGTAAATTTTTTGATTAGTCTCTCCCCCTCCCCACTCCCCTGCCCCCACCTTCCTTCTGAGATCCCTCAGTCTGTTCCATTCTTCTAGGTCTCTGGATCTATTTTGTTCATCGGTTTATTTTGTTCATTAGATTCCACATATGAGTGAGATCATGTCATACTTGTCTTTCTCTGATTGGCTTATTTCACTTAGCATAATATTCTCCAGGCTTCTCCATCCTGTCTCAAAAGGTAAGGGTTACTTTTTTTTTTACAGCTGCATAGTATTCCATGGTGTAAATGTCCCACAGCTTTTTCATCCACTCATCTACTGATGGGCACTTGAAAAGAATGTATATTCTGCAGCTTTGGGGTGGAATGTTCTATAAAAGTCAATTAAATCCATTTGATCTAATGTGTAATTTAGGGTCACTGTTTCCTTATTGATTTTTGTCTGGAAGACCTATCCAGTGAAACCAGTGGGGTGTTAAAGTCCCCTAGTATGACTGTCTTGCTGTCGATCTCTCCCTTAAAGCCATCTAGAAGTTTTTTTTTATAAATTTAGGTGTTCCTATATTGGGTGCATATATGTTTATCTGGGTGATATCCTCTTATTGGATTGACCCCTTTAGTATTATGTAGTGACCTTTCTTGACTCTTGTTATGATCTTCATTATGAAGTCTTTTTTTTCCATCAAGAGTATTGCTACCCCAGCTTTTTTTTTTTTTTTTTCATTTCCATTTGTAGGGAAACATTTTTTTCCATCCCTTCACTTTCATCCTGTGTGAGTCTTTTGTTCTGAGGTGGGTCTCTTGTAAACAGCATGTGTTTAGGTCATGTTTTCTTATCCATTCAGCTACCCTATGTATTTTCATTGGAACATTTAATCCATTTACATTTAAGTTTATTATTGATAGGTACTTATCTATTGCCATTTTAATTCTTTATAACTATGTTTCTCTTTCTCTAGTTCTACATCTTATTACAGCAGTCCCTTTAACATTTCTTGCTGTGCTAGTTTGGTGGTAATAAACTCCCTTAGACTTTTTTTGTCTGGGAAGCTCTTTATTTCGCCATCTGTCTTGAATGATAGTCTTGCTGGATAGAGTAGTCTTGGTTTCAGATCCTTGTTTTGCATTGCCTTGAATACTTCACGCCATTCCCTTCTGGCCTGTAGAGTTTCTGATGAGAAGTCAGCTGACAGACTATGGGAGCTCCTTTGTAGGTAACAGATTGCTTTTCTCTTGCTGCCTTTAAGATTCCCTCTTTGTCTTGAATTTTTGGCATTTTAATTATGATGTGTCTGGGTGTGGGCCTCTTTGGGTTCTTCTTGCTTGGGACTCTCTATGCCTCCTGAACTTGTGTGACTTTTTCCTTTACCAGGTTAAGGGAGTTTTCTGCCATTATTTCTTCAAACAGGTTCTCTATCCCTTGCTTACTTTCGATCTCTTCTGGTACTCCTATAATGTGAATATTGTTACATTTCAGGGTGTCCCACAGCCCCTTTAAACTGTCTTCCTGTTTTTTATTTATTTATTTTTTTAATCTCTGAATGAGTGATTTTTTTCTACCCTGTCTTCTAATTCACTGATCTGATCTTCAGCTTCCTCTAATCTTCTGTTTATTCCTTTCAAAGTATTCTTTATTTCTGCTATGTCATACTTAATTTACTTCCTAGTTTCCATGTCTTTTTTCATGCTGTTGAGCATACTTACAATCAGTATTCTGAACTCTATATCTTACAGATTGCTTATCTCCATTTCATTTACCTTTTTTTTTTTTTTTTTTGAGAATTCTCTCATTTTTTCATTTAGGGCTTGTTTTGTTGTCTCCCCATTTTGGCTGCCTGCTTGTTTTTTTCCCCATGTATTAGGTAAACCTGCTAGGGCTCTCAGTCTTTTTGGAAGGTCTCTGGTACAGGCCAATGTCAGATGCAGTTGTTACTGGCCCTGAGTACCCTGTTTGGAGCTATCAGCAACCCTTGAGGTCTCCTCTGCTGGGGCTGGGTGTGGTTGGACAGGACCAAGATGCACACCAAAGTCTTTTCCAAGGTTCTGGTCCAGAAGCAGATCAGGCAAAGACTCAAAGCACTCTGAGGTCTGCCTCTGCCTGCAGCCTGATTAATCTGATTTTCAATGAGCTTCAGGCTGTAGAAACTCCTCTGGGTAGGGTGAGAGGTTTTCCTGCAGGGTGAAGCAATTGCTTTCCTCACCAGGCAAAAGCAGTAAATTATCTGTCTGAAAAGATGTCCTCTGCAGTCTGCAGGAATGACTCGGCACAGGAATCCAGACAGATGCCTTCTGATCTCAATCTCCAGAGCCCACAACCCTAGATTCTCTTCACACAGCTCCAGTCTACTTTGCCCTCCCTCTGCTGGAGCCCAAGGTGAGTGGCTGCACATGAAACTTTGTGTTGGCTCTTGAAGAGGGTTCTGCATTTCCAGCTGTCCCTCCCTGGCAGACAGAAACTCAGCTTCTTTTCACAGCCAGATGTTATGTGGGTGCCTTTCTTAGTCCTGGTTCTCTGGGCTGGGGAGCCCAGCCTGGGGTTTAGACCCCAGAGTCCTCAGTGGGAAACCCCCCAGCTGAGATCTCCCTCCAGACCTTCAGCTGCTGCCTGTGGGAGCCCAACCAGCCCTCTCGTGCCCCTGCACTTCCTACCAGTCTCTGTGTGGTCTCCCCTTTTCCTCCTTGACTATAAGGGTACTTTCCAGCTTGTCTTCAGTTGCAATTTATTATTCAGGATGCTTTTTCTCTATTTTAGCTGTAATTCCAGTTTGGTCCCAGGAGAGTATCAATGTAGCTTCCATTTAGTCTGCCACCATCTTTAATCTCCTAAAAAGTGGAAGTCTTGATTTGCTAAACCTAACTGTTCTCTTGGTTGATGTTGCCATTTAATTTTTTTAAATGATGTATCTGAGTTGGTTCTGCCTGGAATTATGAAATGTTATAATGGCAAAGGACCTTACTTTTTACCTAGTCTATTTCCCTTGTTTTTCCTATAAGGACACAGCATTTTTGAGAGTAGATATCTTGCCCAAACAGGAGATAAATTGCAGAGTGACAGAGCTCAGGATAGAACCCGTTCTCTGGACTCCAGAGTCAGGCCTATTTCCCCATCACATTTCCCAGTTTTGATTCCATGTGGGAAGCATTCAATCTTTGTCAACTGTCGAAGAACATCTGTGCATTAGTATTTGTTCATCACTTACTCTTAATGATAATAAGGACGGTATTACAAATGGAAAGACCTCATTTTCATAAACTACACCCTGCTTAACAATTGTCTGGACCAAATACATTGATTAAGTCAACCTCAAGTCTTCTCCCTACTCATACTTCAAATGCATGGTGTTGGTGAGCTCCCTTTATGACCCGTAGAATGATTTATGACCTTGTCATGACCTTTGGCAAACACGCGGGGTGGCGATGCTTTGAGGCCAATGCTCGCGAAGGATACAGAAGACACAAAATTGGGAAAAGATGAGAAGCCGAGGGTACTCAGATTTGCACAGTCCACAAAGCTGAGGATCAAAATTAAATTTCTTACAATTTCAGACACTCTTCTGGGAAAAGTAGTACATAAGGACATGTAGAAATAACTCAGAGTCCCCATGAGCATCCTGCTCCAGCTGGGGAGACAGTGGGAGCATCACGTGGAAGGGTTAAGAGTCTTTTCATGTATCCTCGAGGTGCACCAACACAGCCCCCCTGCAGGGGAAGCGAAGAGAGAAACACACGGAGGGAGTTTCTTGCTCGTTGCTTTTATTATAGGCTAGAAGTTTAACTTTTTTCCTAAGACATTCATCACAATCATAATCATATAATCACCAGGAAAAAAGACAAAGGGAGAAAATATGTACATGTCAACAGTTCATTCCTTTTTCCTGCCCAGTGGCTTTCCATGGTATGGGTGTATCACAACTGCTGAACTGTTTACCCACCAAAGGACATTAGGGTTGTTTTCAGTTCTCAGCTTATGTAAATAAAGCTGCTTTGAACATTTATGTAAAAAAAAGTAATCATTCGATTAGTTCACCAGTTCATTTGCTGATTCACCCAATATTTACTGAGTATTTGCTATGTATCAAGCGATTCTCTATATTCTGCTATGAACAGCAGTAACTCCCACGTATATATTCTAAAGCTTAAGATAAATAAGAATTGATAACACATAATCTCAATTAGCCATCAGTACCATAAAGAAAGGTGGAAACAGGACAAAGGAAGCCACTTCACATGGAAAACCAAAGAAGTCCTTTGGGAAGTGGTGTCTGAACAGAAACCTGCGTGGAGTGAGGGGAGGTGACGTGGAGACACCTGGGGAAAGACAGATCCAGGCAGAAGGAACACCAGCTGCAAATTGCCCGAGGAGGACTCTGCTTAGTGAGATGACAGGAGTGATCACAGTAAGGGTACGTGTAACTCTCACCCGGAGGGGATTCCAGGAGCCACTTTTCAAGCTGCTTTCATATAGTGGCCCATTTAATAGTCACGACCCCATCAAGTGGATATTTTTATTACATTTCTCATTTACAGATGTTTAAACTGAAGCACAGAGAGCATTGATAACTTTGTCAAGGTTGGGCAGGTAGAAAATACTTGTTACAGTATAGACAGATGAGGCAATATCAAAACTATAAGTTTATGTGAACAAGTTTATTATCTAGACTGCAGAAAATGTACACTATTGACTGAAAGAGGGTGAAATTAGAGGCTGAGAATAAGTTTGAGGAGTTTCTATAATAATCCTGGAAAGAAATGATATGGGTCTGAACTAAGGAAGTAGTTGCAGGAACTGAGAAGAGAAGGTGATGTTGAGCAATGAATCAGAGGTAGGACTTAAAATAATAGGTGACTCAATGAAAATAGGTGATAAGATTTATAATAAAGAAAACAATTTGCAAAGGATTTGACAGATTGAGATCATGCCATTTCCTTCTCGATTCTTCCCAAATTATGGGAGCCCGGAATCTGAAATGCTGGGCTTTGCGGTAAATGCTGACATCATGGAGTTTTAGTTATAGGAGGGATGACACAGGCATCAGCATCTTAGACCTTTATTTAAAGACGAAGTGGTGGAGACCCAGATAGGAAAAGGGGTTGGCCTGAAGTCGTTCAGCAGGTGGAGGAGAGCTAATACTGGAACCCAGGTCTCCTCCCAAGGCACCTATATCCTTAGGAGACCTAAATAGCCATGCATTTGAGGATGCATGAGATGTTTTCTGACGTCTTTCCATTCCTTGGTGACACCTCCTGAAGTTGATTTGAATGTCCTTCTACAAATATGGATGGTTATCAACAATGTGGCAGGCACTGTGGCAGGTCCTCCGATTGTCCCTGTGGCCCCATCACTGTTCATCATTTTTCCCTTGAGTGCTTACTGCAACCAGGCATCGTTCAAAACGCTATTCTCATAGGCCGCATTCAAGTTCAAAGTCAAGTCAGTTCTACCCCAAAGTCCACGTTCTTTCTACCAGATAGAGAATATTAGTCGGAAAACTGTCTTCAGTTTCTTCTTTCCCAGTAATCACTCACTCCTGTTTTTCTGCTCCTCCCAGGCCTTATGGATGACAGCCGGCATGAGCTCAGTCTCTACCACACTTCCCTCTCCTCCCAGGAAACCCAGTTCAAATGCACACCAGTTCAAATAATGAGCCCTTGGAGAGAAAGTTCCTGCAGATGCTCAGGGAGTGCCTGTCACCTGCAATATAGGAAAGCCTTGTCTGTGAGCATCGCTAGGGAGTGACATGGCCCGTGCGTTGTCTGCCGTCCCACGGTTACTTACAGAGAGCGGGCCGCCCAGCCCTCCCCAGAACAGAGCGCTCCTCAGGACCTAAAGCCCAATTTTATGGACATTTCTAATCTTGTTGGATTGAGGCGTGTCCTCACCAAGTAATCTCCCGATTCCTCATCTATCATCCTTCTTTGATAGGGTAACTTTCTGACCGTCAATGCGAGCTAGCCCTACGAGTAAGTTTTCCTGGGGAGAAGAAGGTGGAAAGATGAAATGATAACACTTTCCAGACAGTATATGCAAAAACCCTTAACTACCTCCTTAAACAGGATCTCCAATTATTGTGTAATGGGCCTGCAATGAAGATGCTAATGCCAGTTTTTACAAGATCCCCCATCACCCTAACTACATCCTCAGTAAACTTGTCAGATGTCAACAGTATGGGGCCTGGAATCTAGTTCCCAGGTTTATTAACTGCTGCTCCCTGTGGCATTTTCTCAGAATGACCGTATAACATTCAGCCAGAGGCCGCTTTTACTTCCAACATAAATACAAACACAGCCTGAATAAAACAGATGCGCTGCACCTCGGCGTGAACGACGCTGCTCTAACGGATTCCGGGCGAAGGCAGTGAAATAGTGCCCCGCGTGACTCGGGTAGCGACACCACAGACAGTGGCTGCAGATCACGACAGGCTGCCAATTTTGATTTTACTTGATTTTACTTTATCATATGGGTTTCCCCTCCGCACCTCTCTCTAGCTCTTGAGGGGGCAGCGCCCACGGACCAGAGCTCAGGCTTCCAGTCCTGCGTCAACCTTCTCAGGGCCACGCTCAGAATCGCAGAACAAACGCAAAGTCCGTACGACCTGACCAGCGCCCACCTCTGCGAAAGGTTTGCAGCTAACGCTGGTCCGTATGGACACTTCTAACCAGGCCCCAGCTTGGTGAGCCTGAACACCGCACGGAATTACGTGTCCCCCGAGGTTTTAGGAGATGTCCTGCAAACTTGCACTCTGACGTCCCTTTATAGCTGTTTGCTTAGAGGAGGCAGGTCAGGCAAGGGAACCAAAGCGAACCCCGAAACCAAGGGGATTGAGGCATAGCTTCAAGGGTGGCTTTGAGGACCAAACTGGCAGAAGTAGCATGTGGGGCTGAGTGAGGGGTTGAGAGGGGACACCAAAGAAAGTCACCCTAGAAATGCTGCTTTTGGAGAAACCAACTTTTAAATGCTGAGAGTGTTTCCAAAGTACCCCGCCTGGCAGGTAAGACGTAATCCGAGTGTGAGCTAAAGGAGGCAGCCGGCATTGGAAGGGAAAGTGGGTGTCTGTAAACACTCCTGTTAGAACACTGACAGGGAAAGGAAATCAGGGGTCTTCCTAGGAAGGAAAGCTGGGCCCCAGGGAGAGAACTCATCCTGGAGAAAGGCCTCCCAAGCCCGGCATTCAGGCCTGAGGGTATTCATGTGCAAAGAGAGAGCCGGGAGAGAATAAAATAAGCTGTTTCATGGCCTTGGTGACATTTCTTCCTGATGTAACGCAAGACAGAAGGAGACTTGACTCCCACGTCCCAGCTGACATCAGGCACAGGCCTGGAGAAACAGCTCGTTTGCATGGAAACCACATTGATGTGTCTTCTTCACCGGATTTTGGGAGTTGTGCCCGGTTCATTTCTTCATCATGAGAACCTATCAGAGGACAGAGGACAGAGCACATGTCAGGAAAATGCACCAAACCCCTTACTGAAGGGAAGCGTCAGGGAGCGGACCTGCACTCGGGCAGCAGCTGGGGCATCTGCTCCCCAGGAAAAGGGGTTTCCACAAGCCCAGTGTCATCAGAGCAGGCACAGGGCGGACAGGGGATTTGGGTGGTTGCAGGGGCAGAGAGGAGGGGGCCTGGCGCTGACAGTCTCTGGGCCCCTGCAGCTTTGGAGGCCGCGTGCTCGGCGGCCTGCAGCGCAGGGCAGGGTGGATAGCAAGCTGGCGGCTCTGTGGCAGGCCGCTCTGAGCACTGGAAAGGAGAGGAGGGGCCGCAGGGTTCCAGGGAACTGGATCAAAGAAGACAGTGAGCTGGCAAAATGTGGCACAATCCTGGTCCGAACACTGGAGCACTAAGTAGATAACGTCTAGAACAATTTTCTCTCACTGGAGGAAGGAATGCTTAGCCAGAGGCCAAGGTCACAAAAATTAATGGCAGATTTGGAGTTGGAATAATGTCTGATTATTTTTAAATTCATTCGATTCTTCCCTTTCTAAAATTCTGATATAAAACTTGAGTGCTACTGAGTGAACTAAGAAATAAAGTTACAGGTGCTGCTTTCTGTCTCAATTCTGTCAACTATTTTTAGAAAAGGTAAAAATAAGTCCTGGTAAAAAATGAATTCAGTCATTTGTTTAATAAACATTTATTGACACCCCTATCCCTATACTCTCTCTACCTCCCTCCACACTCCCTTCCCCTCTGGTAATCATCAAGCTGTTGATGGAAGGAGACTTGACTTGGGGCGGTGAACATACAATACCATATGCAGATAATATGTATATATGTATATGTATATGTATATGTAATTAATATAGAATTGTACACCTGAAACCTATATAATTTTATTAACCGATGTCACCCCAATAAATTCAATTAAAGTACTTAAATTTTTTTAAAGCAAATATATATAAAAGTATAAATTAAAATAAAATAAATGAAGTACTGCTACGATAAACATAAATAAGTCAATAAACATTTATTGAGTTTCTACTTTGACTCAGGCCCTGTGCTTTCTGCTGAGGTGCCCACGGTCTAGGTATTCCCTCTGAACCATGGATAGACGTGCTTGCTCATGAGCTTATTACAAAGAGAGGTGCTGACTTTTGGATGAAATCACAGAGCCAATGCAGTTCAAGTCCAGTGTTGTTTCTAAATCATCCCAATGGAATAAAAGCATGTGGGCTACTGTTTGGATGTGCTCATGGGGCAGACGCAGAGGAGGGCAGGCAGCCCTGCGTGGCCGTCCGGACAGGTTCTGAACCCTCCCTGCAGGTACCTCTTGCTCAGCAGCCAGGTGGAAGGATTTCACCTTCAAGATCAAAAGACAACGGGAATCAGGAAAGGGAATTGTGGGTGCGAATGCCAAAGTTGCTGACAAAGACCAAAGTTTAAATAAAACATGTTCGGTGGAGATGAATCAATACTTTATTTGTTAAGGAGAAGTAACAGAACAAAAAGTCTTGTACAACAGAGCATAAAAAAGTGAGAAATCAATTCTACTTAATTCAGACGCTTGAAGAGTCACCTATGCCATTACGCATGAATAATTCAGGAACAGACATTTACTGCAGACACACATTGTTTGGTTTGGATTCAGCGCTGTCCCGCGTTTGACCCAAATCCTGTAAAGAATGATATTCAACAAATTGAAATAACATTTTTCAAGTAGGACTGTGCCTCGGGGGTATTCCTAACATGATCCCAAAATAGAATTTGGATATGAGATATCAGATGAAATTTATTTAAATGGCACGATGTGATAGCACATTAGCTCCCACGAGTGAGGATCCTCTATCTGTCCATTGTCACCTGGTAGAAAGCAATAGGAGGTGCAGGAGCCCTGAGGACGACTCCCTTTTGTCCTGCTGGTGTCAACCCTGCTTAAGTAATGTCATGGTTATTTCCTAGCAGTTGCAGGCCAGGCCAGTGGGCACTGTCGCAGCAGGAAAATTAACCCTAAGGGGATGCAGTGAGCCAGTGATGCATGGAGCCCACGGCCCTCCAGATGTGAGGGAAACGGGGGTACTTAGCCCAGGTGTGAGTCTGGAAATGAGGGACAGGAGGCTTCAGAGACGTTGTCAAAGTGGGTGACCAGTGCAGGGTTAGAACCCAGATGCCGGTCCCTCCCTTATTACAGTTCTCTCCAGTGTGCCACTCATTTCATGTTTTGCCCTTGTCGCTACTTCTCATACTAGTAACAGTGTGCAGCTGAATCACAGGGGTTCTCTGCACTGGGCCAAGCCCTGTCCCAAGAGCTGCGCTGATCAAACCTCACAGCTGAAGAAAGTGAGGCCCAGATGCCTGGCCTGGTCTTTGGGGAGCAGATGACTGAGCTCAAGTTCACGCACCCCTCACGTGCTCCTCAGACACCACGGCGGACACAAATCGGCCGCACATGGTGCTGCACACAGCAGGGCGTGATCCAGCAGGTCGGGGGGGCCCTTAAAATCTGCACGGGTCACAGGCTCCTGAGTGATGGCAGCTCGTGCACAGACCACAGTTTGAGGACAGTGTCTCAGATTGTCCTGCTTAGGGGGGACGAGAGGTACTTGAATTAAATACAGTAAATGCCTGAAATCATACAACTGCCAAGATACAGCAAACACGACACAAAGATGCAGGGGAGGTGTGTTATTCAGGGTTCTCCAGAGAACAGAACTACCTGGATGTGTGTGTGTAAATCTCTCTCTCTCCCTCCCTGTCTCCTCCCTCCCTCCCTGCCTCTGTCCCTCCTTCTCTCTTCCTCACTATATGCAGAGATTTATTATAGGGAACCTGCTCCCAGGATCTGAAGGTGGGCGAGTCCCTGAGCCAGAGACTCAGGAGAGCCCATGGCATGTACCAGTCTGAAGGCCAGCAGGCTGAGGAAAGCCAATGCTCCACTTTGAATCTGAAGGCAGAGAAAAAACACAAAAACAACTACACTGCTGTTTGAAGGCGGTCAGGCAGGACGAACACATTTGGGGAGGGTGAGCCTTTGTTTCATTTGGGTGTGTGGCTGATTATTTGAGGCCCACCCAAATTCAGTGGCAATCTGCTGAACTAAAACAGTCTATGATTTATATGCTAACCTAATCCAAAAGCATCCTCGCAGAAACACCTAGAATAACATTTGGCCAAATATTGGGCACTCAGTGACCCAGCCCAACTGATATAAATGAACCATCACAGTAGTATTGTTTCGATGCTAATTCATAGACTAGAGCGATCTCTCGCGATTGACTAGAACAGAGCTCTGAGGACCCGGTTCCTTCGCCGATGTGCCCGCTGTTGAATGCATTGGATTAAACGGGGACGGGGACCTTTACTGACCCCGTCTGTGTCTTGCTGGGTTTTGCAGAGAGCAGTGGAAATTCTAGAAGCCTGGTAGTGTGTTGCTATCTCTTTCTTTGAGCTTATTTAGGAAGAACGGCCAAGGGAATGTCCTGATGCACTTGGCAAACCTCCCCCACCATCTGATACGCCCACCTTTCAACACCCAGCTCCAGCCTGCCCTTCACAACTAGACCATGGAGAATTAAGATTTTCTTTTCTTTTTCTTTTCTTGTTTCAATCTTCACCCAAGGACATGCTTAGAGAGAGGAAGGGGAGGGAGAGAGAAGCACGGATTGGTTGCCTCCTGCATGTGCCCTGGTTGGGGATCTAACCCGAAACCTAAGTATGTGTCCTGACCAGAAATCGAACCGGCAACCTTTTGGCTCACAGGGCAACACTCAACCAATGGGGCCGCTCTGGCTGGGCGACAGGAGGTAATTTTTAAGAGTGTTTCTGAATTTCTCCATCAGTCTGCCAGAGCTCTGAAAATTGATTATTGATTCATGGGATGAAGAGTTCTTGTCCCCGTGAAGCAGTTCAAGTGTAGATATCGATTTCCTTCATGAGGTGGCTTTTCAGAGATGACGGCACGTTGAAGATAGCGCAGGAAGCTGGTAGGACAAGGCTCTGTTAAATCTCGTACAATAGAAGTACCGCCTTCTTCGGGGCAGTGTTTGATCCTGGGACGCAAAGCAGTGAGACGTGGGGACGCACAGACCTTCGTCCTAATCTTGGGACTGCTGTGCTCTAAGTATGTGGCCTCAGTGCTGGCCTTTAGCCTCTTGACTTTCTACAGGAATAAAGGCAACACGTAAGGGTGACTTGAAGTCCAGAGGATTAATTGCCGTGCAGCCCCCGTAGGTCCAGCAGGGGTATTGCCTGCGGGCTGCTGGCCCCTGCCCGGCGCCTGTGCGGAGGAAGGTGAGCCTGACACTGCGCGTCGGGAGGCACACGCTTGGTAAATCCCTCTCAGGCGGACATCGCCTAAGGACCTAGATCCAGGTGGGGCATCTTCGTTGGGACTGGACCTTCCTTTGGCTTACACCACAAAGGTGGGGATCCGATTCTCAAGGAGACCAGAGCTGGACTGCACCCGACCTCCGCCGGCTCAGCGCTGCGCTTTATGGATCTCCACCCCTGCGTGTCTGCGGCTCAGCCGACCATTTCCTCGATAGCACTTGGCTGCTTCTGCTGGGAGCAGGGCCTGGGGGTGAGAGGAGGGGATTAGAGGGCCTAGCTTGGTGTTTATCAACCTGTTCTCATCATCACCCACCTAAGGGACCTTTTTAGGGATTGTTTTTCTTACCCCATGAAATGTTAATATCACAGATATGCTGTATCTGTTCTTTATACATTAAGAGATTTTTTGCCTCCATCCAGTACCAATATTTGCCCTCTTGGGGGCGACATTGCTCCTGTTTAGAAGGTAAGATCCAAAGGTGTCTTGATTCTGGCCTCCCCAAGTCCGAGGGAGAAAGGGGGCTCAGGGGAAGCCGTCCCAGCGGAGTTATGAACGTGGCCAGAGAGAGGACAGCAGCCCTTGGCTCCTGGAAGCCTCTGGGCTCGAGGAGGTCGCTGCACACCCTTTCCCTCAGGAACTCTTCCAGGAGAAGGGGAGGCGGCTGGCGTGTCCCCGGTGCGGTGCAGGTGGAAGGAGGTGCCAGTCCTGCTGCTGACAGGGAGGGAGCCCGCTCCCCACGAGTCCGCGGCGCACTGAGCCGTGCTCGCTGCCAACCACGCGCCCCAGGCTCGGGGGCTTCTGAGCCTCCCTTTCCTGCACACGAGCTTCGGGAAGGAGCCGCGCGTGGCTGCTCCTACTGTGTGAAAGTGAGACCTGCTCAGGGCTGAGCCCACGGAGACCACCAACGTAATAAGCGGCTGGAGAAGCTGCGCCCGAGGCAAATACAGCTCAGGCCTAGGAGGAAGGTCCGGGAACGGTACTCCGGGAGCACAGTGCTTCACACGCAGGACGCCATCTGCTTGCTCAGGTTCTTCAGGGCCCAAGAAACGTGAGGCCTGAATGACTGGCTGAGGGTAATGACACGCCAGGCAGGGCACCCCTGGCTGTCACCGTAGCAGGCGGTAGCTCTGTTTTCGGGTCCATCCCGGAGTCAGAGAGGGAGGGAGGGAGCCGAGTGTGCAGCACGGGCCCCATTTGAAGCAGCGTGAAGCCCTGGCCGGGTGCGTTGCTTGGTTGGGTGTCATCGCTTACACCAAATGCTGTGGGCGCCATTCCCGGTCAGGGCGCTTACTTAGGTTGTGGGTTTGATCCCCAGTCCGGGTGCGTGTGGGAGGCATCCGATCTATGTTTCTCTCTCACATCAATGTTTCTCTCTCTCTCTCTCTCCCTTCCTCTCTCTAAAAATCCATGTAAACATCCTAGGCAAGGACTAAAAAAATAATACAATAAAATAGCCTTGGGCCCTGAAGCAGACGAGGAAGGCTCTCGTGGGAGGTCTGTGTGGGGTCCGAAAAGCCTTTGGGGTGTTTGTTTTTAAAGTGGGAGATTCCAGCGTAGCTAGAAGGGTGAGGCAGAGGTTAGAGGGAAGGGTGACGTGTAACCGAGGGAGCAGAGAATGCCAACAGTGAAGGCAGAAGAGGAAGGAACTCCAAGCACAGGCCGGCTCTGGTCATCTGAACAGGCAGCGAGCCGCGCAGAGGGCAGGAGACGGGGGGCAGGGATCACAAATGTTCCCCGCAGGAGAAGAAGCCGCCTCCTCTCCGTGAAATGAAGCCTCAGTCCCAGGAACTGTGCAGCACCTAAAATCCCACTGGGCCCCCTGCAGCCTGAAGGAGGCGTCCTGTCTGCATCACTTGCTGTGACACCTCGGCGCCCAGGAGGTGCCCGTGGTGCCATCATCCAGCTCTCCCAAGAAACTCTGCAGCCCTTATGGCGACCAAAATCTTCCAGACAAGTCTTGTGAAAATACATAGTAGCACTTTAGGGGAAGGAGATATGTTCCGATGCAGGTGGGCTGAGTGGCTTATAAATGAAATTATAATTTTAGTTACAGCGAACTTTCTAAATGGAGGCATATTCCCTTATCCTCTGGCTAAATTGTTCAGTGATTGATGGGCCATAGCAAAGTGTTTTATTTGTTACCCACACAATCATTTTGCAGAGCATTGTCGCTCTTAGGGGACACAGAGGGTCTTCCCTGCGGGGCTGGGTCGTGCAGTAGGAAGGTGATTTGGCTGCAGAAGGATCCAGGCTCAGACTCAAACCATCACTCAGCGTCTGTGTGAATTGGGGCAAACCAGTTGAACCTCCTTGAGATTTAGATTTTTAATATTTTAATAACGAAGAACTTTCATGTAGCTGGTGTGGAGAAGAAGTGGAATGTCATAGGCCAAGATGCTCACCTTTGATCACCGCACATAGTAGGTGCTCATTAAAGATGAGGTCATCTGGAAGGAATTTGTTCCGGAGGCTGCTAACTGCCTAACTGGCTTCTGTTCTCACTTCTTTCCAGCTGACCCACAGTTTTCCCCAGGATGCAGTTCTCCCAGTTGCAAAACGCATATTCCTGCCCGGTGGCTGGGTGAGCCCAAGGAGGTTTAGGGGCAGCGGGATTTGGGGGACAGACTGGAAGCCTTCTTAACAGCCGCTGAGTTCAAAAGGGGGGCGGCCCACACCCTCCTTCTCCCTTCCCTCCTTCCTGAACCACGAGCGTGATGCTTCGACTTGCAGCAGTCATTTAGAAACACAAAGCTATGCTTCAACTGGGAAATGAACTTGTCCTTAAAGCTGCAAAGCCGGCCCCAAGTTTACTGGGACCCAGTCCCTGTCATGCTGGGTTTCTCATACAGAATGGGCACTTCTGCTCCGTTTCCATCACTGCACCCACTGAGTTTCTCTGTGTAAAGTAAAAAAAAAATCATATTTTTCCTCCTCTGTGCCTTCGGACGTGCTAGTCTAGATGTCAGAATACCCCTTCATACTGACCCCACTCTCTGAAAGGCGAGTTCTAAATCTTCAAAATATAGGTCACCGGCACCGACCTTGGAGAAGACCCACTTCACCACCCCTATGCTACAATCCAGGGCCTCCCCGATGCCTCTGTATTGATCGGAGACTTTGTTATAACCTCCCTCATAAATGTCAATCCACCTGGCTTTAAACTCAAGTCCGATAAAAATGTTGTGTGTATTGGATGTTTACTCTATTGAGAGTCCTAAGGTAAATCTCTCACACACACATGCATGTGTATATATACACAATATAAATGCTGATGTGTGCAAGCATACACAATTATATATGTTTAGGAGCACATATGTATAAATATGCACAAGTAAAATATTTACATGTATGTGTGTGTGTACACACATGTAAAGCCTAATCGGCCTTGAACATAGCAGAGGCTCGATTAGCATGTGTTAGATGAGTGAACACAGCATGAAAACGAAGTTGTGGAAATGAGTTGCTGCTTTTTCTCTCTGTCAGAAAATCCAGTTCCAGGCTTTACAGAGACTCTGGTGGCACGATGTGTGGCCGTGGCTCAGTGGCTCACTTTGGTTCTTGCCTATAAAATGCGGGCTTATCCTCACAGCAAGAACCTGGAAGGAACTGTTGTGTGGATAAAATATCTTACCTATCCAGCAGTAAAAGTACTTTCACAATTAGAGAATAATTTCTGTTGTCATGATCATTACAGGGAAGAATTTTTACCGCCCTGATCGGAAGATGAAACCGGCTCCATGTACAGAGATTGGAGCCCATCCCGGGCGAGAAGCAGCAGGAAGGCCCACAGGCCAAGTGCAGCGGGCCTCCCTGGCACCACGATGCCAGCCGCGGTACAGCGGCGCGGGGCCAGAGACTCACCGTGAGAGCCCTGCCCACTAACAAAGACCCGCCTGCGTTCAGCCAGCTGCCAAGTCGACAGGCGCATCCACCGAATCCGGGGACTACATGTCTTAGTTCTTCAACCGAACGTCCCTCTAAGAATGGTACATGCAAAATATGGTAGCTGCAGAGGGAAAGGTCTTGAGAAAGCCACTTGCAGCGACGACCACGTGGGAGGTGGCTCGTATCCCACAGTCCGCTGGCAGTCAGAACGCAGCGGGCTTTCTAGGCAACCCTGGACTGTCCAAAGCAAGGTGTTTTCATCACATGGGCCTCTGATTCACGCGGCGAGAAGCTTCCGCATCCATCTCCAGAGTCTCGTGGGGCTGTAACTCCGGGGCTGGAAGACCAAATCCGGCAGAGTGGAGGAGACAGGAACGGTCCAGGCTCTCTTGGTTTCACTTGGGTGTGCACATGGAGGGAAGGGGTGCTCCCCATAGCTCTTGGGGAGTTTGAACAAGTAGAGACCCAAGTTCATGCCATTGCATTTGCTCAGCCTGTCATCCCTCAGCATCCTACCACTAACTGCCTTCTCACCTTGATTTGCAAAGCTCCATAAATAGCACCCCTTGAGCTTCACTCTGGGCCACACCTGCTTCTAGTTCTTTCTACCATTGAAAATCTGCCCCTGCATTTGACTAATTTACCCAGCGACTTCTTTAACAATACATACCCTTTGAGGTTTGAGTTTCCTCTTTTGTACCTCTACTACATTTCTTTATTAATAGCAAACAACAAGTCAGAGGATGAGATTAAAGCAGTTTACAATATTTGAAATGAAGTGTAGGCATGTCTGCTGGCTGCCACGAAGGGAAAACAGCCCCTTGGGAGATCAGAATGGACTCAGTCACTGAATGAAGGTTGGGAGAGGTGGCGTTTGGGTCACAATCAACCCTGATTTTTCAAAACAATTTTCTCTGCATAAATCCCAAGTTACTATTTTCTTTTGTACAATATGACATTAATCAATGGTACAAACAGGTACTAAGTTTAACGGTATTTGAACATGCCATTGTGTGTCGTGCCATTCGGCCAGGGAACTGGGCGGCTGGGAGTGGTAGAGATTACGCTGGTGCCATCCCTGGAGCATCCACCTGGCTCAGGCGCTATCCTCACTGTCATTCTTCTTGTTACACCCATTGAACAGTCGCCGCCAGGTGTGGGTGAGCACACTTTTCTTTCTTGTCTCCTAGCAACAAATGTGGAAGAAGGTAGTTAGCTCGGTCTTGGAGGATGACTGGTGGTGTCTCCTGCTTGACAGCACGAGGCTGCTCTCCCAGCTCTTCCAAGGGCTGTAAACTTAGCCTACGTCTGCCAGTGGAGCTGTCACGTGGCACCTTCTCGTGGGTCCGTGGAATCCTAAGGACTACTGAGGACGCAGGTCCTGTGCAGACACCTGTAATGCTACCTCTGGGAATGAGAGGACCTGGTTGGTTATTTATTCTAAAAAACAGATCCAGGACCCTGGGGCAGAATTAGATAAACTAACTGATTGACAAGACAGGACAGGTGTTTACTGAAACCTGCAAATAATACTATTATTTGAGCCAGGATTGCCTGGATACCAATTTCCAAATAAGCAAAAGTACTTGGTAACTATATCTGGTAAACAGATAACTAAATCATCTAACTTCCCTTGGGGGAAAATTATTCAGCAATTACCAAATACGTGTAAGCATCTATCCTTCAGACACTAAGCTATTTAGTGTGTACAGAGATGAATCAAATGGAAATAAAATTCCTTTTTATGGGCTTATTGTCTAGAGGAGGAGGCAGACTGTGGTGAATAAATGGGAAAATGTATGATTGTGGTAGAGATACCTGAGATGCTGTTCCTCCTCCACACGACAGACAGTTCACACGGACAATGCCTGCCTCTGAGCACTGTGCAAACTGATTTTGAACAGTGCAGTGGGTGGAACGTACGAGGTGCTAATTATACCCATTTTGGAGTGGATGAATGCATGAATGAAAGGCTATTTCTGGAAAGTAGCCTAAGAAAAGACCTCTCTGTGGAACCTAATAGCTACCTCTTTCCATTGAAGGCAGAATCCAGCATATTTTTGTTCATTTTCATTTAAATGAACCAGATATTGAGCAAGACAGAATTGATGTTTTGCAAAATAACTGCACCTCTAGTAATTCTGGGAAAACAGGAAAATGCATGCAGTAGGTGGGCGTCATGTGGATGTTCTGGGAAGTCGTTCCCTGTCCCCCGGCATGTGCGGGGGGCATGTTTCTTTGTTTTGGTGATATTTCTTAGGACCTCTGTGATCTTGTTCTCACATGTTCGTCAACTCTAAGAGAATTCTGGAATGATCCATTTTTCCTGAAGCAGATTCGCTTCCCCTCTGGATTATCCATGTCCTCCATGGTGAAAATCAGAGAGCTTTATTTTCATTCACTTAAAAAATAAAAATATAAACACATATAGTATATGTCTAAGGTGTTCTTCGCTTAATAAACATTGCTCTGGAATTGTAGAGATTAAAATGGGTCAAGTACAATAGATTGTCAGTCAGGGATAGAATTATATGGGATATTTGGGCCAGAAATTCCATTTAATGTAACCCCATAGTTCTTCAAGTTCTATCCATGTGCCAAATCACATATAAATCAGTTAAAAATCATTCATAGTAATTTTTAAAAATTTACTTTATTGTGGAGAGTGTTACAGATGTCCACCATTTGCCCCCTCTACCCTCCTCCACCCGACCCCCACGCCGTCCCAGGCCTTCACCTGTCTGTGGTCTGTGTCCACGGACTATGACTGATTGGAACTTCTTAATCCTCCGCCTTTTGTGCCCATCCTCCAACCCCCTCCCATCTGGCAGCCATCAAACTATTCTCTGTAATTATGAGTCTCTGTTCTGCTTGTTCATTTACTTTGATTTTCAGATTCAACGTTGATAGATCTGTATTTACTACCGTTTCATTTTTCTTGTCCTTGATCTTTTTTTTCTTCTTCTTAAAGAAGCCCTTTCAACATCTCCTATAGTGCTGGTCGGGTGGTGATGAACTCCTTTAGCTCTTTCTTGTCTGGGAAGCTCTTTATCTGACCTTCAATTCTAAATAATAACTTAGCTGGGTAGAGTCATCTTGGTTGTAGGTTCTTGCTTTGCATCACTTTGACTATTTCTTGCCACTCCCTTCTGGCCTGCAAAGTTTCTGTTGAGAAATCATCTGACAGTCGTATGGGCGCTCTCTTGTAGGTAACTAATTGCTTATCTTTTGCTGCTTTTAAGATTTTCACTTTGTCTTTAACATTTCTCATTTTAATTATGATGTGTCTTGCTGTGGGCCACTTTGAGTTCCTCTTGTTTGGGTTCCTCTGTGCTTCCTGGACTTGTAAGTCTATTTGCTTCACCAGGTAGGGGAAGTTTTCTGTCATTATTTTTCAAATAGGTTTTCAATTTCTTGCTCTCTTTCTTCTCCTTCTGTTGCCCCGTGATGCAAATGTTGGTATGTTTGAAGTGTTGGTATCCCAGAGATGCCTTACACTATCTTTATATTTTTGGATTCTTTTTTCTTTTGATGTTGTGATTGTGTGTTTTTTGCTTCCTTATATTCCAAATTCTTGTATTATTTATTTTTTTATTATTGTTTAAAATATTACAGATGTCTCCTTTTCTCCCCATTGACCCCTTCCATCCCACATCCACCCACCTCCCAAGTCCCTCACCACACCAATGTCTTGTCCTTGGGTTATGCATATATGCATATAAATTTTTTGGTTGATCTCTCCCCCCCCACCTATCTCTGAGATTCGTCAATCTGATCCATGCTTCCATGTCACTGAATCTATATTGTTCATCAGTTTATTAAGTTCTTTAGATTCCACACATAAGTGAGATCATGTGATGTTTGTCTTTTTCTGTCTGGCTTATTTTGTCCAGGTCCCTACATACTGTCCCAAAGGGTATGAGATTCTTCTTCTCTACAGCTGCATAGTATTACATGGTGTAAATGTCCTACAGCTTTTTTGTTCATTCTTCTACTGATGGGCACTTGGGCTGTATTCAGATCTTAGCTATTATAAATTGCGTTGCTATGAACATAGGGGTGCATATATTCTTTTTGATTAGTGTTTTAGGATTCTTAGGATATATTCCTAGAAGTGGGATCACTGGGTCAAATGGCAGCTCCATTTTTAATTTTTTGAGGAACCACTATACTGTTTTCCATAGTGGCCGCACCAGTCTGAATTCCCACTAGCAGTGTACCAGGGTTCATCTTTCTCCACCTCCTTGCCAGCATGTGTCATATGCTGATTTGTTGATGGTAGCCATTCTGACAGGTGTGAAGTGATACCTCATTGTGGTTTTAATTTGCATCTCTCTGATGATTATTGATTTGAGCATTTTTTCATATATCTCTTGGCCATCTGTATGTCCTCTTTGGAGAAGTGTCTGTTCAGGATTTTTGCCCACTTGTTAACTAGATTGTTTGTCTTCTTCATGTTGAGTTGTATGAGTTCATCATACACTTTGGAAATTAACTCCTTATTAGATACATCCTTGGAAAATATGTTCTCCCACATCATGGGGTTTCTTTGTATTTTGAGGATGATTTCTTTTGCTGTGCAGAAACTTTTTAGTTTGATGTAGTCCCATATGTTTATTTTTTGTTTTGTTTCTATTGCCCTAAAAGATGTATCCATGAAAATTTCACTACATGAGATGTCTGTGACTTTATTGCCTATGTTTTCTTACAGGATTTTAATGATTTTGTGACTTACATTTAAGTCTTTTATCCATTTTGAATTTATTCTTGTATATGGAGAAAGTCGTTGATCTAGTTTCAGTTTTTTGCATGTACCTGTCTAATTTTCCCAGCACCACTTATTGAAGAGATTGTCTTTACTCCATTGTCAAATATTAACTAACCATAATAGCTTGGGTCTATTTCTGGGGTCTCTGTTCTGATCCATTGATCTACATGTCTGTTGCTGTACCAATACCAAACTGTTTTGATTACGATGGCTTTGTAGTATAGTTTAATATCTGGTAAAGTGATCCCTCCCACCCTTTTCTTTTTTCTCAAGATGGCTGAGGCTACTCAAGGTCTTTTTGGTTCCATATAAATTTTTGGAATATTTTTTCTAGCTTTGTGAAATATGCTGTTGGTATTTTAATAGGAATTGCATTGAATCTATAGATTGCTTTGGGTAGTGTGGACATTTTAATAATGTTAATTCTTCCAATTCATGAATGTGGTATATTTTTTCACTTATTTATATCTTCCTCTGTTCCTTTTTTTTGTGTCCTGTAGTTTTCCGAGTACATCCTTGGATAAGTTTATTCCTAGGAATGTTATTTTTTTTTCAGTTGCAACAGCAAATGGGATTTTTTTTTAGTTTCTCTTTCTGAGAGTTTGTTGTTGGTGTATAAAAATGCAGTCAGTTTCCAGATATTAATTTTGTATCCAGCTACTTTGCTGGATTTATTTATCAAATCTAGTAGTACTTTGGTGGAGTCTTTAGGGTTTTCTATGTACAATATCATGCAAAAAAATTTCTCCTATCCAATTTGGATGCCTTTTATGTTTTCTTCCTGTGTGATGGCTATGGAGAGGGACTTCCAGTACTATGTTGAATAATAGTGGTGAAAGTGGCCATCTCTGTCTTGTTCCTGTTTTTAAGGGAAATGGCTTTAGTTTTTGACCATTGAGTATGATGTCAGCTGTAGGTCTGTCATATATGGCCTTTATTATGTTGAGGTAAGTTCCCTCTATTCCCACTCTGCTGAGAGTTTTTATCAAAAATGGGTGCTGGATTTTGTCAAATGTATTTTGTGCATCTATTGATATGATCATATGATTTTTGTCTTTCAGTTTGTTTATGTGTGTATCACATTTATTGATTCGTAAATATTATATCAGCCTTGCATCCCCAGAATAAATGCCATTTGTTCATGGTGTATGGTCTTTTTAATGTATTGCTGGATCTGGTTTGCTAGTATTTTGTTGAGAATTTTAGCATCTATGTTCATCAGGGATATTAGCCTGTAATTTTCTTTCTTTGTAGTGTCTTCATCTGATTTTGGGATTAGGATAATTCTGATCTCATAAAAAGAGCTTGGGACTTTTCCCTCCTCTTGAATTTTCTGGAATAGTTTGAGAATAGTTGTTAATTCTTCTTTGAATGTTTGGTAAAACTTGCCTGTATATTCATCTAGTCCCAGACTTTTGTTTTTTGATAACTGCTTCAATTTCATTAGTTGTTATCAGCCTATTCAGGTTTTTTGATTCTTCCTGATACAACTTTGAAAGGTTGTATGCTTCAAGGGATTTTTCCATTTCATCCAGGTTGTCCAGCTTGTGGGCATATAGTTGCTCATAGTATTTTCAGCTTTGGGATGAAATGTTCTCTAAATGCCATTTAAATCCATTAGATATAGTGTATCATTTAAGGTGTCTGTTTCCCTGGCGATTTTTTGTCTGGATGATATGCCCAATGATGATAGTGGGATGTTAAAGTCCTCCTCTATGATTGTGTGGTGTTGATCTCTCCCTTAAAGTCCACCAAGAAATTGTTTATATATATAGTTGCTCCTATATTGTGTGCATATATATTTATAAGGGTTATTTCCTCCTGTTGGATTGATCCCTTTAGAATTATGTAGAGACCATCTTTGTCCCTTGTTATGGTCTTTATTTTAAAGTCTATTTTTTCAGATATAAGTATTGCTACTCCAGCTTTTTTGTTTGTTTGTTTCCATTGCATGGAATGTTTTTTTCCATCCCTTCACTTTTATCTTGTGTGAATCTTTTGCTCTCAGGTGGTTCTCTTTTAGACAGCATATATTTGGGTCCTGTATTCTTATCCATTCAACTACCTTATGTCTTTTGATTGGAGCTTTATTCTGTTTACATTTAAGGTTACTATAGATATGTACTTATTTAATGCCATTTCCCCCCTTTATGATGTTGTACCTTTCTCTCAATAGCTTTTCTTCTTCTTAAAGCAGTCCTTTTAGCATTTCTTGCAATGCCTGTTTGATGTTACTGAACTTCTTTAGCTTTCTTTTGTCTGGGGAGCTCTTTATTTTACCTTCAATTTTAAATGATAGCCTTGCTGGATAAAGCAATCTTGGTTGCAGGTTTTTGCTTTTCATTACTTTGAGAGGCTATTGCCTCTCCCTTCTGACCTGAAGTATTTCTGTTGAGAAATCTGCTGTCAGCCTCATGGGGGTTCCCTTGTAAGTCACTGCTTGTCTCTCTCTTGCAACCCTTAATATTCTCTCTTTGTCCCTGACACTTGCCATTTTAATTATGATGTGTCTTGGAGTGGGTCTCTTTAGGTTCCTCTTGTTTGGTACCCTATGTGCTTCCTGAACTTGTGTGGCTTTCTCCCTTGCCAGCCTAGGGAAATTTTCTGTCATTATTTCCTCCACTAGGTTCTCTATCCCTTGCTCACTTTCCTCCCCCTCTGTTTCACTATGATGCTAATGTTGTTTCACTTCATGTTGTCCCAAAGCTCCCTTAGGCTGTCCTCATGCTTTTTAAGTGTTTTTTTCTTTAAGCTGTTCTGGTTGAGTGTTTTTTTTTTCTACCTTATCTTCTAACTCACATATTCTAGCCTCTGATTCATGAGTCTGCTTTTTATTCCTTCCTGTGTATTTTTTATATCAGATATAGTATCCTTCATTTCTGCCAGGTTCTTATTTATGATATCTAGTTCTTTTTTCATGTTTTCACTAAGTTCCTAGATCTTTCCATTAAATGTCTGGTTCTCATTCATTTTCTTGAGCATCTTTATAACCATTACTCTCAACTTTATTTCTGATAACTTGCTTAACTCCATCTCATCAGGGTCTTTTTCTGGTGATTTTTTTCTTTTGCTTTAGTTTCAGTGTTGTTTCTTTGTCTCCTCATTTTAGTGGCTCTTAGTGTTTGTGTCTGTATATTAGATATATTTGCTGTCTCCCAGTCTTGTGGGGTCAGATTTTATAGTGTATGTCCAGTGGAGCCCAAAGGTGTCTTTTCCTTATAATTCTGAGCGATTTGCTCTAGGTATATCCCTTTTGTGGGTGTTCCTTTTGTGCGTTCTTTGGGCTCTCCTGTTGTGATTGGGTCTAGATTGTTGTTGACGTATTCTTGGGAGGACTCTCTTCTCAGGTTGGCTAACTGTGTGGTTCAGCCCCAACCATTGTGTGAGCTATTGTACAGGTGCTGGCAAGGCAAATCAAAACACAACCAAAGTGCCAGGAAATAAGCAGTATCTTACAAAATATCCTGACAATCACAATGACTACATCCCAAGAGAAAGTAGAATTGGGAGAGCAAAGAGAGAATTCAAATGCTAAAGCAAAATAAACAAACAAAAAAACCCAAGAGAGAGAAAGAGAGAGAGAAAAGGTATTATAAAGAAAAATAAAAAATAAAAATAAAATAAAATAAAAAGTAAAAAATGAGATGCTATTGGGAGATAAAAGGGTCAGAGCAAAGATTCTGAAAGAAAGGCAAGCAAAAAAATTAAGGATAAAGCATAGGAACAGGAAAATAGTTAGAAAAGAAAAAATAAAAATAAAATAAGGAGTCAAACAGAAACAAACAAACAAAAAGACAGGAAGACAGAGAATAAAAAGGGGAAAGAAAGAAGAAAGAAAGAAAGAAGAAAGAAAGAAAGAAAGAAAGAAAGAAAGAAAGAAAGAAAGAAAGAAAGAAAGAAAGAAAGGAAGGAAGGAAGGAAGGAAGGAAGGAAGGAAGGAAGAAAGAAAGAAAGAAAGAAAGAAAGAAAGAAAGAAAGAAAGAAAGAAAGAAAGAAAGAAAGAAAGAAACCAAAATAAGTTATGTCAATAGAATGAGAAGAGAGAGAGAGAGAGATAAAGGTAGGGAGGGAGTTCAATAAGAGATACGGGAGAAACAATAGAGAAAAGCAGTAAACTTATGGGTTATAATAATAAAGTCCTAGCAGTTAAGCAGAGAATATCAAGAAAATCTTGATAACTGAAGAAAAACTAAAACAAAGAAAAAACAAGCAAAGCAAAACAAATTTTTTTAAAAAATAATTTTTATATCTTTATTGATTTTAGAGAGAGGAAAGGAGAGGGACAGAGAGAGACAGAAACATCAATGATGAGAGTCATTGATCGAGCCCACAACCCAGGCATGTGCCCTGACTGGGAATCGAGCCCCGATCGCCTGGATCCTAGGTCGATGCTCAACCGCTGAGCCACGCCTGGCCGAGGCAAAAACAAATTTTTAAAAAATTAATAAAAAAATTAAAAACAATTAAAAAATTTAAAAAGAATTTTTTTTTTTCTTTTCTCTATTTTCCTGTAAAAAGACAGTCAATCATGTGGGTTTCTTCTGGGCAGCTTACATTGTCTGCGGCTCACTGTTTTGTGTGCTGATGTACATTCTCCTGGGAGGTACTTGTGTATCAGCCAATGTGAGGAGCTGTTCAGGTTTGGCTCTGGTGTCCTTAGGTAGTTGGCTGACCTGAGGCTCTCTGTAGAGCACCTTCAATTGTCAGTTATTTTGCCTCCCCCTTGTGATTGCCGGGTCTTACTCCAGAGTCTTGTGTAGAGTCTTTATGCTTTGGTCCTGCTAGTGTAGCTCAGGGTATCACTCCCCTTACTTACAGGTTTCACTGACAAGCACTCACTGTGAGGGAGTTAGTCTCTGCTCCACAGCCAGATCCTCAGTCTCTACCCTGCCCTCCAATTCTAGTTCCCCATACGCTGGCCTACTGTAGCTTCAGCCTGTTGCCTTTTCTGTATGAGCCGTTTCAGCAGCCTGGGCTCAGTGTGTTCGATTAAAAAAATTCCAGTGAGCACTTTGCTTGCCCAGCTCCCAGCAGGGGTTTTAAGCTTTTCTTCCAGTTCCTAAACAACAGTCCCTTAGAGTCTTATTCTTGTAATGTCCTCCTGTGAGCTGTTCTCCCTTCCCCTTCAGGACTGTGCCCTGCAGGAAGGGGGAATATCTGGGCCTTCAGTGAGCTGAATCAGCCCCTTTCCTGTCTGGGGTGGTGCTCCCAGCCCGCAGGAGAGGCAGGCGTGCACCGCCTCTCCTTTCCCCGATCTGGTCGGCTGATCGCATGGGGCACTTATTTCAAACTCTCCACAATGCAGACACAAATCCCAGCTTTTACTGGTCTGTCTCCCCAATGCAAGCCAGGAAGGTAGATGCCAGTTCAGCAATCAAGAACTCAAAAACGCAGAAAGTAACACACAGGCAGAGAATCTACCCTGCAAGGTCCCATCGCCCCTGTGCCTTGGAACCAAGTAGGAGGGGTCACAAAGTCAGCTCCATGCAGATCCCCTGCACAGCTGATCTCAGGAAAGCTGGGGCAGCTCCTTGAACTCTATCCCTGCTCCCCTCGGACTGGGTCAGCCATCTCCAATTCACCCCCTCCCCACAGCTCCTGCGGCTGGAGACCTGATCGGCCCTGCTCGCACGCGGCTGGGGTCCCTCTCCGGCAGCGGGAAGGCTCTCTTTCTGTTCCCTGTGCCACACAGTTCAAATGGGGTTCTCCACAACGCCTTACAGGAAGGCAGAGGGTCCCTGGAGATGGCTGCTCAGTGCAGCCCTCTGGCCCCTTTCTATTGGGAAGCCACACACTGTGGGACAGCCTATCCCATGAACAGCACCCGGGGTGAAAGACTCCTGTCCTGTCTGCTGTCATTAGACGTGTTGTTTCACTGGGACGGCAGGGTCCCCTCCTCGCAGTCACAGTGTCCCCCTGGCTCCCTCTGCCCTCTGTGTGGGGCTCTCCTTCCCTTCTCCTCCACTCCAGGTTTGAGATCCCAGCTTTTGGACGCCAGTCCACACTCCCAAGGGTTGGGAGCTTTGCAGCCTCTGGGCCTCGGGCCTCGGAGCCCAGCACAGGCTTCAGGGGGACTCCCCCTTTTTATGTGCCCGCTCTTCAACCAGACTCTATGATGTTCCTTCAGTGCTCTCTGCTCGAAATATGTTCACTCAGGTATATTTCTCTTGTTTCTCCAGGCTGATTACACAGTATTTTAGTGGTAACTCGAGTCCATGGCTGGGAGCAAGGGTGCTCTGCTTCTTGTCAGAGTAATGCCGTCTTCCCAGTCTCCACGTTTCAAATTCTTGATTCAGTTATTGGCATCCTCTACTCTACTGTTGATTCCCTGTAAATTATTCTTTATTTCACTTAGTGTATCCTTCATTTCCAACTGGTCCTTTTTATGTTGTTGATGTTCTCAGTAAGTCTCTTGAAGTTCTCAGTAAGATCCTTGAGAATCCTTATAACCACTGTTTTGAACTCTGTAACTGGTTTCTTTCTTCCTTACATTTCATTTAGTTCCTCTTCTAGAGATTTCTCCTGTTCTTTCATCTGTGACATGTTTCTTTGTATTTGCATTTTGGCTGTTTCCCTGGGTTTGCTTCTAGGTATTAGGTAGACTTGCTATGTCTCCTGACTTGGTAGAGTGGCCTTGTGTCGTAGGTGTCCCGTAGGGCCCAGTGGCTCAGCCTCCCCAGGCACCCGAGCCGGGCACTCCGGGTGAACCCCTGTGTGGGCTGTGTGCACTGTCCTATTGCAGTTGAGCCTTGGTTGATTTTGCGTTACTGGGAGGAACTGACTCCCAGGCCAGTCGGTTGCAAGGATCGGCTGGGACTATAGCAGGAGAGCTGCTGTGCAGGAGCTGACCCTATGGAGCAAGCCTTGCTTCAGTGGGGCTTTGGCGCTCACTGAGCCTGCCCCTTGAGTGTGTCCCTCATGGATGGGGAGGGCTGTAATCTGGCCTAGCTGAAGCTGACCACTGGGGGCACTAGCTCTGGAGCCTCCCGAGAGCTGTAAAGTCAGCCTCTGCCTGTGCCCTGACCAGGGCCACCCAGCCTGAGCTACAGGGCAATCTGCAAGTGGCTGTTACTCGTGCTGGGCTTGGAGGTGCCCAGGAGAGGCCCAGCTATGAACCAAGGCGGGGTGCCGCTAGTGCCAGGCCTGGGGCCGCTTATCTGCCCTATGGGGCCTGCTGCTGCCTGTTTGAGAGGTTTTAGGAAAGTCCTGAGCAGGAGGCTCGAGAGGCCACGTGCACAGAAAAGCCCCTGGAAATGGCCCGGATGAGCTGCAGGTGGGGGGGCGGGGCCTCCGGGAATCACGGGGCGGGGCCAAAGGTGCGAGTCAGGTGCTGGCGATTCAAACATGGGGCCTGCCTGCCGGCTGTGTGCAGAGGACTCGCCACAGGAGCCACGGCCTCCGCCAGCCCTTCTGCCTGGGAGGAAGCCGCCCTCCGCCTCTCGCTCGGATCTCAGGCAGGTTAGTTCCTCCCCGAGTGTCCCGGGTCCTTTCAGGCCGCTGCCCGGCGCTGGGCTCAGAGGGAGCGTCCGAGTGAGTCCGTGCCGGGCCCTTTAGAGGAGCTGCTGGGGCTCCCGAGGCCTCCGCGACCCTCAGCCACAGTCCCTGCTGGTTTCACAGCCCGAAGGTGTGGGGCTGTCTCTTCCCAACCTGGAGCCCTGGGCTGGGGCCTGATGTGGGGCTGGGACCCCTCCCTCCTGGCTCCTCCAGGAAACCTACGCCACCGAGATGTCCTCCTGGGTTTACCTGTGGCACCGGGTGTGAGCCCGCGGCCGGGTCTCCGCGATCCAGCCCCGATCTGCCCGTGTCTCTGGCTCTCCTATGGCCTCGGTGCTTCTTCAGTTCCCTGGTTGTAGGGCTTCTGTTCAGCCGGATTTCAGGAGGCTCTGAGTAGTTAATAATTAAATATATGAGTGATATTCAAGAGCTTTGTAGCCTAGGAAGGACAGACATGATATAGACCAAAATAAGTACCAACAAACCAGAAAAGATGGACAGAAACCCAAAGGTGAAGCGGGGATATTTAGAAATGAGGGCAGTGTCCCTGTGGATGGAGAGGAAGGACAGATGAGGCAGACCCTGTGGCAGCACAGTCAGGACGACTCACTGACCATAATTGTGAAGCAGAGAACGGGGGAGGCTGGGGTCCCAGGATCTCTTGTTTGGATGGCACACATATCAGGGATCATCCCGGGGTTCACCACTTACTTGGTAGGTCCTGGAGAGTTGGGAGTGCTTATGGGAACCCACTGATTAATTAATTATTAATTAGAAAACATATACTATAAATTGGTAGAAGATCAGGGTATGAAGAAACATATTTTGAAGTCCTGAGCAACTGGGTGGTATTGGGGAGGCAGTGAAATCTCTTGGAACAAATGCATGTAAATGGGATTAAAAGAGAAGGCGGTGAGGGTAGACGTCCTTCTCCGGGACTTGGGTGTCACCAACAAGGAGTGGTAGGAGGTATCGAGGGAAGGAGTGCAAGGAACGCAGAATGCTCCTGTATTAAGGGAAAGACCAGGTCGAAGTCACCAGAAGGATGACAGTAACAAACCATGTGAAACCCCAAAGGACCCTGGAGAGTGTGTATTTAAAGACTCACAATTATGCATTTCAGTATATTAATTTATGTAAACTTCTGTAGTTTCCTGTCTTCAGTTTGTAAATATGCTTCGTTATACAAGTTAGAGACGCTGTGTCTGTCGATTGGACACCCACGTCTCCTCCTGTCACTCTTCCTCATTATTACTGTCACTACTGGCACCACCCTGACCGAGCACCTACGTGTCACGCGGTCTCCGTGTGGTAATGCGTCTAAGCGTCTTCATGGCATCAGCCCTTTATCTCTAACCCCAGTTGAACGATGAGGACAGGGGCCACCCACTTGGGTAACTGCACAGCCCTGGCTGGCGTCGCCAGGTCGCCTGGGCGTCATCCCAGGCACTGAAAGGCTGCTGGTTTAATTCCTGGTCCTGGCACATGCCCGGGTTTCGGGCTCCGTCCCCAGCAGGGGGTGTGCAGGGCAGCTGACATCCACGTTACGCTCTCACATGGATGTTTCTCTTTTCTCCCTTCCTCTCTCTCTAAAAATCAATAAACTGAAAAAAAAAAAGCATATCCAAATTCATTCAGCTTGTATAGGGACAATCCAGGTCTACTTGATGTTCAAGTTCATGATCTTTTGATGACTTCCACTGGCTTTCGTGAGGCACCTCTGAGAGAGACGGGTGGGAAGACTGGGTGAAGACCTTGTGGAAGAGAAGGGATGGACTGGGGGAAATTATTACATGTGGCTTTTGCTTTGGTTCCTAAATGCTCTCTATTGCCTGTAGTTCTGAAATGAAACTGTGAAAAGGCATGGCTCTTTTGTCATTAAACTGTGTCATCATTATCCCACTGGCCCTCTGCGCAGGTGTGCTCCTTATTAAGAGCACACGGTCCCCGTGGCGGTAGGAATGGCTCTGATCCGGTCAGGATCCTGACAGGTATGTTCTGCGCGGGGCCTGTGATGTAGACGGAGACACCTGGCCTGTCAGCACCAGTGTTCACACAGTGTGACATGAGGCTTTGAACTTTCTGCTTCTGCGGAATATCAGTCCCCGCGAAGTCAATATTCGTTAAGGAGATGTTATGCTGTTTGCATTATTATGTGTTTTTCTGGCTGGGCTGCAAGAAGTACTTCCAGGATAAAGCCCAGGTTTTTCCTAAAAGCAACTCACGTTTCATCGCTGGCTCTGTTGTTCTCTATCTGCACCTGGTGTAGTTACTGTGCTGCTCTGCCCAGTGGCTTTATTTAACAGTGCATCACATTAGCTGTAAGAGGTGGTCAATAGGGCAGGTCGATATTTATGATGAAATTTATGACATAGATATACACACAACACAGAAAATCTTTAAGCTGAGGATTGGCTACTAGGTGCCTGAGACGGACAGGTTTCTACAGATTCACTCATGCTCTCAGGAAGCAGCCCTCAACGTATTTGAAACATTTAACCTGTACAACTCTGCATATCTACACCAATTTTCATCTAAATGCAGTTTTAGAAAACTGTCATGAGAAACTGGTGCTCTAAAGAGATACGTTTTTTCTCCTTAAGTCACACCGGAATGTAATCTTAAATTTGTTTCATTCCAAAGTCTATGTTATTTCCACGTGATCCTACCATGGGCAGTAGGAAACTAGCTGTGACTTACTCTCCTGTTGAGTTAAAAAGTTGGCTCGTTTACACATGCCCGATGTCTATGGGCAGAGTCCTCTAAAGGTAATTATACAGGGAAGGAAAATGTAGACTTCGGGGCCAGGGCAAGGGCACGTTCTTTTACATTTATTTTCTCTGGCCACAGTCACAGCCGCAGTATTTGGAGACCATGAGTAGCTTTTCCAGGAAGAAACTGCCACAGGTAAAACGCTGCCTAGGATCAGATAAGGGGAAGAGTCAGATAAGTGGGACCTGAGGGTTGAGTGTAATCTGTGCACGGGCTTAACGAGACAACACTAATTTAGAGATAAGGGAGAGCCTGTTTATCAACAATGAAAAATATATTTTGGAGGGCAAGGCTGCTTTCTAGATTCTAAATGAGCTCCACAGAAAATGCTGCATTGATAAATGCTCGATGACCTTTCCAGTATCAGCAGGCACTCATGCTGAAGGGGTTGAAGGCAGCAGGAAAACCCGCTCTTTCTCGGCTGTCTCTTTCCAGTCGAGACACCTGCCCTGTGTACTCTAAGAAGACTGCTCACCCCAGACTTGCCAATGGACTCGGCAATGTCTTATTACTTGACTTTGTGAGTCTTCTGAATAGGCCCCAAACTAAATGCCCTTCTCTAGTTAATGTCAAAAATCAACATTTATAATTTCTGAAGGAAATATAGCTGTCCTGAGTGGCAACGTAACTAAGAGGACAGGGGACTGAGATGCTCCGACACCCAATTCCACGCCTCTCTCAAATACCAGCCAGGAGCTGCTCCTTAGGTGGGAGGCTGCTGTTGGGGGCCCCTGGGGGGCAGGTGAAAATGATGCTAGTCCAGAGGCTGCAGCAGGAAGCGGGCAGATAGGAGCTGCCCGTCTCAGCGTAGACGCTGATGGAGCGGGGCCTCGCTGGCTTTGGAGCTTTTGAGAACTGTTTTCAAATTCTAATTGCAACTGTGTGAACTTGTCCAGTCTCAGCCTCTTAGAGCGTCATTTTTTCATGTCTAAGAAGTGATAAGGGATACCTGAGCCATTTGGTAGGCATGACCATTAGGCAGGATGTTACAGGGAAGGTGCCTAGCTCAGTGTCTGTGTAATAGCAAGCACTTGTCGCATTTATTATTATTATTATTATTATTATTATTATTATTACCATCATCATCATCATTTGTATGCTTAGCTCTCTAAAACACAGTCTCCTTGCCTGTACAGTAAGAAATGGAAGTACCTACCTGGTGAGATCTTGTAAGAATTAGGTGAGTCACAATATGTAAAAAGCCCTAATGCAGAGTCTGGCATACAGTAAGCGCTACGTAAGTGTTAGCTGCTATTAATATGATAAAACTCGGGTCATGTATGTATATTATATTCAGTTCACAGAGAAGAGTAACAACCAGTGAGTAGCTAGCCAGGTCCTCCATCAGCCCTGACTATAAACTCCCGGGGGGAAAGTGACTCACAGAGGGGAACATCACAAAACGCGGACCCAAGAGAAAGTGTGGGAGACCCTGATTGTAGACATGTCTCTGAGAATCCTGAAACTCCCCTCAGAGAGAAGAACTCCTTTCCTGGACTCACAGGGCGATGTCTTACCCCATCCCGCCTGAGTGGCCCGTATGCCCCCATATTAGCTAGACACAGGCTGCAGCTCATTCCTGTGTAAGGACCGTAGCTGTGGGCGATGTAGCTCCGTTCAGCAGAAGGCCAGTTCCTGGGGAGAGACTCAGCCCCGGGTCCTCAGAAGACCATGGTCCTGGCAGCTGGGGGGGAACTGGAGTCTCAGTCTTGGAAAGGGGAGGGGGCTTCAACTCACCATGCCCCCCACTACAATTCCTATGCAACTGAGACTGAAAAGACATGCAAGGCAGCAGGCCTGCCGAGGACTGCCCATATAAATGTCCTGACCTGGCAGCTAACAGATTCCTTTCTTTAGTGTGGGGACAGCACCCAAGCTGGGAACTCACTGGACCATGACCAGATTTATACCCATTTTATGCAAAGTAAATAATCATGTTTTCCTGTGAGGGCCACACTCAATGCTATAGAAGGCACCCACAAGGCTCTTGGGCTTGGGCTTGAAATCAAAGCTGCTTTCATTGTTCTCTTCTGCAGGCTTGGGTATCAGAAGCTGTGTCTGGGCCGTCTCACTTCTTAGGTTTTGGTAACAGGATGTACAAGCCCACTGCACCAGGTGAGAGGCTATGAGGATCCAATCTGGGCAACCCCGACGGAGACGCAGAGTGACTGGAGGCAGGATCAGAAGCTACAGAACCAGTAAGGTGCGTAGATGGGTTTGATGTGGAGGTCAGAGGGATCACTAGGGGACAGGATTGCACAGGAAGATGAGCGCAGGGCACCCTGCAGGGGGTCCTGGGGGGTGTGCCCTGCCAGCTCCTGGCTCGGGGACTTTGAGGAAGTTGCTTACCCTCTCCCAGTGTGATGTCAGTCATCTGAAATCCCTACCTCAGAGGGATCTTGCGGCTCACTGAATGCTTCATGTGTCGTGTGTGCTCTTAACAAACAGTAGTCCTGTACCTTTTATATTTACTTAATTTCCTCCATCCCCACAGCAACCCAGATGTCTTCTATTCCACTTCTTCACTTTGTTCTGAAAACAGCAAACCCATCTTCTCCTGTGTCTCTTGCCTCAGACACATCCTGCATCCCCATAGTTAGAGTCACTGTCCTGAATGACCATCCCACATACAGTATCCTTGTGCAGTAATTCCTGGTAGCCCATTATTCTCATGGAATTAAATGCCTTAGCTGTTCATTGCCCGTGATGGGCGGATGGTGGCTCTGTAAAGATATTAGCAAGAAATTTCGGCAGATGCACCTGGGTACCATGCCCCAAGCTTGGAGCTGGCACCGTTGTGCCCTTACCCACGGCTCCATCCAGAGGTGAGTTTTTTAGGCTGGTCCCTGTGAGAAAATCTTTTAACTAAGAAGTATCGGCCTGAATGTCCTAGATGCTTCTATTTTATTTAAAAAATTTTTTTACATTAATTTTAGAGAGAGAGGAAGGAGAGGGGGAAAGAGAGAGAGAGAGAGAGAGAGAGAGATACCCATTTGTTGCTCCAGCCTTTCAAGCATCCATCGGTTGATACCCATTTGTTGCTCCAGCCTTTCAAGCATCCATCGGTTGATTCTCGTATGGAGACTGAACCCGCAGCCTCAGCGTATCTGAGCGATGCTCTAAACAACCGAGCTACACGGCCAGGGCAGATGCATCTCTTCTAGCCCGTTAGTTCAGGGAAAGGAAACATAGCACACACACACACGCACACCCTCACACGAGCTAACAACCTCGCATACAAGGTCAAGGTCACCCCGATTCCCCACATTACCCACACCCACCTCCAAGGCATGAACAGTTCCGATTGGCTCTATGCCCAGGAGATTCCCCACATCCCATGAGGCTTTATTGCCTCTGTTTCCTCTGTACCCCATTCATCGTCTTTCATCCAGCCGCAGAAATTGTTCCCTCCCTGGCCTGTGGTCTCTTTTCTTGCCTCTCTAGAGTCTGTTTCCCACACAGTGGCCAGAGTGGTATTTTAATAACCTGAGTCAAATTAATGCTCACCAAAGTCAAAGCCTCCAGGGGCTTCTCCTAGTAGGAAGTATAAATCCACTCTACTTACCCTGGCTTAAAGGCCTATGCCGCACAGCCTTGGTGTCTCCCCAGACTCACCTCCTACCATTTCCCCTCATTCAGTGGAAACTATTGGCCTCTAGCCCTTCCCTTCCCTTCCCTTCCCTTCCCTTCCCTTCCCTTCCCTTCCCTTCCCTTCCCTTCCCTTCCCTTCCCTTCCCTTCCCTTCCCTTCCCTTCCCTTCCCTTCCCTTCCCTTCCCTTCCCTTCCCTTCCCTTCCCTTCCCTTCCCTTCCCTTCCCTTCCCTTCCCTTCCCTTCCCTTCCCTTCCCTTCCCTTCCCTTCCCTTCCCTTCCCTTCCCTTCCCCACCCCTTCTTTCTCCTCCCTCCCTCCCTCCCTTCCCTCCTTCCTTCCTTTATTGAGGTTTAGTTGATATGCAAATAATTGCACACACTTAAAGTACACCTTGATGACTTTGGACATATGTATACATTCATGATACGATCACTAGAACCAAGGTACTAAACATGTCCATCACTTTCAAACATTTCCGCATGTTCATGTGTGTGTGTGTGTGCGCGCACGTGTGCACACATGTATGTTTGGTAAGAACAATTGACATGAGATCTATCCTGTTAACATACTTTAATGAGCATAATACCGTATTGTTAACTGTAAGTACCATGTTGTACAGATCTCTAGAACTTATTCGTCTTGCACAGCAGAAACTTTACACCCACTGAAAAAACATTTCCCACCCCTTCCCCCCACCCCCTGGCGGCCCCCATTCCAGTCCCATTTGTATGTGGTTCTGCACTTTACACACCACAGGTAAGCTGCAGTCATGCCGTATTCGTACTGTCTCTTCTCTTTGTTGAATAATCTTTGCTCTTTCTGACCTTATAGTTTGTTCCACATGATGCCTTATCTTTTTACAATATTCTCCCCTGACGTTTGAATATAGCCGTATTCTTGTTACCATGCAGGTATCGCTAAAAGGTGATCTCATTATTGATATTTCTCTTATCAATCCACCCTCTCCCTACACAACTAGTTACTCTATCACATGGCTATATAGTTTTATTATAAATATGAATCTCAGTTATTCATTAACAGATTGATTTTTAGGTTTATTTTTTTATTTTTATTGAATTTATTGGGGAGACATTGGTTAATAAAATTATATAGGTATAATAATACATCATCTGTGTACTGTGCTGTGTGTTCACCATCCCAAGTCAAGTCCCCTTCCATCACTATTTAAACCCGCACCCTCTTCTACCTCCCCCCACGCCCCTTCCCCCATAGACTGTTGTCTATGAGGGTTTTTGTTTGTTTTTGCTTAATCCCCTCACCTTTTCCACCCAGCCCCCAGCCCCCTCCCCCCTGACAGCAGTCACTCTGTTCTCTGTATGTAGGGGTCTTTTTCTAGTTTGTTAGTTTATTATGTTCATTAGATTCCACATATGAGTGAGATCATGTGGTGTTTGCCTTTCTCTGCCTGGCTTATTTCACTCAGCATAATACTCTCCAGGTCCCTCTGTGCTGTGCCAAAGGGCACCGGGTCCTTCTTTACAGCCAAGTAGCATCCCCTGGTGTAAACGTCCCACAGCCTTACTTGGGCTGCTTCCAAATCTCGGCTACTGTAAATAACGCCCAGTGGACACGGTGGTTCTCTCTTCTTTTGAATCAGCCATTGATTTCTGGCTGGTTCTCCTCTCCAGGCTGCTAGCATCCCAGTGGTGTGTCGGTGCCCGCAACAAAGTGCGTGCCAGCAGGAGGGACTCACCCAGCACTTGTTTAATGAATAAGTGGATCTGAACAGAATCATGGGAGTTCATGCGGCCAGACCGCCCCATTTCACAGCTGGGCAAGTCGTGGCCTCGCTCCTTCCTGCCCCCTCCGCGTTGCTCCAGCTTTTATTCTCCACAGCTCCCTCCCAACAGCCACTGCGCTTAGGAAACACGCAACAGCAGAAGAACAGTCTCTGCTGCACAGCTGGGGCAAAAGCAGGCTTACATCAGCGAGGGCATGAAACACAGCTTATTCTTGTATTATCATTTATTAATTATTGTATTATTTTCCATATGAAAAATGCAAACCTACTTTTGCCTCACACTGTATGTCTGAGAATAATCTTAGAGCTTTAAAAATTATGTGGAACTGTATAGGAAAGAGAGTGGGATTAGCCGACCCTGCAGGGGTGGGTTCAGGGTGGCTCCCTGGCCTCCCGATCCTGCGGCTTCCGTGTCATAGAATCTTCCTCTCTCTTCCACCCACCAATCCCCGTGTTCTGCTGTTGGTTTTTCCCCTAGGATTTTTTCCCACTGAGAATGTTCTTTCATTCACTGAAGCCAAACGTGTGCACCCCACATGCCTTTCAGAACGGAGGCAGCGGCCGCCCACATTGCTTCTCTTGTGTTGTTACTGCATTGTTATTAAAAGAGCTTATTCCTTTCCTAAATTGGGGAATTCTTTGGGAACTCTAAGCAGATGTAAATATTTGGAAACGCTTTTAAGCTTCCGGCACTGTCTCCATCTACATTCCCCAGTATTGCACGTAACATCCCTCTACCCCCCTACACTCCTTGCAAACTGGGCGTAAGGAGAGTTAATGGGGGGGGGGGGGGGGGGGGGGGGGGGGGGGGGGGGGGGGCTTCCCCTTGGAAGCCTAACCCAGGGCGTCGACCTCCTCACACTGGCTCTGCCCAGGCTGCAAGCCTCTGTGTGTCTCCTGTGTGTTTCCTTTCTTCTGTTTGTTTTTTTTGTTTGTTCTTGTTTTTGGTGATGTCTCATGGACATGCAGTTTTATGCTAAAAGTTGTTGATAGGGCCCTGGCCGAATGGATCAGATGTCCCTGTACACCAAAAGGTTTCGGCTTCGATTCTTGCTCGGGGCACATACCTAGGTTGTGGGTTCAAGGCCCAGTCAATCGATGTTTCTCTGGCATCCATTCTCTCTCTCTCTCTCTCTCTCTCCCGCTTCCTCTCTCTAAACATATCCTTGGGTGACGATTAAAAAAAAAGTTGTTGATATGCAATAAACTTAATTTTCTTTTACATTTTATTGTTTTGGGGAAACACTTTGAATTTCCTGTAGCTGTACCTCAAATCAACGTGAACCTCATGTGCCTTTTAAGATTGGAATAGAGGAGGGGAGGGAAAGCAGGGAAAATATGGTGATAAGCATATGGTTCAAAAACACTTCGAACAAGCTGGAGCTGGTTAAATACAATCCTGAATTTTAAATCCTACAGCTTATGTCATCTAAATGGAGAGAAGCACCCAGTTCTCGTTCCTATGAAGTTCTCTCTTTTTACCCTTACTATAATCTCACCACTGCGAACTGGCAAGGTAAGTGGAAAGAAGACAACAAAATGCTAATTATTATTAAAATTACATTTCAGGATTTGGAAGCTGTTGAGGTTTTATTAACTTGTGCACTAAATGATGAGTGTTTTCAGGTCTTTGATTAATCTTGCTCTGTGCTCGGCCTGGAGGACTCAGTGGAAAACCACGCAGTATCCCTCTTCTGAAGACGATTCACAATTTCATGGGGAGGCAGACAACAAACAGGCGATGCCAACAAAGTCGGCAGTGCTACCATCCGGACGTTGCAGGGTGCTGGGAGATGGGCCGACCAAGGGGCTGTGGGGTAATGTAGGTCCCTTGGAGGAACTGACATGAAGCTGAAGGTTGAAGAGCTAGGGGACTCCACTGGGGGAAGGAGAGGGAGTGGGAGACTCCAGGGTATCTGGGCAGAACAAAGCCCTGGGTGCAAGCGCCCAAAGGAAAAGGAGATGATGTTACGAGTGAGGAAGTGAGACAGTTGGAACGTGGCTGGACAATAGAGGTTGGCAGGGATGGCGGGATTTTCAGAAGTGAAAAGGTTGCCCAGTATTGAAAGGGCTTGTGAGTCAGTTTAAACAGTTGGAATTCCATCATCTGAGAGCAAGGGGTCCCTGCAGGGGTAACACAGGCGTTTGCAAGAGTTTCTCTGCTGTGAAGTTCCTTAGTCTCTCCAATTCTAAGTCTCGCCTCTTAAAGTCAAAGGGTTGTGAGTTGCTTTATCTCGGGCCCGCTGTCCTCATCTGTAAAGTAGGTGCGTAGATGGTCCCCTCATTCATCAAGGTCTGAGCCTGTGGAGTCGGCAGGAATTTGCACAACGCAGAGGGCGTCATTCACATCACAGTCTACACGACAGAGCTTTTGGGAAGGTTGAGTGAGTTATCACATGTAATAGGCTTAGGACAGAGCCTGGCCCGCAGCAAGTGGTACCAGTCTTAGCTACTGTATGACTAACGTACTGAGCCTTTATTCATGTAACTTGCACGGCCTGGGTTTCCTCCCTCTCCTGCACATTAGGTCATAACCTCAGGCCCATCCTTAATAGTCATGGGGCAGGGAGCAGGAATGAAGGTCCCGATGCCTTCTCTTTGATTCTTGGCACCGCCCTGTTTTAAGAAGAGTCTTGTGGGCACACCTGTTGAGAAGCTATCCCATTCATCCAACCCAAGCTCCACTCACAACATCCAACCCCTGAAAGCAGACACCTCGGTGGGACCCCTAAGCTGAAAAGTGCATACACCTGCCAGGTAGCCTGCCTTTGGAAGGAGAGACTCTTGGAAAGTGACCCATACAGGCCAGGGAGTGGGTATGAAGCTGTCAGGGATTTTAGAGACCTGACTCTCCAGACGGTTTAGGAGGAAGACGTGAGTGCTCAGTGAGTGCAGCCCTGTGCCCATGGCTCCATGGACACCCTGCCCGTGGGATGGGGCACAGCTGGTGACAGATGGGGTGGGCCCTCTCATACATGGAGGCCCAGTGGAGGAGCTCCTATTGCCAGGTCTACAAGCACCTTGAATAGCCATGGTTAGAAATATACCCCCCGAGTCCCCTCTAGGCTCTTATATACTGTCAGCCTCAAAACAGAAGAAGGACAAATTTAAATTTCATCCCATGATGGGCAACCAAGAAGATGACGGTCAACAGAAAGGATACTCTGTCCCCACAGTCCATCCTTCCTTGCCTCAGTCAAGGCCCCAAGGGCTGCTGTAGCTCTATTTCACCACATACCCAGAGGCCAGAAGAGGCTTATCAAACACTATATCTTATTTCTAGGTTTGACAAAACTCTGATGAGGTGTGTACAGGTAAGCAGTCTTACGTAGAACCAGAAACCACGAGGACTCTGGAGCTAGACCAACCAGAGTTTCCATTTTGGTTCTTCTATTTATTAGCTGGTGAGGGTTTAGATAAATTAATCTCCCTGAATTTTAATTTCTTCATCTTTAAAAAGTGAATATAATAACCTGTTTGTTAATATTTGTAATTTATGCAATACCAAATCTCAATCATCTACCATATTGTAAGGATGTCGTTACAATTTTACTCTTGTCTACTTCCCCATGTTGCTTACCAGTGAAAGAGAAAAGAACTTGGGGACCCAACATATTTAATTTAGAATGCAAGCTCCCACATGTGGTGCCCTGCACCATGACCCTATTGTCTATCCAGGTTGAATTGCTCAGATTTCCTTCTATATCCAGCCATTGCCTTTCATCCTCACCCTTCAGGTCCATGCCCACATGCTCCCAGGCAGCCAGCCCCGTTCGCCCTCTCAGCTATGTCCTGCACAGTGACAGGCCCTCTGTCTGCCCAGGGACCAGGCTCCTTAGAGGAGATGCACCAGCCCTGCTAGGACCTCTTAGTGGGAGTCAACGATAACAGCTTCATTTCCATTTCCTGTACCTGATTTTCGAATGGGCATATGACATGAATCTAACTAACAGACATGAAGGTTTTCCAAGGGGTGCCCTTGATCTTTAGAGAGGACTCGAGGCATTTGGATGTAAGTGTAATGACCTGAGGCTAAGAACACTGTAGTGTCCAGTAAACATGAGAGGAAGGGCCCAGCATGAAAAGCCCATATGCTGAGAATGACAGAAAGAAAACAAAACAAACCAGGCTTCTTGATTTCCACCCAGTTAGGAAATGCTCAAACTGTAGATTTCTTTGTGGAAACAACAGCAACAGCAAAGCACTTCCTGATAAATCATTCTGATTGCAGACCAGCACCTGTCCCCAGCCTTCAGTCATGCTCTGGCCTCTTGTGGAAACACCCTTCCTTCCTACCTGCTGAGGCCACGCTTAGATCGTTTGTTCTTGGTTGTTTGGGTTTTTCTGTTTTTTTTTTGTTTTTGTTTTTCCTGGCTTGCTTACGAAGCTCCATGTAATTAATTAGTTCCTTCTCGATACTCCCTGGGACAGTGATCATACTTTCATTGTGAGGTTGTGGATGAAAAGCCATCTCTGCAGCTACCTGTGAGGTCTCGATGTCAGCAGCCACGCCAGCTTCATACCATGAGAGCCCCTCACGCAGAATCTGGCTTCCGGTGCCAACCCACTGGCCACCTCCAAAGCAAAATGCAACCAGAGCCAAATAGAGGGGGAAATGCCATTTTGATCTGACTAAGCTGGACAGAGGTTGGCCTCTCTTTCACTGAAGAGGAAAATTAAAGCCCTGATCCAATTGGAGTACCGGGGCTTGGGTGGCATCACCCATGAAAACAGAAATATTGACTTGAGGCCTGAGGGTCTAGCTGAGCACCATTCTTGCAATGATGGGTGGTAAGAAGCAAGGTTTTAGATGTTTAAGGAAAAGATTTTGTTTTCCCACCAATTTACTAAACATCTGAAGTTCTTCAATTAGTCAGTCTCTCCTCTAAATCTGGGGGTTCCCTAGAATAAGAGACAGGGAATTGGAAATTCATCAAGCAGGAGATGTAATTAAATGTGGTGGCCCCGGTGGAGGTTTGCACGAGCCAGTGGCAGACACAGAGTATGGAGGCGGACACCAGAGGGACGCTTATTCCACACTAAGGAGGTCGGGCTTTTTACAAAGAGAGGCCACGAAATCAAAGATCTCTCTGGAAGACCAGAAAACAAATTGCCACTTTTTTTTTTAAACACTACAGAAAAACAAGGGAAAAGTGAGGACCTGGAGATGAAAGTAGCCGTGTGAACTTTTAAACTTCAGAAGAACTGAATTTACTTCAAAATGAACCACAGAGCAGCATGAAGATCGAGATCCCTGCAGAGCCACTGTAAGATCAAGGGGAATGACCAGCAGAAGGACAGCTGCAGACGACAATGTGGCATGAGATCAAAACCGCGCACTCAAGGTCAAACGCTCCCAGACGGTGCAGAGAAATGGGCACGAGACACGGACGAAAACATGCACCAGAAGTTATACAAACCTCGGAAATTAGGCGACAGGACTCATGGAGGAATTGTAAAAAACAACGTAATTTTAGAAAGTGTGGGTTAACCGATCGATGCAAATAGTCAATAAATAATACCTGGATAGTTATAATAGTAAAAATGTAGAAATTCACGGAAAATAGAAGAGCCCAAGCCGCCCAGCCTCCGGGATGCTGGCCGCTGTCCTGGACCCTCCCCTGTGTCACAGCTCTGCCTCTCCGCCCGGGGGAGGCCTCATCCCGGCCTCCTCGTGACGGCGGGAAGACACGAACCCGGGAGGCCGCTGTCCCGGGCCTCGTGGGGAGATGGACAGCCCCCGGGGGGCCTGCGGTACACTGAGTGGGGGGGACCCGGGACCAGAACAGCGGGTGGGAGGGATGCCTGCCCCGCTCCGGCGCTCCCAACACTTCCCGAGGAAGAGGTGAGCTGGTAAGGGAGGGCCCGAGGCAGGAGGTGATCTCGCTGTGATGGTCTCCTCGCCTGCCTGCAGTGAAGCCAAATGAGCCACTTATGTTGGCGCTTCCTTCACCTCCCCTTTCAGGGCCCTGCTGGAGCTGGGCATCCTGGCATCCTGTCTGAAATCCCTGCAGAAAGCGAACGCCCGGGAAACGCCGTCGGTTTCGGCGTGTTTGTCAGATCTCCGAGGGGGCGCAGAGGGCCCGAACCGAGGCGAGCGAAGGGCGGAGGCAGAGGAGGCAGCGTGGGCCCAGCGTCAGCGCGGGGGCCTGGCGGGCTCTGCCCCTGCGGGGTGGGCAGCGTGGACGAGTCACGTCTAAACCCTGCACGAAGTCTCATCAGAAACACGGGAGCAACGACCCACAGGGCTCCGTTCAGACCAGTCATTGTACACCCAGCAGGACAGGAAATCCTGGGGGGAGCTGGGTATTGTAGGGATATCTTCAGCCGTGCAGTGGGTGTTGATACAATCGTAAGTGTGTGCCTCTGTGTGTGTGTGTGTGTGTGTGTGATATTTCTTCCTCAGGATCTCTATCCTAGATGATTGGAACATGGGTCCAGGGCAGGAGCACAGCTCAATGATCTGATGTTTATATGTTGCTGGGATTTGCAAGGCCCTCACGGCTGTCCACGCGACCTCTGCCCTCTTGTTTCCATCCCTGGGTCCCTGGCCGACCCCCTGTCGTGTTCGAAGTCTCTCCTTCACCGAGACCCGGTGCCCCTGCCCCAGGTCCCTGGGCGCACCGTTGAGGGTCCGACCCCGGAGTTCCCGAGGAAGCGCTGGGCGCAGGTTTACAAGGCCGCTGCTCCAGGGCGGCGCTGGCAGCGGGAAGGCTCGTCCTGCGGGCCTGTTCTCTGCAGATCACTCACTGCTTCCCGGGCAGCGCCTCCGTCGCCGCAGTGAATCAGGCACCGAGTCCCGCTGATTCTTCATGGGACCCCTCTTCCCCCCTCCCAGCCAGGGTGTTGACACAGCCTCCGCTCTGTCCCGGACGTTTGCTGAAGGCTCCCCGCTACCCCCCCCAGTCATGCGCCTTGCAACTCCAGGCTGCTCCTCGGGCAACTGTGCTCACTCCCGAAATGCAAACATCACCCCGCACAACTTCTTTCTTAAAGTGTTTCAGTGACTCCATGCACCTGCCGATATATTTAAATTCTAGATTAATAATAGTATTAGTAGCAAGCCAATAGTGCGAGTGAGCCCTGAGCCAGCGTTCTGAGCGCTTTACACACATCGCCTTGCGTTAGCACAAGGGGAGACATTCCCGCTTTCCTGATCAGAAAGCTCAGGGACAGACGTTTCTAATAACTCTCCACAGTCACGAGCCAGGAAGCGGGGAGCTGTTCTGTGCGGTTCAAACTCAGGCAGCGAGACTAAAAGGCCTGTGTTCTTTCCACCCCGCCATGGCCTCGCTGTCTTTACAAGCTGAGCCCTGCCCCCCTCTCCAGCCTTGGGGTGCTAAACTAGCCTCGTGGCCCAGGCTGTTTGGACTATAAAGACACCGTAGCTCTGGGGCCTTTCCTGACTCCTCACAGCCTCACTAACACTCCCAGGCTCCATGGAACTCCCGGCTGCAGCACGTGTCACCTCGTGGGTCACATCCAACTTGACCTTGGTGGTTCTTTTTATACATCTCTGGGTTGCGTTTGCTAATATTTGCAGGAGGACCTTTGCAACCATGTTCTTGAGAGAGATTCCCCTTTAGTTTTCCTTCCTTGCGATGCTTTACCTGGTTCTGGCATGAGAGTGGTGCTGGCCTCAAAGAGCAGGTTAGGACCTATTCCCTCAGCTTCTGTTCTCTGGAAGAGATTGTGAAAACTTCTACAATTTCTTCCTGAAGTGTTTGGTAAAATTCACTGGTGAGATCATCTGGCCCTGGTGCTTTCTTTTTTAAAGCTTTCATGGTTGATTTAATTTAGTTAATAGACATAAGACTATTAATATTAGCTGCTTCTCCTGTGTGAGCGCTAGCAGTTTGTGTCTTTCAAAGAAGGAGCCCATTTCAGCTAAGTTACGGAGCTTGCAGGCATAGAGTTGTTTATAGCGCATAGTCCTTCATTACCCTTTTAATGTCCATGAGATCGATGGTGATGGATGCTTTTACAAATGACTGATGTTAGTAATTTTTTCCCTCTTTTTTCTTGGTTAGACTAGCTAGAGGTTTGTCTTTTTCCCCAAATCCAGCAATTCGTCAGCATCACCATGTTAAAGGTGCTCCTACCTGCCTTCGCTCCGGGCCTTCTGCCCTGGCTGAGCAGATCTCAGGTGTGGCCCTCAGGAGTCACTTCCCCCTAGATTTCATGGGGTGATTCACCCTAAACCTCAGTTCCTGATGAGTCCCAGATAAGTGGTAGGTTTTCAGTTTATTTAAGATTTTGTTGTTGTGGGAACAGGAGTGATAACTGCCAAGCACTTTCCATGTTGGAGCTGGGACTGGAAGTCTCACCTTCTACTCTGTGTGGTCGAATCTCTTGTCTGGACTCTAAGTCTGCATTATCAGTGATGTTTTATAGCCCTCCATCACCTGTACCTAGAAACTGGTCCAGAATTGTGGTGAGCAGCTTCAGTGCCAACCCAGATCCCCCTGAATCCTTTCGCTAGTGTGGAGTGTCCATCCCCAACTTCTCTGAGCTTTGCTGCTGAGGGCTCACATGTGAGATTTTATTCAGACAATTGGCCTTGAGTTGCCAAAGCTGTCTCTTCTGTGAGAAGAACCAGAAGTATCTTGGAGTTTCCTTCATAGCCAAGCAATCACCATGTGTGATTATAAAAGTCCAGGTCAGGGTCATCTCTGGTAACACTTTTACTCCAGGTATCTCTGCATGATTAGTCTGAGTCTGGGGACCTCTCTATATCGCTTATATCTTGAAAATTTGGCACTGGGTCTACTTTGGGGAACCCAACCTAAGGTGAGTATGTAAGTGTCATGCCCATTTTTTAAAAAAATATATCTTTATTGATTTCAGAGAGAGGAAGAGAGAGGGAAAGAGAGAGTTAGAAACATTAATGATGGCAGAGTCATCATTGATCGGCTGCCTCCTGCACACCCCGCAACCCGGGCGCGTGCCCTGACCGGGAATGGAATCTCGATCTCCTGGATCCTAGGTCGATGCTCAACTGCTGAGCCACGCCAGACCTGGCAATGCCATGCCTATTTTAAAAAATAAATTGGAGATATGGGTCAAGATTCATGGTTTTGCATGTGGATGACCAATTCTTCTAGTACTATTGTTGAAAATAGTATCCTTTCTCCATTGAATTGCCTCTGAACCTTGGTTGAAAATCAATTGGTCTCATTTGTGTGGGTCTATTTCTGGACTCTATTCTGTTCCATTGATTTATGTGTCTGTGCTTTCGCCAATATAAGACCGTCTTGATTACTATGGTTTTAGACTACATCTTGAAAGCACGGAGCTTGAGTCCTATAACTTTGTTGTTTTCCAAATTGCTTTTGCTACCTTCTTTTTTTGCTTTTCAAAACAAATTTAGAATTTGTTTAGGATTATGTTTAATTTACAGATGAATTTATTAGAGTTGACATTCTAGCAGTATTTCAAAATATTTTATTTATCAATTTTAGAGAGAGAGGAAAGGAGAGAGAGAGAGAGAGAGAGAGAGAGAAACATTCATTTGTTGTTCCGGTTCTCCATGCAATCATTGGTTGATTCTCAATCATTGGTTGAGCCCTGACCAGAGATGGAACCTGTAACCTTGGTGTGTCAAGATGATGCTCTACCCAGCCAGGACACTATGGTCTTTCTTGTGCACTTGAAAGAATCTGTATTCTGCTCTGTTAGGTCCATTGTTCTAGAAATGTCCACGAGGTCAATTTGGTTTGATCATGTTCTTCAGTTTATCTTACTGATTTCCACAATGTTCCATCAATTGCCGAGAATGGTAAAAGTGCTCACATGTAATATGGATTGTCCATTGCTCCTCTCAGTTCTGTGAGTCATATTTAAGGATGCTCTGCTTTTAGGTTCATATATGTTTAAGATTATTTTGTGGTGTTTTTTTTTTTTTTTGCTTATTTATTCCTTTATTATTATGCTGTTACTATGAATATCCTTCTATATGCTGGTAGAAATACTGTTACCGGTAGCTTCTTTCTCATATTAATGTAGCTATTCCAGTTTTATTTTGATATTTTTTGCATATTATGTTATTTTCTATCATTTCTTTTTAATCAATGTTGCAATTGAATAAGAAAATAAACAAATTATTCTGTTCATCAGAAAGCTTAAAGAAAGCGAAAAGACAGGGAATGAACTGAGAATATTGTATTTTATTATATATGTAAGTTGGCATAGTTTTGGTTTTAATCATATCAACTTTTTGATAGGGGAAAGCGAATTCTAGCATGAAACAGCAAACCTTCAATCTTTCAAATATTAATTTGATAATAATGATAATAAACATAATGGTGACAATAAGAATAATGATAAAGCTAAAAATAGCTAAATTTTCTTAAATTCACTATGTGCTCATAATAAATTCTTTACCCACATTATGTCACTTAATTTTCATCAGAACTCTCTGAGATACACCCTTCTCTTAACCCCATTTTTATAGCTTTTGGTAAAAAAAATTCCAAAGATTCTCCAGTCCCTTAGATTCTATTTTTTTCAGTTGCCCAAACAAGCCCTAAATTTGGTACTGCTCTGAAGAGACTGTACAGATGTAATTAAGACTGTGCATCAGCGGACACTGAGATAGGAGGAATTTCCAAGTGGACCTGATCACATGAGCCCCCGAGCATGGGATTTTCTCTGGATGCAGTAGGAGAGGAAGGCACAAAGGGAAGTCAGAGAGTCTGAAGCATGAGAAGGGCTGGGTGCCAGGGCTGGGAGAGGGTGGAGAAGGCCAGGCGAGAGGGAATGAGAATGGTCTTAAGAAGGAGAGAGGGGCTTCCAGCTGACAGCCAGTGACCTCGGGAAACAGAAACCTCAGTCCTACAACCACAAGAATCTGGGTTCTGCCAACACCCTGAATGAGCTTGGGGTGGGTTCTTCCCCACAGGCCCCAGATAAGAGCTGGACCAACCAGCACCTTGTTTTTGACTTTGCAAGACTCTAAGCTGAGTCGGGCTGAACCAACCCCAACTTCTCACCTACAGAACTGAGATTTAATAAACAGTGTTACTTTAAACAGCCAAGTCTGTGATATACATATATTTTTAAAGATATTTGATTGACTTTTTAGAGACAGAGAGAAAGAGAGAGGGAGAGAGAGAGAAACACTGATGTGAGAGCTAAGTGTCATCAGCTGCCTCCGGCACTCTGAACTACAAGGATTGAGTCTGCAACTGTGGCATGTTCCCTGACAAGGAATTGAACTGGCAACCTTTTGGTGCACAGGACAATGCCCAACCAACTGAGCAACGCAGATCAGAGTAAGTCTGTGATAATTTGCTACACATCAAGAGAAAACAAATACATAGTTAAAATTAAATTTAGAAAGATTGCATAACTTGCCCTATACAGTCTAACTCAAAAATCCTTATATTCTACCACTAAGCTAGTGAAAAAATACCCTTTTTTTGGCCATATATTTAAACTCCTTTCTCTTGTCTAAATGCCACATTCTCTCTTTTGTCATCATTATCAACCATTTATAGTTCTTTGTAGTCTCTGAAGCATCTAGCACCACAAGAGCACATAGCTGGGGTTCAAGAAAGGAAAAAAGTCTCATTAAACTGATTTGAATTCTTAAATCTGATGCATTTCCTATCCCCTTCAGATCTCAGCTAAAGGAAGATTTTAATGAAGCTTGCATAAATCAGAATGTCATTATATGGTCTAATAGTTAACTAACCCTTAATTGTGCAGTACTTTGAAATTTAATGACCATTATAGAGAATTCCATCGAGATGGAAATGAACCAGGGAGGATGGCTGTAAAAGAATGAATTAGAACAATGCACATTACTGAAGCCAAAAGTGCCGTTTTCCTTGCTACCTTCCTTTGGGAGATTTTGCAGTAAAGCTAAAATTGGGCCTATTGTTCAATTGTTTTTGATATTTCCTTTCCCTGTGGTTTGCTGACTTGAGTTGCCATTTGTTGGTGAATGAACAATGGGTACAGATCAATCAAGATTTTTCTGTGTATAAGGAAACAAAGGGCAGGGAGGAGGCAGAGCCTGAAAAAACCTCTTGACAGAAGGGCCTTTATTTTTTAATTTTTAAAAATATATCTTTATGGGTTTCAGAGAGAGGAAGAGAGAGGGAGAAGAAGAGAGAGATAGAAACATCAGTGATGAGAGCATCATTGGTTGGCTGCCTCCTACATGCCTCTCACTGGAAATCAAGCGCCCAACCCTGGCATGTGCCCTGACTGGGAATCAGACCAAGATCTCCTGGATCATATAGGGTGATGCTCAACCACTGAACTATGCCAACTGAGCAACAAAAGGGCCTTTAAAACATTAAAGAAGAAAACAAGGCTCATGTAAAACACCAGGGCCAATCCATACCCAAATCATTTTACTTTATAATACGTATTGCTGGAAAGCTCACAGACACCCTGCGAGATCTTACCCAGATGCAGCAGGCTTTGATGGAGCCCCTCCCATGGGCCAAGTAGCTCTGTCACACACTGTCTAATTTTCCTGTCAATATTTCTATAGAGCCAGCAAAGCAGATATCTTCCCCTGCCCCAGTTTACAAGTGAAAACACAGACTTGAAATGTCCATGCAACTTTCTCAAATGCCAAAAACCTTTTTTGTAACATATTATGGAAAAGTGTTAACATGAAGCCAGATGTGAACTAATACTTCAATGATGATTTACGGTATCTGTGTAGATAACATAAAAAAGTCAGAATTTAAAAAATCACTCTCTCAAAAGAATTTATCTTTATGTATGGAGTAACCATATTTACCAAACCTAAAATAGAAGTTTACAATGAAACAAGGAGGCAGCCGTTTGAAATGACAATGGGTGCCAGTAATTCAGAGAGTTTGATGAATAGATGCGGCTCCTATAAATTCTCTGCTATACAAAAAGTTTACTTAAAAATGGGCAAAGTAGCCTCCAGGCTGCGAACGTGACCATCTCCATCCTAAGGAGTTACTTTATGCATGTAAAGAGGTATCATTTCAGTAAAAAGCAGGGTGCTCTACATGAGTCCAAATGACAGACTAATGAGCACCGCGGAGACAGGGCCCAGCGACATCAAGCCTGCTGACCAGCGGCAGTGCCTCCCGACACTATTGGAGATCTATTGGCTGAGGTCACAGTGACACTCTCCCACTGAGTTCTTCTCTGGGTTCACACTCACCAAGCCTGAAACTGCTATTAACCTGACATCCTGATACACGTGCTTCTAAGAGGAAAATGTTCTAATCGATCAAAACAAGTGTCCAGGCTACTTAGCAAAATAGTCCACTTCTTGTAAGTCAATGAATGGGCGTCCTGGGCTAGAGGTCCCAGCTGAGCCGAGTGGAGGAACGCCTGATTCATTCTGGTTGAACTGACAGCGTTGAGCCACTGAATCTGCAGATCTGAGGATGGGCCTAGCTCTGCCAATGGCCTTTTTCCCCCTTTTTATTGAATTTATTGGGGTGACGCTGGTTAACAAAGGTTTTCAGGTTTCAGGTGCACAATCTACAACACATCATCTGCACGCTGTATTGTGTGAATTCAGAAAGGTCCGGCCGTTCTGTGAGGCCTGAGGCCACAGCCAGCCTCTCAGTCCAGACCACGAGACCATTAAAAAAGGGAGAAAACATCAGAGTCAGGCAACTCCAGAGTCCTCAGAGGCTCCCTAGGAAGGTGCGAGGCAGTGCTGGAGATGCAACCATCCGGTCCACGGCTGAGGCCTCCTGCTCCTTCGGGGTGGTGCCGGTCTAACCGCTGTCAGCGAGGGAGACGTGCTCCACAATCTTCAGAACGGCTGCAGACCCCTGAGCGGCCCGGCAGGTCCTCCTTCCTTCCCCACTGCCCACCGCGCAGGGGAGAAACCAGGGGCCCCTCCCCTGGCGGTGAGCGCCACGGTGTCCCTGTGCCAGACTGAAGCCAGCTCTCCAGGCCGTCCGGGCATCCTCTCCTGGTGTGATGCAAGGGCTGAGGAAATGGGGACAACCTGTGTGACATGTCCTTCTAGGGCTCTGTAGGGGGACCTTCGCCCTGTGAGCCTCAGCGTTCTGTCCGCCCCCTTCACACCGCCCTGGCCTTCTCACGCCCCCGCGCCCTTCCTCCCCGCCACACGCGCACACACGCTTCACAAACAACAGTTGATCGTGATGTGAATGACACATCCAACTTGTGTTCTATTCTAATTGATACCATTGTGTCCTAATCAATAACCAAGGACAAAAAAACAAACCACAAAAGCCCCCACAAAACACAAGCACACAAACGTGCCGTAAGGCCGCTCGGTGGATTTGCTGATGGGGGTTCAGTGTGAGGAACCGAGCGAGGAGCTGCAGCTCCTTTCCCATCCTAACGCGGCTTTTTAATTTTTGCTTTTGTTTTTAATTTGTGTTGCTTGTTTGTATAAAACAGCTAGTGGGGGAAAACCTCAGCGTCGAAGCTCCAGGCTTCTCGGTGGCCTGTTTGTTCCAGGAAAGGAGCAAGGCCGTGGCCAGGGAGGTGACAGCGCACAGGAGCCTCCTCGGGAGTGACTTGCGCCGATGGGTTTCCTGTTGCCCACCAGGGTCCCCAGGGCCCGCTGCTACCTCAGTGAGAACGCGCCCTGGTGAGGTGACGCCGGCCGCTCGCCGAAGCCCGATGCCGCCGCTTTCCTGTCTTTCGTTCCTTTTTTTCCTCACAACAAAGAAGCCGTCCGCTCAGCAGACAGGTCCGTGGCTTTGGACCCAGTCGCGGCCAACAGTAAACACCGGTGGCTATTAACGGAGAAGGGTGGCCATGCTCCCCACTGTCACCTGGAGGGCGACATCGGGCGAAACAAACAGCGAAACAAAGTGAGCCCGACGATTTGGAAGCAGCCAGAGAGCAACACAAAGTTCCCGCGCGGCTCAGCGGTTTACCCAAGAGCGGAGGGAGGCTCCGGGCCAGAGGCGCCGGGGGAGCCCCCGGCAAGCGCAGCCCCCCGCACACCTCCCTCTGCCCCGCCAGACCGTCCAGGCTTTATAACTGATTCCGGAGGAGGGGGGGGAGAGACATCGATGTGAGAGAAACATCCATCGGGTGCCTCCCGTGCGCACACCTACCCGGAATCGATCCCGAAACCCAGGTTATGTGCCCTGACCAGGACTCGAACCCTCAACTTTCCGGTGCACAAGATGATGATCCAACCAACTAAGCCACACCACCAGGGCCCATCCTGGGGATAGTAATGGGCGTGGAGAAGAGGCCACGGTAGGAAATGGGTGTGATTAATGGGTAAGTTAGAAAATTATTACAGTGTAGGATTTAAAACTTGTGAAAATGACTCTGCATTGGACCAGGCCCGAGGCATCACTCTAATGGCCATGGAGGCTCAGTGACTGACTTTGCTAAGATTCCCCAGCCACGTGTGCTCGCTACCGTGTGACATCTCCATAGGCCCACAGGGTTGGAGGTGAAATAGGGAGACATGGCCTGGGAGGTACAGCTATCATTTTCAAAGGAAAATTCCAGCATGAGCCAGTCCATTTTTAGATGTGGTATGTTACAGATAGCAATGTTTCAACAACTGTAAAAGGTGTTGTAGAATGAATGAATGAATGAATGAATGAATGAATGAATGAGCAGATATATAACTTCATTGTTAACCAAGATGGGGACTGGTATTATGAAACGATAGAAAATATACATTGGTCTCTGCTCCCTGTTCTTGGCACAGGGCTCCTAAAACCCTTGGAATTTTCTGGGTGATAAGAGTGTCTTTCGTTCTAATGAGGCAACTCCTGGTGGGCTCCTGGATGGCATCAGGATTGGGGCTGGTCACCAGGAAGACCAAGCCATGATTAGAAGCTGGGGACTTTCAGCGCTGCCCCATTCCATGGGGAGGGGAGAGGGGCTGAAAGTTGAGGTAACGGTCCTTCAGGCCTGTGGATGAAGCATCTATAAAAATCCCCAAATTACAAGCTTTAGAGAGCCTCTGAGTGATGAACACATCCATGGGCTGGGGGCGGACAAACCCCAACTCCAAGACGCAGAAGCTCTGTGCTCGGGACCTTTCTGACATAGCCCCACGTGCCTCTTCTTCTGGCTGGTCGGCGTATCTTTTAACATGTCCTCTGTTATATAACAAACCAGTAAACCAAAGGGGTGACCTGAGGTCTATGAGCTATTTTAGCAACTGATCAATCACAAGGAGGATGCCTGGGAACCCTGATTTACAGCAGGTCAGAGCACAGGAAATGGCCTGGACATGGGGCCGGCATCTGAGAGGGAGCGGGGTTGGGGGGCTGAGTCCTCAGCTTATGGGCTCTGCACCAGCTCTGGAGAGCTGGAATTGGATTGGGTTGGAGGACCGTCTCTAACACTAAGAACACAGCCGCAGAGACTGTCAGTGACCCAGTGACCGGTTCATTGGTATGCAAAAGAGATTGCCCACAATTTGTTAGCATTTGACACCTGGCTGGTGTCACAGAGAGCCCCTTGGTGTGGAGAATGACCCACGCATCTGGTGTCTGGTGTAGGGAACATTGTGAGTGTGGTAGTGTGAGAGCAAAAACAAAAAGTGGGGGAGGAGTTTTATCTTTGCAGGTATGTTGGTCACTCTTCTGACATGGGTGTCTCATGGAACATACTCGGAATCAAGGCTGTAGACACAAGAAGACACATTTTGGCCACAACCAGAACAGAGTTTGTAGTGAAATTATGACACTGATTCTTCAGCTTTGCACAGAAAGATAGTCCTGGTTTAGGTAACCTGAACTTGACTTTTACAAAAGATTTATTTCATTGTTGCAATAGTAGCAAGTGTATATAATGCATTTTCTCTTATTCTTTATGAAAATATTTAATTTCTCCTGCCCTTTTCTATCCCTCAAACACACTAATTACTCTTGTTTTCTTTTAATTAATCTTTTCCTTCCCCCAGTCTACAAGCAATCTCATTATTGGATGCTAACTTTCAAACATGCCGATGAAATAGTCTTTGATGAGCCTGTCCCTATAATTACTTGCAAGATAATCTTTCATTTAAATATTAGCAAATGGTGGGCAATCTTTTTTGCATACCAATGAACTAGTCATTGACAATTCTCTGCGGCTGTGTTCTTAGTGTGAGTTTTAAAGTAAATAATGCTGGCTTGTGAGCTGTAAAAGCCTGCTGTTGAAACACTCACATTCCCTCTGCCAGCTGTCCTCCCTGAGAGGCAGGTCTAGTGCATCCTAAGAAGGGGATTAGGTGCCACTACCTATTGCATTAGGGTATTTTCTTTCTAAGCTTGGGTGCAGCCGGTGAGAGCTTAAACACTCTATCACCCAGCCTTTGATTAGAATGTCTTCTGTTATTTATTTGAACCTGCAAAGGTTCAAAATGTGTTTGTAATTACATTTTTAAAACCTGAACACCAAAAGTGATAGCGGCTACTAAGTTTCTTCAAAGAGTTTCTGGAAAGAAAAAGAAAAAAAATGGTACTTGACTTTGAATTCAATGTCCGCTCCAGGGATTAAAAAACAAAAGGAAATCTCTAACCGTTGGCTGATCAAATAGCACCCATTCCTTTTGTTGTCAACCAAATCTTTTGGAACACCTACTATGTGTACGTCACTGTGGACTGTGTGTATTCCTGACATGAAGTCTAGCGTGTAGTTGATGCTTAAAAATTGGAAGCCTCTTCCAAAATTCTACCCTGTGCTGAGATTTGGGGTAAAAAAGGTGCCAGTCGCTGGCTGTGGAGCTAATAGCCAGAATCTCCCACTTACACTTAAGGTTGGTGTGACATCCCCTCAGAGAGCAGCTGGGACCTGTTCTACCCCAAGTTTCATCCACGCCCCTGCTTCGTTCACACTCACTCACCTCCATTTGAAGGCAGCTGGCTAACTGGGCTGAAGGAGCCAAGCCGCTCCTCTTCAACAGGGACCAGGTGGTTTCCTACCCTTCCGTATGGCTTTGGGGTCACACGCTCCTGGAGACGCGCCCGTGTAGAGTCCAGCCCGCAGAGTCCTTGGCTCCTTTGCATCTGGCCGCTTTGCTTGCCCCCTCCAGCCTCTGCACTGAGAGGCCGCTTTCAGAATAGAAGCTGCTCCAGCGCAGGAAGCCAAGCGCAGATCCTGCGTGCTCATTACCAGGGAGCTGGACCTCGGAATCCACCCCGCCGTGGATGAGCGGTAATGAGCACTGCGGCGCGGGGTCCTCACCGTGGCAGCGAGGTCAGGTGGCGCCCGGAGGCCGCAGACCGCAGGCGCGAGCCTTCCCTGCCCTCCGGCCGCGGAGGCCATTGGCGGTCAGTTGCAGCCGTTCTCTGGCAGGTCTGCTCGGCTTCTCCTGGGATGCTTCCTCTTGCACGACCGTACCCGCCCCATTCATGACTACGCGTCTTCAAAAAGTAAACATTGATACACGTCTTAAGGACGAGGCTGAAAGCTGTTTAGATCTGATGTAAAATGTTCTCATTTCCTTAAAGCTTGTTTGCGGGGAACGAAAGCTACAATTCCTTCAACGTGATCATGGGTCTTCACACCCATAGTCAGTGCACAATGACTCTTGGCTTTGGGAATGAGTCTGGAAAGGGGGACGCAGAAAGGTAACCAACTGGGTGTCTTTGGCAGACAAAAGGAGAATGACTGAGGAGGGACCAGAAGGCAGAGGAGGCGGCCCCGTAACACCGCCCTCTACAGAGAGCCCACGGGCAGAGGGACCACACGCAGGCCTTCTTTATTATGAAACAGCTAATCAGTTTTCAAATGACCAGCCAGATCTGTTTGCCCTCACATTAGATTCCTACCTTTTTATCTTTAGCCAAGAATGTGACAGGATTCGATTGGGTTTTAATCATCACATTAGTAGCCTTAAAAGAAGTACTACCTCTTGGGGGGGCGAGGTTCTAGAAGTGAGAGGAAACCCACACAGGTACCTCTTTAGACTCAAGTATCTTCTTTCCTGGATGCTGATCTCTAAAAATCATTGCATAATTGTTTGAAATTAAATGAAATAACAAAATACAATAGCATCCTGTAACATAACACAAGCCTATTTCATGGGTACCAGAGTGGTGTCCACGGAGACATCCAGCTTTAACATGGGGCAGAGCAAGGCTGGGATCTACACTGCCACCTACTGGCCGCCCTGTGGCTTTCCATGAGCCTCTTAGCGAACAAGAAGGCCCTCTTCAGGGAACCGAGTTAGTAATTCTTATTTTGCAAAGTTTTTATCACCATTTGGAAAAAAGATACAAGCCTTGGACAATGGATTTCGACAGGAGAACTTCTTTTCAGAGTTTCCTGATGCTAAGAATCACTGGAAGCTTTTGTTAAAAATAGTAGCTGCCAACTTCCTCCTCCAGGGAGCCTGAGGTAGCAATTTCAGATGAGATCTGAGGGGGCAAACCCTGGGTAAGAAGAGTTTGGGAAAGCTTTCTAGAGAATGTGGGACTCTCAGTGGTTTTTGGGCGCCCAGAGAGGCAGCTTATAGATGGGCATATTTAAGTCAAGGGGGCTGACAGAGATGGGTGTCTTCGGGGCTCCCCATGAGAGGCTGTGAGGCTGGCATGGTAAGAATGTAAACAGAAAATAAGAACAAACGGGCCCTGGCTGGGTAGCTCAGTTAGTTAGAGCATTGTCCCAATATGCCAAAGTTGGTGGTTCGATTATGGGTCAGGGCACGAATGAATGCAAAAATAAGTGGAACAACAAATATGTTTCTCTCTCTTCTTCTTTCTCTAAAATCAATCAAATTAAAAAAAAATAAAATAAAAGAAGAAATGGGCATAAGAATGGAATATCCTGCACCTGCATACAAATTTGAACAGATCCAATTCTAAGAGTGAAAACGAGAAAGGAGACAGTCTTCACTGGGACCCTTGCATATAGTCGACTTCCCTATGGCTTGTTGAGTAGCATCAGATGACGGATAGCCCTTTTCATCACATATACAAAATCACATTTCTGTGTACACTCCTCCACACTTTTTTTAGTGAGAATCCCATGAAGTAAGGCAGAGCCCCTCAGCAGGCCATGAACGGGAAAGTCTGTTTTGAACTCACCAACACTGCCCAAGGACCCTCCTGGAAGTCCGACACAGCACACTCAGTAACTCTAAATGGCTCATGTTCGTCTCTAAATATACCCCACTTTTCTGCTCCCTGGGGCTCCAATGTCAGCCGTCAGTAAATGCTACAAGAATCTATTTTGTTGGTGATTTACCTACAGGGAGTCGTCCTGCTTTCTTATTTAACTTCCACACTGAATTTAAATGTTTTATATTTATTTTCTCCAGTCATCACAAGCCTGAGGCCAATGAATGAATCTTGAGTAAAGGAATAAATGAGCTGGACTCGTTCCAGAACTCAATTCATTTCTTATGAGCAAGTTGGGAGCCTAGGGAATTAACTGTTTCTCACCAATAGGAGATTTTATATTGCTTAGGTCTGCTTTCTATTAAAATTAATTTGAGAACAAGAGTAATTATCAATACATTTTTTGTTGTGGTGGGTCTTGCCCCAACATAGAAATGTTTCAGATCATATACTGTGATAGAGTGTTGAATTATCCTAGAAGACAATATCACCTGGTGGATTTTAATATCCCCTGAGTGGTTCCCCTGCCCTTAAATTGGTATTTATCTCTCTTTTTAAAAATAGACTATATTGTTTAGAGCAGTTTTATGTTTACAGCAAAATAGAGCTTCAACGTGATCATGGGTCTTCACACCCATACTCAATGCACAATGACTCTTGGCTTTGTACCTTGGAAGGTAGATGGTTTTCCCATTGACCCCTGCCCCAACACATGCACAGACTCCCTCAGTATCAATATCCCCCACCAGCGTAGTGCACTGATTAGAACTCATCAACCTATGATCATGACCACCCAGAGTCTGCAGTTTACATGATTTCATTCTTGGTGTTGTAACAAATGTACAATGACATGTATCCAGCATTATAGTATCATATCCAGTATTTTCCTCTAGGCTCCATCTACTCATTCCACCCTTCCCTCTGACACTGGCAACCACCGATACTTTTATTGTCTCCATAGTTTTGCATTTTCCAGAATGTCATAAGGTTGAACTCCTACAGTATGTAGCCTTTTCAGATTGGCTTATTTCATTTAGTAATATGCATTTAAGTTTCCTCCATGTCTTTTCATAGCTTGATAGCTCATTTCTTTTTAGCGCTGAATAGTATTCATTAAATTAGTATTTCTTAAACAGTGATTTTAGATAGGTATATGGACAGAGCATAAATAAATATTGAATTATGCATGAGTAAGTTATTTCTATTTTAAGTTGTATTTAATTTTTTCTGATTACACCAAAGAGGATCTTTAGCAAATAAAACTACTCCATTCCTTCTTTTCCTCAACCTACGCCCTTTGTCAGCTCTTGAACCTGAGTAAGGGGATCACTCAACTGAAGGACCCTCTGGCTCCTCCTAGCTTTCATGTGAGGACTATGGAAGGAAAGGCTTGAGAAATGTGTAGGAGGAGCCTCTCTTTCGTGTGTTCCTCCTGCTTTCCTTACTCTGTCGTAACCCGAGATCCCGTGTTCTCATGCGAGAGATTTTTTCCCCCAGAAGAAAGAAGCAGAGGAAGTAAGCAGAGTAGGTGGGTAGAGGCGGCCTAGACCTCCCTGTAGCCTCAGGAAGGTTCAGCAAAGCCATCACGTCCTTGAGCCAAAGTCAGCTGACACAGAGTTCCCAAGTCTCCCCACAGTGGGCCTGCTTGGCCATCCACGTGCACGCATGTGGCATGGCCAAGTGGGGAGTGGAGGTGAGATGTGTGGCCTGGTGAAGGTGCAGCCATAGCAGCCCTGTCGTCCATCTGTTCCATTTCCCGGGGTGGAATCTGCCAGGCACATTCTCTGTGGGCCAACATACCTGCCTGCCTTTTACTCAAGAATGAAACCAAATTTTGGCATCTAACTAATGCTCAATAAATGGTTTAATTTTTCCTTTAAGGGAGTGGGCTAGGAAAAATACTCACCAATAAGCATGACCCTGTCCTGCTCTCCTGCAGATCACTCTCTAATGATGGGCTGGAGCATCAAGCATTGTATTTAGAAAGAAGAGAGAAGTCTGCCTCTTCCTAAGGAGGGCACTGAGGTTGATGAGTGGCCTAGATAACTCCAAACACATCAGAAGAGAGTGTCCACAAGTGTGTGATGACCACTTTTGCTTTGGTTGGATGATATTTAATTGGAGGAGATTGGAGTAAGTTATGTCCTAACAGTATGATCCACCTTGGGCCTGTTAGTCTAAGGAAATGTTACAAAGGGATACATGAAATATATTAAATATGTAAGAATATATATACTTCATATATAGAAGTAAGCTAGCTTTCTAACGACTTTCACATAATTTTAAGGAAGCATGGTAGATGGGATTCCATCTATATATTGTTTGTCACCATAATTTGAAGTCCAAAAAACCCCAAACAGACTTGGGAGTAATTAAAGCCAGCAAGCAGTAGATTCTGGATAGCTAAAATACAAAGCAATACACTGAACACTGTCAAAAGAGCCAAGGGAGGACTCATAATCTCATTTTATCAAGGTGGAACTCCATTTTTCAAGAGCGTAGGACAAGGTAATGAACAGCCTCAGAGCAAAGAAGGAAAAAGTGCAAGTCATTCATCTCTTCTCCCCAAGGAAGATTAGTGGTAACTCTTTCCCCTTCAGGATGTCAGGTGTAATTTAGCCCCAGCTGGCTAGACAGTTCCTTCTCGTTCTGAGCTAAGGTTCTAGAGGCTCCCTCTCTCTCCGGAGCTCTGTTCTCACAAAGGGCACAGCCCATGGATGTCACCGTGCCTCTCTCAGTCTATGTCATGCTCTCTCCAGGGGTGGTCAACTGCCCCTTCATTAGTCTGTCATTCCTGCAAATTAGTCACACATGAATGGACCTGACTATATTTACTCCATAATGAACATTGTTTAACCCCGTCCTGTTTTCTTAGTGACCTTCTGTTAAGTGGTTCAGTAAGGAAAACACTGGAGACTTATTTTGTCTCTAGACTGGAGGAATTATGCACCCCTGGGGATGGTGCACCACATGGATGGATACCCTCTTGGGTTTCAGCCTGTTTACATCATGGATCAGACTAAAACTAACTTGGATGGAACTGGTCATAAAAATCCATCATTCCAAAGTTTGAAAAAATCCACAGCTTAATAATTGTATATGCCATCATTCACAGAGCACACAAAAGTGTGCTTCTGCATAAATCAGTTTGGTCTTAGGTGCCCATTCTTGGGAAAAAAGAGGTATATATATTCTTTAAAACGACAGTGTTGGTGCTTCAATGAATAAAGAACAGTAACTGACAGAGGACTGGAAGAATGTAAGGTCCAATGTGAAGGTGTTCACTCATTCAGTAAATATTCCACAGTTCCCACCAAGTATCGGGCATGAAGTTCCCAAAGGGAAAAGTGATGGAGAGCCTCAGCAAACACTGCAGGATTTGGGTGGCCACTGTCCAGAACATGGGCTCAACAAAGGATGGAAATAAGCCCCCACACTCTAGAGAGTCTTATATTTATATGGGACAACTGAGAGAGCTTTATGATGCTTGCACACATATCATAGAATTATTCAGTTTTATATTGTTGTTGTTAGAAATACCCTTTACCCAACTTCCTCCTAATGGTACCATCTCCCAAAACTATAGCCCAGTATCACAACCAGGACATTGACCCTGATACAGTCAAGATACAAGACATTTTCATCATTTCCATGAAACAGGGACCCTCAAGTTGCCATTTATAGACAGACCCATTTTCCTCCTGATACCCAAGCCATCCTCTGGCAACTACTATCTGTAATCCATTACTATAAATGTCATTTCAATGGAATCATATCATATCCATTTGCTTCTTTAAGTGGCTCGTTCTGGACTGCTTATGAAAACCCCTTTTGTTGTAATTCATATTGATAACAACAGCACACACGCATTAATTTCAAGCTGACTTGGCCCTGGGACACTGAGCTGGTTTCAGTTTCTCATTTGATTCCGCAGCAGCATTCTATGCCGGCCACCCAGTCCCTGTATCCCCAGCTCCCGTGTCTGCCCAAGCTTCCCCTGCAAGCACCAGGCCCTCTGTCCAAGGACTTTCGCAGCCACAGGGGCTGATGCGGCCTGCTTGTGGGTGCGAAAAGTCAGAAATCCTGGCAGTTAACATCCCCAAAGATACCTCTAGTCCATGAAGCTGTGATTTGGTAGACCAATAGCACAGCCTCTTCACTCGCCTGGTGGGGGAATACTAAAGTGTGTCATACACAACTTCCTACAAGCCTCCAGCAGGATGGGATCCCAGCTACCTCAGAGGTTACCTGCTCATTGATGTACCTTCTCCTAACTTGCTCACCTCCTTGTGCAGCTCCCCACCCCCCAATGGGGAAACCTGAGGTTGCATTCCCCCAAAATGCCTTGTAATCACATTCTCGACCCAGCGTCTTCTTTTGGGAAGCCCAAAGTAAGACATGCGTGTACAGGGCAAATAGGGCACCTACGTTCATATTAAACACAGAACACAGGCCCAGGGCCATTAAGCCACTTGGTTCAGATCATATTATTCACAGAGGCAGAGCATGTATGAGGAGAAAAGAAAAGCAGAGATTGATAAGAGGATTTAGATTTAATACATTTCAGAAACCCCGGCAAAGACACCATTTCTGAAAGGGGGATGCATCCTAAGAAAGAAAATTATATGCCAGCTTTGCAAACCTCTGCCTGCACTGAGGTGTTGAGATGGGTTTTGTGGCAAGAGTCCCCCATATCCTCAGGGAGCTGACACTTGAATAAACCTCTTTCCTTTTTTACCAGCACCTGTCTCGGGAGTTTGGCTTTGTGGTGGCAGGCAGCCAAACCTGGGTTTTGGGTTTCCAAGGATAGAGTCATTCTTGGCAAGTATTTGTCCTGGCTTAGTGTCTGCTTGATCTTTCAAGCTCATGTTTGCTGTGCATTTACTGTTTGAAGCAATTGCACAGATACTGAATATCCCAAATGGCTTATTCATAACCCTCCCTTCAAAGAGGGTTCTAAAGTCCATGTCATGGTACAGTAAGGAAATTAGATTTGCTTTAAAATATGAGTTGAATGCAACAACTTGAGCAAATTCACTTCATTTTCCAGCTTTAGAATTTTCATCCCATAGACACTAAACATTTTGTGGTAGACTATTTTGTGGTGTTACCTGAATGTTTCATATCAGAGAAAGATATTAGTTGTTAACACTGTTTAAATGTTTACCAGTGAAACAAGGATCTGATTTGTAAATTTTCAGACCTAAAATGAAAGGTATCTCTCAAATAGATAAAAACAGAGACGAGAATTTAAATAGAATCCCTTGTCCATGTGCTGATTCATTAATTCTAATAGAAGATGCCTCTTTTGATTAGACAAGTTTTCCTTAGCCCAGGCAGTGTGTGAAAACTTTTAGGGTCCGTCTGTAGGAAACTAACATGCATTATGTTTTGCATGGTTTTTATGCAGCTTGCAGTGAGAATTTAAAGTAATAACACAGTTGGACAGATACATTCCTCATTTTGTTTGTTTGGCTGTTAATTTAATCTGTTTTGATCATTTCTTCCATTCAAATATCTGTTCTTTCATTCATTCTTGATAAGCTGTGTTCAAATATTGTACTGAGTTTTTGGTTTAGAAAATGTATAAATACTTCATAATCCTTGGCCCCAAAACATTTAAAGTCTAGTGAGAGAGTTAGATAGCACATATATATCAGTGTATTATTTTATTTTTTTAATACTTTCTGGCATCATGTGATGCTCTCTTTAAATATTTTTATCCTTTCTCTACAGGTTAAAATTGAGGCTTCGGGAAACTCGGTGATATGACAAAATATCCCAGATAGTAAGTAGCTGATCGATGTTTCAAACCCATGCCTGTCTGGCTCTGGAGCCCTCATGTTTTACTATTGTAATATCCTGCATGTGGAAGATCATGGGATAAGTTCTTTTACCAAACATTTTCAGAAAACATTAGACAACAGTTTTGATTCCTGAGGCTCTATAATGTATCCAACTCTATATTTTTGAACACCACAAGATGTTAGTTAGGTACCATGTTCCTTGTTGGTAGTTTCAACAAATATGTTTGAATGCCTACTGGTGTCCACGTGCTCTGCCCAAAGCTATGATGGATCTAAGGGCAAGTGGACAGTTGAAGAGTCTGCACTCCTGAGAGCTTAGACGAGGGGTGTGGGACATTAATTGGGCAATCACACTAACACTTTATGATCCTCAATGCAATATGAGTCCTTCTGGAGATCAGAGGTCTGAAATCAGCTTCACTGGGCTGAAATTGCAGTGTCTTTGGGCCAGAACTCCCTCTGGAGGCTCTAGGGGGAAATGTACTTCCTTGTCTTTTCTAATGTCTAGAAACCACATGGATTCCTTGGCTCAGGGCTGCTTCAGGCATGTTCAAAGGGCATCGCAGGACCTCTGCTTCTATCACATCTTCCTTTTCTGTCTTTGATCTTTTGTGCCTTCTTTGTATAAGAATGTTTGGTTGCATCATGCCCATCAGGATAATCCAGAATAATCTCCCCATCTTAAGATCATGAATTTAACACATCAACACAATCAATTCCTTTTGACAAATAAGATAACACAGTTACAGTTTCTAAGTGTTAGAACGTGGACATCTGTTGTGGGCTCTCATTTAGCTTACCACTGCCTTCTGTAAGGGCACGCTGGGGCATTTATGCCTATCCTTAGAAACTTCTAGATCAGTGGTTCTCAATTGGGATGGTTCTGCTCCCAGAAGGGATGACAGCGAAATATGATTTGATTTTGTTGTCACAACTAGGGGTGCAATAGGCATCTTGGAGGTAAAATACAGGGATGCTGCTCAACACCCTATAATTCACAGGGTAACCCAATATAACAGAGAACTATTAAGCCCAAAGTTAAATAGTTCCAATGGTGGGAAACACTGATTTTGATAAATAGAATACTGTGGGAAAAGAGATTAATAGAAAGCTGTAGTTATTATGGTGCTAATATGTAGAACATGCAGAGAGAGAAAATGGTTTGATCACCTTGAACAGTAACATTTGAGGTGAGATACAAAGGACATACAAGATTCCTAATAAAACCAGCTGTGGGAGGATCTCAAAGAAGGGAGGGTTGGTGTATAAACTTACCACAGACTTGCACAGTGGGTTCTGTGAATTGCCAGGAACTTGAGAATCACTGGGGTATAAACCATGCAAGGGGTGAAAAGTATTTTGGGAAATAGTTTTAGATGAAGTGGTCACTGGATGTTGGAGACTAGACTGTGTGCTATGGAACAGAACTGAGTGACTTGGGGCAGTGGGAAAGGTCTCAGGGGCATAATAAACACAGTGGTTTTCAAGTATTGCTGAGAGCAATGCTAAAAATTATTTCTCCTTTCTTAAAGATAAACGATAGCAAACATTCTGGGTGTATCAAACAATTATTTTTACAGACAAGTAGTTGGGTCTTGAAATTTTTCAGGGTAGCCTAGAAAGAATCGTCAATAACTCCCTCAATTTTATATTTTATACTCATCTGACATATTTCAGAAAATAAAACTATTTCATATCTAAATAGGAAAAACACAGTCTTTCTCCTCCTGTGCGGGGGAAAAGCCCAGTTCTTCTCAACTGTTTCTTTCCTGTGTGTCTTCTTTATTTCACACACAGAATGCTTGACTTTTGATACCTCTGGTCACCAAATGTGTGGGAGGTTTTTCCCCACAGCAAGTGATTCTCTGTGACACCAGCTGGGTGTCTTATGGTTTAACTCAACTCTTACACTAGCTACCTGAGATGGTGTCAGATCCCACAGGTTAAGGGCTCAGTCCCACAAGATAAAGAGATATCTGGTGTATCTTTCTCTTCTTAGAAAGACACCAATTGTCTTAGATTAGGGCCTCACCCTTCTGACCTTATTTAACCTTAGTCACCTTCTGAAAAGTCCCATATCCCTATAGTTACATCGGGGGTTAGGCTTCAACATATGAAATTGGGGTGGGGGGGCGCAATTCAGTACATAACAGATAATTAGGTTTGGGAAGTAGAACTAAACTCAGGGCCTGGAGAACCAGAGATCTAGGTACTTTAGAGTTTTGTGAAGAATCCGAGTAGGGTTGAGTAAAAATGAGTCATCACTGGTTGTACATGCAGTGGTTTGGCTGTGAATTCCTGGTGAGGGGAGGGCTGTGCTCACAGCCTCCAAGCAGAGCACAGAGCCTGAGGGTTCGATTGTAGTTCATCCAAATTCCAGATGCAACCAGAGCCCCAAACAAATTAGGTTGTTCATATATCCCGCAGGGCAACAGATGATGCCCAAAGCACAGTGTGCATGAAACAATGTTGGGGACAGAAAAACAAATGAGCACCAACATTTTAATTACCCTTCCTAACACTTAATGCTATACATGTCTCCCGCTGTGAATGTGTTGAAAATGACTTATAAGATGCCCGTCCTCTGAGGAAAGCAAGCTAAATATGGCTTAGATTCTTGAAAAACAAAGGCTGAGTCTTTGAGGTGCCATACTGTCTTTGAATTTAATTAATTTTTCTACTTTCAGATAAAATTTTTAAAGTTAGGTCAAGTAGCACAAAGCCTCTTCACAAACCTTTAATAATAGTTCATCCCTGATGGGCTGCAGCAAAGTGGCAGAGTGGGAACAGAAGAACACGGGAAGCGGAAATATTCGGTGAAGTTCAGCAAACTCCTCCGCTGTGGTTCTCTGTGATTTGCTTAAACTCCTTGACCCTCAGTCTCTTCATCTATATAATGAGAATGACAATGTCCGGCTGGCAATTCTGAGACAGCATGAACCACGTTCTCAGCAAAGCTCCAGTCGTGTTGTAAACCAAAGCCCTAAGGTGTCCTTCGAAGAGAAAAACCTCCTCTCTCAACGTGGCCCAGGTGAAGCATAAGGACACTGAGCCTCGGGACAGAACTCTCCTGGGAGAAGTGCAGGCCGGGCATCAAGCCTTAGTCCCGCTTGCTGGTGATGTGATGGGACATTTCCTAATCTCACTAAACTTTAATCAGTTTAGCAGTATTATTTTCTATAAGAGGATACGAATACATTTTTCTCTGGCTAATATGAGAATTAGATGGGAATATACATCCTACTGGGACATTCAGCTTCAGGAAATGGTAGTTTTCTTACTCCCTTTTAGGTGTGACTCAGCCATGGAATAAGAGATACTATGGTTTTGGGATGATACATGCATTCATGTTCCCTTCACCAGTTGTTGACATTCTTTGCACTAGGACCAGAAATTCGGATGAGCCGAAACCTTCAGGCAGCGCTCAATTGGTAGGTACAATTACGGACCTAGGCAGATCCAAGTTCAAACTGAGGCATTTCCTTTTTAATATCTTTATTGATTTCATAGAAAAGAAGGGAGAGGGGGAAAGAGAGAGAGAGAGAGAAAGAGAGAAACATCAATGATGAGAGAGTTGTCATTGATCAGCTGCTCCCTGCATGCCCCTGAATGGGAATCGAGCCTCCAACCCGGGTATGTGACCTGACCAGGAATCGAACTGAGATGTCCTGGGTCCTAGGTCAATGCTCAACCACTGAGCCATGCCCAGCCAGGCTGAACTGAGGCATTTTCTACGAGAACTTTAGATTTGCATTCCCTAAGAGATGCTTACCTGTGTTCTCTTTCACATATCCATGGATGGGCAGCCAGAGTCAGAGCTCAGAGCTCAAGAACGGGCCTTCGGCCAACATGACACAGGTTGCCAGGGATGCAGGTAACCTGCAGGGAGAGCGTCTGCCATCTCTGACATATTGTCTGACTGTGAAAGGCACTTACTTCCAATCTACCACCGATCCAGGTGTAATTAAAACCCAGCGCAGCTTATAAGAAGAATCATTTAATTTGATTGGCCACTGAGATACAAGAAAAATATTTATTGTGATTGTTTGAGAGGTCCTAAGCTTTAAAGAAATACTCTTACTATAGTTCCTTACAGAAAACCAACATAGTAATTGTTCTTTTAATACTTTTATTATTACTATCTAAAAATGTAGATAGATAGATGATAGATAGATAGATCGATAGATGATAGATAGATAGATAGATAGATAGATAGATAGATAGATAGATCTCTATAAACTTAAATTTATAGGTTGACTTTATTATTTATAAAAATCCCTGGGAGCCATATTAGAAAATCTGGAATAAGCCATAAGGCTGAGACGTCAGGTTGGTACAAGAGACAGGGTTTCACCTAGGTCAACTCTGAGTCTCTTTATAAGTTCCAAATGTTCCCACAGGTGAGCCTTTTGGGTTCTGCTGGAACTAAGCTTAATCATCAAGAGCAGAGTGAACCTGTGGGGACTTTGAAATAAAGCCCCAAGTTAGAGAGAAAAAGAGGAAGGGAGGGGGAAAGAGTGAGAGAAAGTGTCCAAACTCCATTTTGCAACAGATTTTCAAATTCCAATGCTTCTTTTCTAAATAAAATCTCCTTCTAATTCCAGAATTGAGGTTAACAAATGAGAGCACAGAGACATGGCTATGAGGCCTAGGATTCTTGACAACCAACCAACCAACCAACCAACCAACCAACCAACCAGCCAACCGTGGAGACCAAGACTCTAAGAAAGGAATAGCTGGGTCAGAAACAGGGGTGCAGGCAGAACTCCAATTCCAGAGACAGGAACCACATGGAGCGGAGAGACAGAAAGGGACTCACCCACTTCTGGGAAGGCGGGAGGCAAAGGAGCCCAGCAGAGCAGCCTGGGAATCTTGGTCTTCTGACCAGTCCACCAGGTCCTGGGTCTTGCAGGGTGTCCATGTCAAATTTTATCTCATACCTATTCCTTTTGATCAGGACATGGCTAGGAACCCAAGTGAGATGGTCTTAACAATGTACAGTAGTATTTGCAGGTTCTGAATCTCTGCGGAAATAGCACAATAACATGAAGTTAGGGCTTGTTTCCTGCTGCCTTAGATTCCTTGTCTTTTTTCAACAAATTATGCAGATCATCCCCCTGTCCCATTTCACATTTGTGATTTCAACCTGGAATGCTTTTCTCCCCTTCTCAGGACTAGACACACCTCTGTCATTTTCTCTAGTCGGTCCCGAACAGCCCCTCACAATTGCAGCCAGGATGAATCTTGCTGCTCTTGGCCTCCCTGGCACCCCGGCTTCAGTTTGCTGTTCCTCGTGCTGAGCCGACAAGTCCTGACAGATCCCCACAGCTTACGCCGGATGGGAGAGGGCCTGCTGGAGGGCCGGGTGAGCTCATTCATTTCCCTTTCGCAGAGAGATCCTGAAAGACTCCAGCGCGAGCAGTCAACAGGCTCCCGAGAAAGTCCCGGAGCCCAGCTGGACGGCTGAATGTTAATCACAGACAACGAGAGAAGCCAGGGGCGGAATCGGATGCTCTGCTCTGTTTCTTCTAACTTGTCAATGAGGCTGGAATGTAGCATTTTCAATGATTAGGCCCTTTGTACTGAGAAGAAAGGAAAGAAAGAGATGCGTGAGGCAAGGAGAGAGTCCATTAGAAATCAGGGCTCCGCTGGGGACAAGCACCAGGGGCTGTCAGCTTCTTTGGTGGCATGGTTGGCAGGAGAAGGCACCAGGTGTGAGAGCCCTGGGGTCCAGCCAGACCTCGGCTACGCAGCCTCGGTGCGGGGCTCTGGCTGGGAAGCAGCTCAGAGCCAAGGCCCAAGCTATGAGGGGACACTTATTTAGAAAGTCACAGCGGTGGAGGAGTGGGCTGGAGAAGAAATGGGCTCAGGAAACAAATTAGAGAGGCAAAGGGAGGGGCCCTTGGAGCTCAGGAGAGAGAGGGTAAAGGTGACATGCCTGGTGGGGACGAGGGGGTGGGAAGGTCTTGGAAGTGCTGGGGGGCTGGGCCCTCCACGCTAAGGGCTGTCAGGGTGAGGGCTTTAGGGGCGGTCCCAGGGGAAGATCTCGTAGAGCGACCAGCAACGTGCCAGGGGAGGGCAGGCCAGGTGACGGTCTGAACGGCATGATATGCCAGGGTAGGAGAGGCCACCCTGGGGGGTCCTTGTCTTCCCGGTTTGCCCATTACCAGGACCCCGGGGCTCCCCGCCCAGGTGGCCTTCTGTCCCGGCCCATCCTCCTTGCTCTGCTCAGGCCTAACTGCCGCCCACAGAATAATCACTGGGATGTCCAGTTACATGAGCAGAGCTACCTTTTTTATTCTTGTCTGAAAGAAAAATCTGTTCTTTCTGCACAAGCATATTTGCAGGTTTGAAAAAAAAATAAAAGAGACAGATTCAAAAAACAACTTGCTGTCAATTTAGGAGCAAGGAGACCCAGGTCCTTGAGATCAACGCAACTGTGTGAACCTGGGGGTCTCCTCTCCTCTCCAGGCTGTAGTGAGAGTCTGTTAAAGGCCTGCTTTCCATGGTGTCGCCCTGAACTTCTCTACAGGGGGACCCTGACCCTCTGGGTGTCTGAGTTCAAGGTTCGGGGTCAGAGCGAAGCAGGCAAGGATTGCGGTCCTGAGGGCTCTGCCACAGTGCGGCTGCCAGAAGGGGAGCCCCAGGGGGTGCACCGACCTCGGGGGCATGCTGCCGCTTCCTCAGAAATTAAAGTTGCTCCGAAGTCAGACCGAGGGAGAGCCATTCCTGGGACTCCAAGAGGTGAAGTGAGGAGAGTCCCACATGGAGCACCACCCACGGGGAGACTGTCACACCTACATGCCCCGTTCACCCATGACGCAGCTACCCCCTTTGGGACAGGGGCCAGCGACTTAGACAGATGCGCCATCCGCACAGATACCTGCACCTTATACCGGGCACACCTGGCTGGAAGGGGAAGCCCTTGTTGAGGGGCTGTCTTGGAGCTTACAAACCATTTGGCACCCACACAACCGTCTGTCCAGACAGAGCCTGAACATAATTCAGGGTGCAGTGTTGTGTACATTTAAGCAGTATTTTCACACTTCACCATGTGCTCTTTTTTCTAAAAGCATAATAAACTGTGGAGATACACATATATATATATATGTATACAGAGAGAAAGAGAGGTCAGACTCTAGCCTGTCAGTCTGCGTGTGTGTGTGTGTGTGTGTGCATGTGTGTGTATGTGCGCGCGTGTGTGCTTGAGAGCATATACCTTTAGTGCTTTCAAATGTGTGAGCCCACAATGTTTGATGCATTAATTTCTGTCTCGACTGGAAGCTAAAGTGGGCTATTTAAATAAATAGCAGGTAGCAGAGCATACGTTTGTCTTTTAAGCTTTCATTAATCATTTCTCCTGGCTTCCCAAGAAATGTCAGATAGGTATTGAATAAAAGATTTATTGTAATATGGATCAGTTAATCTGGCTTTTTCCTTACCCAACCACAGACCGACTGGCTCGGGAGTTGCATCATTACACAGGCTCAGGCTCGCACACAGGCACAGGCACACACCCAGTGCTGTATTAACACAGGAGCGTTTCTAAGTATAAACGTAAGTGCATACATATATTTATGTCTACTTATCAAATATTTATTGAGTGATTACTATGCATGAGGCATTAAGCTGGTTCGTGTATATATGCACAGCACAGAAACTGACAGATAAATGCCAAATTTTAAACTTAAGGGGATGCAATTCACATATCCATACCAATGGTTTAAGTGACATACAACACACTCAATACGCTCACATATTCTCTGACAATATAAAACCAAACATAAGAAGCATTTCCAAACCAAGTGTGGATGATTTCAGGATCATCTGCATTGTATTTAATTGAAACCACTGTGAGTCTTGGTTGTTGTGTGTCTTCAGTGCCTGTCGCATGACCAGCGCTGGGCACACATAGGCAGATGCCCCCATGAGGCTGACCTACTGAGGAATTTTTAGACCTTAGGACTAATGAAGAAAAAATGGAGTCACTTGCGCTGAGCTCCACTCAGCAGACCAAGACCTAGGACCCAACCTGGCTGCAGGCTCAGCCTCCCCAGGAAGGAGGCCTTTCACCTGCTAATCTGGGATCAGGTGGCCAGCACCAGTGAGGTAATCTGCAGGGTAGACCCCTGCTCTTTCCCCAAAGGACGCTGACCTTGCCTGACGTTTCCTTGTTAGAAGTTTCCTTTTTGTGCCCCTTGTTGCCTTATAAAAGCCTTCCATTTTCTACAGCTCCTGGGACTTCCTTTCTCTTTGCTAAATGAGATGTGGTCCAATCCATGAATCACTCATTAAAGCCAGTTAGGCCGTTGAATGTGCTCGGGAGGAGGAGCTGGAGCAGGAGGAAGAGCCGTCGGCATTGGCGGCCTAGCAGCGGCCTAAATGATCAAGGCGCCTTCTTAACACCGAGAAAACCTGGAACTTAACTGCTGCACTTCACCGTCCATACACCCTTCCTCCGGCCGGATTCCACTGCCAGCTCGCCGGCGGAGTTGAAATTATTCTGTGCTGCCCCTCCCTTCCCATGTAAATAGCCTTTCTGCAGGAAATTACTAGCTCTCCTTTCTTAGGTAAATGCCCCTTCAAATCCTAAAGGGTCTTTCTTTCCTGAAAATCTACTAAAAGTTCCCATAGGAAATCTGCAGTGTACAAGGGAGGGGAAGTTAAAAGAAAGAAATACGTAGAGGAAAAAGAAAATAGCAATAGCAAGGATAAACAAACCAGTCAAGCCCTCGCAGATGATGTAATGATGTCATCGCGGCACCGCCCTGGAGGGAGTGTGGTTTTAAGCTGTCCCTGGCTGCGAGCAGAAGGGAAGAAAAGGCAGTTTCTGATGGGACTGCACAGGGCCGGGGAAATAGAGATGCCTGGGGGAAGCTGATCATTTGGAGAGAAAACTAAATTGAGTGTAGGAAGAGTGTCAAGAAAGTGTTACAAATCCTTCATTCCTCCTCAGAGGGCTGGGTGGTGGGAGGTAGAGATAATCTTGCCAGAAATAAAGATACAGGGTTGACGTCTTCATTTAAGCCTTCGCTCTGTGATGTATATTTATTGATTCCAGTTGAACATCCAAGCAGCTGATAGTGTGACAGTAAGTCCCATAAACATGCTGTTATTTCTACCACTTCTGGCTGCCCCAGAATCTTTCCCATGGGACAAGAATATAAAGGGAAACAGGTGCACAGGCCTGGCCTCAGGAGCTCTGGCTTGGAGTCTGGCTTGATCTGCGTGATTTTCCATGTGTCCATGGGGAATCATCTTTTCTTTCTGAGCCTCAATTTCCTCCTGTGTAACTTTGTTAATACCTCTTATGGCACCTGCACCTGCATTTCCTTAGCTTAGCAGAACTGCCATGAATGTATTTAGAGCAAGCAGCCAATTGATAAGAACAAAAACGGTCACAGGTTCATTACTTGAGCCTTGAATATGCTATGCGTTGCTATTTATGGATATGGAACACGTATACTCCGAGAGAAAGTTAGGTGAATTCACAGCCAGATAGAGCAAAAGACTGAATGAGGAACAGCCAGCTAATCACATATTCAGAGTCTGTTATTTTTGAAATCATGCCATTTAGCTACTTCACTGGAGGACATCTGTAAGTTGGTTCTTTCAAGCCTGGAAGCTGGTTTATGTAAGCCTCAGGATAAAGCTGAAATGGCTTCCATGCACACAAGCACCTCCCAAAATAATTGGCTTGCTAAGTGGAAAATTTCATTTTTCCTTTTGTTTATGACTGACATCTCCAGGACGATAAAACTGATCCTCAGCTGGCTTTAGTCTTGATGGTGTTTTCTTGCACGTTAATGGGAGAGACTTTTGAGGCTTAGTGACCCTGAATGCAACTGGATTTAATAAAAAAATTAAGCATCATTTTTCTTTATACATATATTGTATTCTTTAATATTAATGTGTCCTCTGTTCCAAGATGTAGCTGCATAAATCCATAGGGTTACTTTGGTCATGCAAGATGACATCAAAATTATAAATAAAAGATAAATAATTTTGGATCAGGTATACTTTCCAAGAGAACAGAGAGGCCTGATTTCACTCTCAATTATTGTGATAGTGTCATTATTATTATTATTTAATAATCCAAATGTCTCCCGCTTCTAACTGTTGCAAGTCCAACTAGGACTGTTCTGTGAGCAACTCGAGTTACAGGTCAGGTCTGGGATCTAGGAGCACCCTGGCTGTTAGCAGATGTATATATATTTTCAAAGATGAAAGACAATGATTTCTCTTCATCTGAGGCCTCCTGCTTCTTGAGGCTTCATTGGCTGCTCAGTGGGGGCTTTTAAGAGCTTAATTATAGGCATATTCATTCCATTGTTTCCATGTGGTACAGGACAAGGAAACACAATTAGTTGCATATTGTAATTAACCTTCGTGGTCTGCAGGCTTTTCTCTCTTTGAATGACTGGCTGGAGACCATAGAATCCTTTGTTTTACAAGGAGCGAGCCCAGGGACTCATCAGCATGGATAATCAAGGTAATTTATTCTGACTAGAAAAGGACCTCGCTCTGCACAAGCCGACCACTCAGACAGGGAGGAGCTGAAATACGAAGCAGAAACTGAGGCAGGGTGGCAGGAGCTGGGCAGATTCCTCAGCAAGCGGCCTAGGGAGGCCGAGGCAGATGCTAGACAGCAGTCGGCAACCATCTAGAAAACCTAGATGCCAAGCAGGCCCCTGGATTTAGACTTTTGGGGCTTTCCCCCAACAGATGGTTCCCCATGGTCAACCGAGGGCCCAGGTTTTACAAATGCTCAGAGCCAGCGGCCGTTTGCCGGCAGGGCCTTCGCAGGTGCTGGGTACTGGCACGAGCCTCAGGCTGGGCGCGCTTCCCATGCTGGGTGCAGCGGGTGGCCTGGCTCCTCAGCCACTGCAGGGAACTCCGGGCCCTCTTTCTACCAACAGACTAGGCCTCCCGGTCCAACCAGAGCTGTGCAATTCGTAAACCTCATTTGGACCTAATGGAGAACCTGGGTGGGAGCTTTTGCTTAAAAAGGCAGCCTCCCCTTTGTGTCAGTGGAACGCCATCTAGGTTCTACCTGAGTCTGAGTCTCCCAGGCTAGAGCCCTGTTTTGCTCAAATAAATGCTTTTATTTTTATAGCAGTCTGAAATTCATTTTGTTTCCTCATTGTAAAAATGGGCTTATAAGCTGTAGCGGAGGGGAACTTTTCCTTCTTCCTTTCTAGGTTCCTTAGCTAGTCTAATAATTAAACTGACATAGACAGATCAACAAGAGAAAAAAAATTTGTACATATGAGAACCCCCAAAATATGAGGCCCTCTGACAATCAGGAAATTGAGGCTCGGGAGCCATGCTGATTGGATGGGAGTGAGGGTCTGGGGCTCCAATGGGGAGGAAGGTGGATAGAGTAAATGTTTGGTAAACAAATGTTTGCCATGCCCTGGGGATGCTTTTTTTTTCTGATGTGAAAGGTTATCTCTGTTCTTTGCCTGAATTCAGGCCCTTCCATATTTCTGGGATAACAGAAGAGGGTCATCCCAAGAAGAAAACTTCCTTTTTTCTTTCTAAGCTTTACAATCCTGGCCAACCTTAGGCATTTCCTCTTGGCTGCCTCTTTCCTTTTGGCCCTTTATTTGGCCACAAAAATATAATGTATATATACTAGGGAAAACCAGGAACCGCAGGAGCACCCAGACCTGGGAGGAAACCTAAGCCCCATAGAGCAGGCTGCCCTGAACATAACTCCAGAAAAGAAGGGACCTGCGCCGTGCCACAGCTCCGTTCAGGGCTTAGTGCCTTCGCTCTTCTGCTGAAGGACTGCGCTCGGCTGCTGGCCGTCCTCAGGGGTCGGCGGTTGTACACGGCTCCTCGCCCTGTCTACGTCGGAGGGTGCTTGGCCTCTGTGTATCCTGAACACAACTGAGAAAGCCTCTGGTGAAACGGTCATGAAACATGGGAGATTGGGGTGGTCCCAGAAAACCGAGGTCACAGGGTCACTGCATTTTGTTATAGATTCATATGTCACATGTCACATGATGTGGCCACCTGGTTTGTTCTGGGGCTGCCTCATGCCCAGCTTCCATCAGCCGTTTCCTACCGCCTGGTCACTGCTCTCCGGCAGGTGTCCCCCTCCCCCAACTGTCAGCTCCACAAGGAAAGGTTTTAAATCTTGGAGCCCCGCACACTCAGTGGGAGGACCCTGTGCAAAGTAGGTGGACGGATAAAGGGAACCCTAAGACCCACCGAGTGAGCAATCTCATCCACCCCTGGGGATAAACTCCTTAGGACGCCATCTTCTCTTTTCCTCTAGGGGTTGCCGGTGGAAATAAGGCTCTTCCACAGGATCATGAGAAAAGTGTTTCTTGGCCTCCCTGCAGGGTATGGCAAGGTTTATTCAGGATGGCTCCCCTGGGTTTCCAACATTCCATCTCTCTGTCTCTCCCGCCACGAAAAACATCCAGCGTGTCTCCAGCAAGTCCAAAGCAAAGGCCACTGTGCAGAGTTTCTGCTCCGTATTAGAGCTCAGTCCTCTGGGGCCTGCGTGGTCTGCTGTGGGCTCGGGAGCTGCTAGGCCCCTGTGTTCGGTAGCTGCTAGACCCACACGGTCGCTTGCTCCCTGGGAAGAGAATGCTCAATGCTCGGGGGAGTGAGGATCACCAGGAAGTTTCTTTGTTTCCCTGGGATTATAACCAGGAGCATTTTCATAATAACCAATCAACTTCCCAAGCTTTCCTGGGCTTCTGGTGGGTCTCCCCCTGACCACTGACCCATTGCCCAGCTTAGACTGACAGGCCTCTATGGTCAAGCACCTCCCTGGCACCATTTGGACTTCTGTTGCCCGCGTGCTTCCCATCCCCTGCTCCCCATGACAATCTGCTGGGGGGGGGGCAGGCTGCTCCCTCCATGGTGGGGGAGCGGGTGTTAATCCCCTTGGGGGGATGATGCTGTGGCTTCCAGGTGAAACAAGCACGCTCAGTGTCAGATTCCCATTGCTTTCTTCCCAACCTCTAGCTTCCTACGGCAACATTGGGATCTATCTACATGGCACCAGCGCAGGCGGGGGTGTGCCTCCGGAGCCTGTTACGATACGCCTAACTGCGAGTGAGTCACATAGCCTTCCTGACACTCAGAAGCAGCCTTGGAATAACACTGGTTAATAAGCTATTCTTCAATTTAAAGCAAAAATAGCTACAATGCGTAAACAATTCGTAAACAGGTGGGAATCGCAGCACAGAAACGGAACTATGGAAAAAAAGACCCAAATGGAAATTGCCAAAAAAAAAAAAAAAGCTGTTGCTACAGGCTTACTTTGAGAATTATATGAGAAAATAGGATTGGCAGAATGTTTTAGACTGTAGAGAGTTCCAAAAATAATAATCATAATATCACAATAACCATACCATGTGCTTTGCATTCTAAGAGGTGTTGAGAACCCAGAGAACAAGCCTTCCCAGTGCTGGGCGGGAAAACATGGGTGGTTGACTTTGAATTAGGCTGCTCCGAGCCAAGTAATCCTGTACCTACATTATCCCCAGGAGGTAAGATCTGCGAGAACCAATGGGCCGGTCGGGCCTCGTCCCTACTGCATAGCCAATGCTTCACGCCTCATTGGGGACCTTCCAGTGACCACCTCACTGAAGGCAGTTGGAAATATCAAAACAGTCATTACTGCTGTAATGAGCTTTCATGTTTAATAGCGCCGAGCATGAAGGATAGCTGGCTTTTCAGAGAGCCATCTATCCAAGAATGTGGTTCACCACCCCTGAGGGGACCCAAACCCACAGACTGTCACTGCCGCGGCCTCGGGGTGAACTGGACACCATGTGGGGAGTGATTTTAATCACAATAGACAGGCCAACCAAACTGCTGCCCAGCAAATAGCTACTTCTCCTTGATACCAGGGGTCCTGCGGCAAGGGCATCTGGAAATCAAAGTATTTATGTGCCTCAGGCACTCTGCTAGGTTTTTCACATTTATGATTTTTTAATCCTTAAAACAAAACTATGGTTTCATTAAGCTCAGGTTACACATTAAGGAAAAACACAATCACGTATGGTTTGTAGAGAGCACTCCTATAGTTCAAATCGCTGGGCATTTGTTGTTGGTGTTTTGTTTTGTGTGTGAAAGTCTGAGTTTGATGGACTGATGTATATGTCCACCTACTAAGCAGGTGAGGAAATAACCCCGGAGATCAGAGGTCAGAGTGCGTGCACAGGGAGGGAAGCAGAGGTGGAAGTGGCTTTTCTTTAGCTACAGCTGCCTTTCTGTTTTTCTAATTTAAATTATTTCATAGCCTGTATTTTAAAAATTTCTTAGCGTTTTGTCTATAAAGTATTTTTTCTTTTAAAATGATACATTTGGAATTCCTTCCTGAATAGATGCTCGGAGAACTTGTTCCCACGATGCAGGCAGCCCCTGCGAGTCCCTGCCCGCCCTGTCCTAGACTCCCAGGATGCGTTGCCCTCTGCACTGGCTCTCCATCGGCTGCCAAGACCACCCAGCAGACCCGGCGTTCTTCACGACCCCCTCCCCCTTCTCAAAAAAAAAAAAGCAGCAAGGCATGCTTTTGATTTGTTTGTTCATTCAAGGATTGCACTGCTCTCAGCCACAGCCCAACACAACTTGGGACCATAGTGAACGCAGACAGGTGGCCGCAGCCCCTGAAGGCGGTGTTTCTTTCATTGCTGCTCCTGGGCCAGAGCCCTCATTTCTCAGGCGGTCACTCAAGCCCGTGGACCTCTGACTCTGTTTTCTAGATCAACATCCCGCCCCCACCCAAGAATGAAAGACGTGTCCCTTCCATACTTTAATACATTTTTTCTATATAGGAGATGCATAAATCACTCACAATGTGTCACATCTCCCAGCGCAGGGCAGGTTGGTTGTCAACGAAACTGCAATGACAAGATGCCATAATGGTCACGACAGTGGTGATCTGAGGAAGTGATGGAAACCAAATCCACTTCTGAGGCAGGTGGGTGGAGTTGGTCAGGGCCTTCGGGGGGGTGAGGGCCTCAGCTGCCCCTCCGCCCAGACAGGAACCACTCAGCAGCCATCAACACGCGCGCACTGAGAACACTGGGGCTTAATCTCGAGTCCTCACGAGCGGACTGGTGTGGAGAGGCTCGAAAGGGCGTCGGGCAGGACAGTGGCAGTGGGTTCCTCAGGGCGTTGCGAGGAGCGCGTGTGCATGGCGTGTGCATGAGCCCCGTGGCCAAGGGGGGGCGGTGCCGCGGGAGCAGACGCACGGCCCCTGGAGCTTGGTGCGCCCTCCCCGGGCTCTGCTCTGCAACGCCCTATCACACTCCCCGACACCTGTAACTGGGATAATTAATCTTTCTCTCTCTCCGTGGGTGATCCCATTTGCAGCATTTAGTAATTGAAGCTTTTTCATAATTATCAGGAGTTAATCACCACATTTTAGGCAGAACATTCCAGGTTAGAAATCGTTCAGCATTGGGAAGAGGCTGGATAGATGGGGCAGCTGGCAGGAAAGACCCCTGCCCCGCTCAGAGCGGTGGCTGAGGAGGAGCCCTGCCGACAAGCTCTGGCCACACACCGGTTTCCCCCAAAGGCCGCCTCTAAGAACACACACAGAGGCCACGGAAGCTGGTGCTCAAACATTTTCACGTTTGCTCGGCATTAACCTTTCCCTCGTATTTATGCTAGCAAAGGACTCCACGTTATATCAGAGAAGTGGTCTTAAGGCCAGGCATCAGCACACGCTCGCTAACACATTCCTCAGTTTCCTAGCTATTTGTTTCAAATTGAATTTACTGCCCCTCTCCCCATGTTTCTTTTATTTTACTGCTCTCCAATAGAAACTTCCTCACCCCTGGCTTATACATACTGGTTATCTGTGATCTTCCAAAATAAACGCCTGTCTGAATTCCGAATGTCAGGGGAATTGTGGGCTATCTGAAATAACAAGTAATCGTTGTACTACAAAAACACAGTGATCCCAGAAAAGGGATGAAGCCTTAATTACAGAAGACACATGTCAAAGGTCTCAGCACGGTCTGCACTTCGAGGAAGGGGCATGTGCTGTCAACTTCTGAGACTCACCATGTGCTTCTTTGAGGTGAACTTCCTATTCTGATTCGCCCTGTGGAGTCCACGGTAATGTAATCTATATTTGGGATTGCCTTTCCAATGGGACCCTGGACCTAAGGATGACCACAGCCGCTCGAGAGAAACCCTAGCATCGGGTGACAATGACTGTCATGGGTATGGCACACGAAGCTTCATAGGCCATCTCCAGTCACTCACTTCGATGCTCACAGCATGCCCTTGGGCAACTTCTGTTTCCATATGTGACCAGATCCAGGGAGTTTGAACGAGTCACTTTGAACTGGTTGGGGCTGGTCCATCAACACCAACTCTGGATCTTCTAAACTCAGATTCTGGTTGTCTTTTCAGCATGAACGTATCATCTCATCTAACAGACAGTGAACGATGGTAAGTGTGCAGAGACACTTCTTACTACCTGTCTGTGGGGAAAGTGAAAACACTTAGGCTTTCTCCCCACCTTCTCCCGCCGAGGCGCGTTATATAAACATGACAGGCACCGTTAGCTGACTAAAGTCTGACCCATCCTTGGCGGAGAGCCACTTTTCTTATGGTTCCTGTAAACAGGCCCGGGACTTTCTGGGTGCGGTTTGTCCCCCAGGGTGCTGTTTGTGCCGTGTCTGCTCAGCTGGCTGCCTCTGAGGAACCACGCTTTCTCTCTCGTGTTCATTCCGCCCGCTGCCGCCGAAATAAAGGCGCGTCTCTTCCTCCTTGGGCTCCTGGTTTCCTCCTGACCGCCCGGACCCAGCGCCACCCTCCCCGGCCTTGATTGTTTGCATCGCACTGTCCGAAAGAGCCTGACCTGCGGCCCTTTGTCTGGGCTCCCCTGGCGCCAGGTGTCCCCCCCGCCACAGCACGGGTCACCCTGCTGTCACTGCCAGCTTTACTGCACAAGTTCCTTGAAGAAAGTAGCATGGTTGTGGGCAGGGGTCACGCCTACTTTGTCACCCTAGAGCTTACATTCTACTTTGGTCAAACAAACAAAAATAAAAAATATAACATGATGATAAATGCTAGGGAGAAAATAAAGGAAAAATGGTGAAGAGGAAATACGGAAAATTTTATAAAAATATTTATAAAAATTTGATGGTTAAGGGCACAGCCTCACTGAGAATGGATACTTTGGTCAAAACCTGAAGAAGGTGAGGTGACAAGCACTTAGGTCCCTAACAGGGAGAAAATGCAGGTGCCGAGGCCTTGAGCAGGGGCCCGGCCGCTGTAAGCCGAGGGCGCTCAGGACACATTGAGGGGAAAACCAGACCCACGCCTGGGGCCCCGGCTCTTATCCCCGAGGAAATGGAAGTCACTGGAGGGTTTTGAACGAAGAATAATCTGACCTGATGTGATGGTTGGTTGCACGCGTCCACCTGACCGGGCCACCGGCTGCGCGGATATTTGGCTAAGCCTTTTTCTGGGGTGCCTGTGAGGGTGTCTCTGAGAGATGAGCACTTGAACCAGTGGAGCGAGTGAAGCAGGTGGCCTCCCCAGGGTCAGGGTCCGGGTCAGGGTCAGGGTCAGGGTCAGGGTCAGGGTCAGGGTCAGGGTCAGGGTCAGGGTCAGGGTCAGGGTCAGGGTCAAGCCAGCGCGCAGCTTCCAGCCTGCAGACGGCAGATTGCGGGGCGAGTGCTCAGCCAGCCCCACGCAAGGCGCCCCTTCACCCGCGAGTTCCGCGTCCCTAGAGCCCTGACTAGTGCAAGTTACAGGGCCTTGCTGGCTCTGCCATCGGCAACGGGGTGAGCAAATGCCAGCTCGAGCAGGGTCGCCCACAGGAGTGCTTCCAGTACCATTCGGGGGGTCAGTGAATGTTTCTGAATGGATGCATCTGATAAACTATCTTAGGCTGGTAAAATCTTACTGTTTCCCTTTCCTCACTAGAAAGCTCCTATTTGGAGAAAGGTCGCAATACTTTAGTGACAGGTAGGAGTCTAATGGGAGGGTGGGAGCCCTAAGTAACTTCTAAATATTGCCACATACTCACCACAGTTATCATATTTATATGTAATTTTAAAATAAATATATTCTGAATAAGAGTTTACATGGATTATTCCTAAGATTTTCTGTGTTTACTCTTATCTATATCTTTTATCTACGTCATAAAGAAATCATGGCAGGTATTTGGATGTGTAAAATAGGGATACAAAGGCCTGCCTCCCAGAACTTTTGGGCCGACTAAAAGAGGAGCCAGGATTGCTCCGGCCGGGGTGGTCCAGCTGGTTGGGCATCGTCCCAGGCCCTGGAAGGCTGTCTGCTCGATTCCCCGTCAGGGCGCAGGGTCAGGTTGTGGTCTCGATCCCCGGTGGGGGCCAGGGCAGGTACAATTAATGTTTTGCTCTCACATCGATGGCTCTCTCTCTCCCTCTCCCTTCCTCTCTTTCTAAAAATCAGTTAAAAAAAATCTTAAAAAAAAATTAGATTTAAAATACCTTCCACCTTCTGTCACCTCCATCACTGGAAATTGAACGAAAAGGAATTCAAGGTAAATGCGAAGCCTTAAAATGTCTCCAAGTTTCCATAAAGCAGAAGAATTATAAAGTGTGCCCTGTGGGACAGGCGGAGGGAACCAACATAAAAAGGAAAACATGACATCTCTGGTTTTCCTTTTCAAAAGTGCCATACGTATTTTTTAAACTTGCGTTTTTGAAACATGGTAGACTTTTCATTTTTCTGGAATTGAAATGTAAACAACAAAGACAGAAATGAGCAGTGTTGCTATTTCATGTATGAAAATTCCAGGTATTAAAATACCAGGTTTTCTTATTCCTCTTTGGAAATTTTGAGGTTATTTAGCTATTTGGCATTTTATGACTTTTTCTTCCTTTTCCTGAACCCAGTGACATTACATATATATATATATATATATATATATATATATATATATATATATATATATATGTATATATTTAATTTTATTGTATTTTTTTAATGTAGAATTCAAGGTGTGCAACATGAGGTTTGTACCTTCTCACATAGTTGCCTGTTTTGTTTGATGAAAACATTTGCAATCTGCCCTCTTAGCAAATTACTAGTCCACTCTATAGCAGGGGTGGGGAAACTGTTCTCTGCCAAGGGCCATTTGGATATTGATAACATCATTCTTGGGCCATAAAAAATTATCAACTTAAAAATTAGCTATGAAAAACTCCTAGATTTATTGAATTTTGAGTCCAAGGCAAACCAAATGATTTTGTGGGTCATATACAGATGTTCCCCACTCCTGCTATAGTATTATTAACTATCTGCCTAATATATTTTAAAGTGTAGCTCAAATGCCCCCTTTGTGATTCACAAGTGACCAGAATTGCAAAAGCTGAGTATCAGCAGGGCTTACCACCTCCAGTTTCCCCCTGGTCTTTGTTGTGGTTCGGAGTCAGATTTAGGTCTGGGATTGTGATTGTGTTTGTCTTCTCAGTCTTTCAGTCTCTCTCTGCTCCTGCTGGCCTCCCACAGGTACCCTGGGGCACCCTCTCAGCATCTTCCAGCAGAAGCACAGATGCTGATTCGTGCTTGCCAGCAAGTGGCATTGGCCCCAGTGGTTAAAGATGAGGAGGGGCAGGAAGAGAGAAAGGAGGCCTGGGAGGAAAGAGGGAAGCATGGAGAGATCAGAGGCCTCTGGGGAGAAGGGGTGCTGGAAGGGCAGGGACTTGGCACTACCCTCTCTTCAAGTGTGGACCACTTAGGTCACTGGTCCAAGCCTGTGGACAACAGCGTCTAGAGTCCTGGACTTGTCAGCCCCTGGAGAGAATCTGAGGGTGGGACGTCTTTTATGGTGATGGAGTGCTGAGGAACATTTCAGACCTTTGATTAAAATTGAGCTGTGAGAGGTGTCTGCCAATCCTTCCTGTGTAAGATGCCCTGATACAGTGGATCAATCACCCATATTTTTAGTTTGTTTGTTTTTAGGTTGTATTTATTTATTTTTTTACAATGAAATAAATATACACTCAATTTAGAAAAATCTATATGCAAAAATATACAGGCTATCATTTTAACCATTAAGTGATATTGCTTTCTGGCTAGTTTTAATAATGTAAGATTTAGCCTTCTAAGCTGAGAATAAGAAATAACTTCTCTTTCATAGTAATATTGTTGTATGGACGACAGTGAAAAGGTAACAGGAGCGAGAGCAGTTTCACTGCGCGGGGCGGAGACGTGAGCGCCCCACTCAGCTGCCCGAACTGAGTGAACTGCAGTAATGAGAAGAAACCATTTCACTTTCTGGCTTATGGGGGACACCCTAGAGCAATTCAAGCTAATGAGAGACAGCATTTCTAGCGTGAGTGTGTGTTATCCTCATAGCCATCAGCTAGCGGGGCTGTGCTGTTATATGGCTGTCATGGTTCGGAGCAATTTTACATGCATCACATTTCCTAATTCTCCTACAAACCCCAAACGGTAGGTGTTGTTATTAAAATTATCCTCGTTTTACAGATGGGGAAACTGAGGCAGGCAGAAATTAATTTACTTGCTTAGGCTACAAAGCTGCTAAGTAGAGGTTTGCTATCTCCTCCTCACTGGGCAATGACTTTCTTTTTTTTTCTTTCTTTATCTTTATTGTTCAAAATATTACAGATGTCCCCTTTTTATCCCCATGGATCCCCTCTACCCCGCATCCACCCCACCCCAGGCCTTCTCCAGACCAACGTCAGTGTCCATGGGTTATGCTTATAAACACGTCAGTTCTTTGATTAATCTCTCCCCACCCCACTCCCCATCCCCGCCTTCCCTCTGAGATCCCTCAGTCTGCTCCATGCTTCTATGTGTCTGGATCCATTTTGTTCATCAGTTTATTGCGTTCATTAGATTCCACATATGAGTGAGATCGCATGGTGTTTGTCTTTCGCTGCCTGGCTTATTTCTCTTAGCATAATACTCTCCAGGCCCATCCATACTGTCCCAAAGGGTACGAGATCCTTCCTCTTTACAGCTGCGTAGTATCCACGGTGTGAATGTCCCTCAGCTTTTTATCCACTCAGCTACTGCTGGGCACTTGGGCTGTTTCCAGATCTTAGCTCTTGTAAACTGTGCTGCTATGAACATCGGGGCGCATAAGTTCTTTCTGATTGGTGTTTTGGGTTTCTTAAGATATATTCCTAGGAGTGGGATCACTGGTTCAAAAGGCAGCTCCATATTTAATTTTTTGAGGAACCTCCGTACTGTTTTCCATAGTGGCTGCCCCAGTCTGCATTCCCACCAGCAGTGCACCGGGTTCCCCTTCCCCACACCCTCCCCAGCACATGGCGTTTGCTGATTTGTTGATGGAGCCATTCTGACAGGTGTGAGGTGACACCTCATTGTGGTTTTAATTTGCAGCTCAGATGATTAGTGACGTTGAGCATTTTCTCATGTGTCTCTTAGCCATCTGTGTGTCCTCTTTGGAGAAGTGTCTACTCAGATCTTTTGCCCATTTTTTAATTGGATTGTTTGTCTTCCCTTTGTTAAGTTGTATGAGTTCCTTATAGATTTTGGAAATTAACCCTTAATCAGATGTATCATTGGCAAATATGTTCTCCCTTACAGCGGGCTCCCTTTTCATTTTGTTGATGGTTTCTTTTGCTGTGCAGAAGCTTTTTATTTTGATGCCGTCCTATTTGTTTGTTTCTCTTGCGCTAGGAGATGTGTTGGCAAACATGTTGCTATGAGAGATGTCTGAGGCTTTGCTGCCTATGTTTTTTTCTAGGATTTTTATGGTTTCAAGTCTTACATTTAAGTCTTTTATCCATTTTGAGTTTATTCTTGTCTATGGTGTAAGTTGGTGGTCTAGTTTCATTTTTCTGCATGTACCTGTCCAATTTTCCCAGCACCACTTATTGAAGAGACTGTCTTTACTCCATTGGATGCTCTTGCCTCCTTTGTCAGATATTAATTGAGCCTAATGGCTTGGGTTGATTTCTGGGGTCTCTGTTCTCTTCCGCTGATCTATGTGTCTGTTCTTGTGCCAGCGCCAGGCTGTTTGATTACAGTGGCTTTGTAGTATAATGTGATATCTGGTATTGTGATCCCTCCAACTTGGTTCTTCTTTCTCAAGATTGCTGTGGGTATTTGGGGTGTTTTTTGGTTCCATATAAATTTTCCAAGTGTTTGTTCTAGATCTGTGAAATATGCTGTTGGTATTTTAATAGGAATTGCATTGAATCTATAGATTGCTTTGGGTAGTATGGATATTTTAATAATATTAATTCTTCCAGTCCACAAACATGAAATATTCTTCCATTTGTTTATATCTTCCTCTATTTCTTTTTTCAGTGTCTTGTAGTTTTCTGAGTACAGGTCTTTTACATCCTTGGTTAAGTTTATTTCTAGGTATCTTATTTTTTTCGTTGCAGTAGTAAATGGTATTGTTCTTTTAGTTTCTCTTTCTGAGAGTTCATTGTTGGTGTATAAAAATGTCATCGATTTCTGGGTGTTAATTTTGTATCCTGCTACCTTGCTGAATTCATTTAGTAAACCTAGTAGTTTTTTGGTGGGCAATGAATTTCTTAACCACAGGAACTTTATTTGTTTTTTAAACTCTCATCCATGTCATAGCTTGTGGGTTATCATAAGTAAATAAAATACTGAAATCTTAAACTTCTGCCTTGAGGAGAAATCTCTGGAATTGATACAGAGAATAGACTGCCTGATACAGAGAATTGATTGTCTAGTAGAAAGATCTCTTTTTCTGTATTAGATGGTCTGAGATTTAATGAATAACTGAATAACTGAATGAATAGGACAAACCAGGTATGAACTTGATACATTAGAAGGTGTCTGAATGTGTGCAGATGTGAGCAAAATTTCAAAGGCAGCCTCACAAGGACTTGCTGAGAAATCTGAAACTGGAGGCAATGAACAGGGTGCCAGAACATTCTGTGGTATCACCTCTGGGTCCTCAATAAAGATGGCAGTTTTGGCCCTTGAGGGTGCTTGACTGCATTCTTCCTCTAAATGTCCACAGCTCATGGGGACAGGAATTGAGAGCCAGGTAAACCTGACTGTGGAACGGTCCTCTAGGCTAGATGTCAGGTGCAGGTGGAGTTCTAAGCAGGTGACATGAGCATGAAGACTGTATAACCTCAATTTTCATGCAGGCTCATCACATATTTGAGTCTTGTTTAAAAGATGTGGTTTTCATTTCCCTCCTTATGCTTTGATTTCCAAAATGCTAAATTAACATGGAGGGCTTTTAAATTCAAAAACGTCAGATGGAGTAGTTTTGTGGTTGTTAATCCTCACTGGAGGATATTTTTTCTGTTGATTTTTACAGAGAATGAGAGAGTGGAAGGAAGTGGGGGAGAGAGAGAGGAACATCGGTGTGGGAGAGACACGCTGATTGGTCGCCTCAGGCACGCACCTCCACGGGGCTGGGGATGGAGCCTGCAACCTGGCGTGTGCCCTTACCTGCCCTTGACCAGGAATCCAACTGTGACTCTTTGGTGTGCAGGCTGATCTTCTACCACGAGCAACACCAGCAGGGACTCAGATGGATTTTTAATACCTATTTTTCCATTTTGCTTACTAGTCATAAATAGACTGTAGCATCTAACTTTTGAATCTCTAACTACATAGATGGCGTTGTGACCAACTCATCTAAACAGTGGAGCCACTAACTGAAAAAAGAAAAGCAAATGTTATGGGCCAAGAATACCTCTCTGTGAAATCTTGAGAGTTGTTTTACTGGGAAGTTCTTCTACCCTAAAAATATTCCTGCTGTGTCATGATAAGTAGAGCTACCAGAGTGTTAGTTCACTGGATGTTGTCAATACTACCTGTGTCTCTATTAGAAGGCCATTCTCTTCTTAGCAACTACTAGTTGAATAACTCCTGGTAGGTACATTCAATGAGGTCAATGACACTCAACATCCCAGCTCGCATTTTCCTCTGTGATTCTCTGTATACTAAGGCTGCAAAGCAAAACAATCATTTCTTGGCTCAATAGTCCACTTCTGGATGCAAATTTTATTTTGTTAATTAGATGCATTTTAACCAATTTAGAAGAACCACGGTCCTGCTGCTGTTTCTGGTACCCAGTCAAGTCATGACAGTGTGATTGTGAATGAGCAGTGGCAGTGTTGGCTGTGGTGTCTGTGTCAGCACTCCTGGTTCCTCAGTCCCTGTGGTGGTGGGCACACTAACCTCAGTTGTCCCAAGTCCCTGACTCTTGCTCCTCCAGGACTTGCGAGATTTCATAAACATGTAATTCCTTGTATAAATTCATTGCCTGTTTAAAACACTGAGAGTGTTTGTTTCCTTCAGTGAGTCCAAAGTGCTAGAGCAAGTCTTTCTCTGAGACCTCTGTTAATTTATCTCTTTAGTGAGATTAATGAAATGATTAAATTCAGTGACTGGGAACAAATTATTCCTTCAGTTTCATATTATTTTTGTTTAAAAGCTAGGTCGGAAAGAATCAAACCATATTGACAAATTATCCCTCAGTATGCAATCCAAATACTGTCAAATTAGAAGTGAAATGTATCATAAACACATTCAATTAAATACTATCTTTTTAAAATGTCTATTATATTCCAAGATGTGTACTTGGTGGTGCTTATGTAATAAGGAGCCAGACAATTTCATTGCTTTCGAAGAGCTCACCCTTTATCAAGAGAGGCAGACACAAAATCAGGCCATTTCAGTATAGTGTCATAGCGGGGAAATGATGGCAGGAATGGGGCCTGCTGAAAGCAAATGGGGGCAACTAATTGCACTGGGAAATGAGATTTCATGGAGAGCTCAGAGGTGGTGATGTTTCATGAGAGCCTTGACTGATCAGACAAAGCTTAGGAATACATTAGATAGCCTTGTTGGCTGATGGCTCAACAATTTTCCCCCCAATTCATCCAAACTTGCAGTTCCCGCCTCCCACAATGGAGTTGAAATGTGATATATTTGCATTACTAGCCTCCCTTGCAGCTAGTTTGTGAGTATGTGACACAAACCTGGCAAAGACACCTGAGGAAATATCTGCAGAATGGTTCTGGGTATACTCAGGTATACTATGAGCACTCTAAAATCACCATTTCTAGTTAGACCTCCTCTCTAAAATTCCAAAGCACATATTGAATAGCCTTTTGGACATTTCGATCTTCATATTTTCTTCCCAATAAGCCCTGAACTGAATATTCAAATTAACAAAACATGGATTTAGTTTATACACATCCCCAAACATGTACCTTCTCTCATATTCAATTTCATTCCCTACATTTAATCACTCAACAAATTCTATTATTTCTATATATTTATTAACCCCTCCTTCTCTCTATTTTCAGAATGTTGACCTTTTAGAATATGATCCCAGGTACCTCCTCCTCCCCTCCTCTTTCTTTTTTTTTGTAGATAGGTAGATAGTTTCTCTCTCTCTCTCTCACACACACACACACATGTACACACACAAATATATGTGTCAGCATGTGTATATAACCTCTGTGAATCCAATGTGTATGTATTTATTTATATAATATGTGCTAAAATTCATATGCTGAAACCTAACCCCAATGGGATGGTGTTAGGAGGTGGGTCCTTTGAAAGGTGCTTAGAACATGAGGATGGAGCCCTCATGAATGAGATTAGTTCCCCTCTACCACATGAAGACACAATGAGAGGGTGTCATCTACAAACCAGAGAGTGGGTCCCCCAACCTGACAGTGAATCTGCTGGCACCTTGACTTTGGATTTCCAGTATCCAGAACTGTGAGAAATACATTCCTATTCTTTTCAAGCTACTTAGTCTCTGCCATTTTGTTATAGCAGCCCAAATGAGCAAAGATAGCATGTGTCCATTCACATATGTGAGTAAACTAAAATGTTCATGGAGAAGAGTTAAAAGCATTAGGTATAATTTGAAATTGCAAGTATCTCTATGAAAAGTTAGCAATAATACCAATAAAAGGCCATCTGTCAAGTGAGGGGCCTCAGAGAGCAACGAAGCTGGGTAGGGAGAACTCAATGACTTGGTCTGAGCTAAGGGTGCAATAGCTAGAAAGAATTATCCACCTGCTAGCAGTTGTATCACAAGTCAAAGCAATAACCCACAGAGCACATGAAAAACCTTTTACAAGCTACTCCAAGATGAAATATCTTCCTAGAACACTGACCCTTTAGAAATCTCTGAAGGGCACCCTGACTGAATGCTGTTCAGACCTGCCCTGCCACCTATGGGCATTCATCTTGATACAAAGCAAAATAATTTGAGAGGACAAGAGGAGTCATATACAATTTCCTTTCCTCACCCTCTTTCTAGTTTTGTCCTCAGACTAAATTAAGTAACCAATAGGAAGCATCTTACCTTCCTAGGTAACCTTTTGCTTCTGCCTTTGTGTGCCATAGATGTCCTGAAAACTTTAGTATAATTTGTCTTCACCAGGATAAAAATCATTAGTTCTGGATTCAACTCAGAGAATCTTAGAAATTCCAGGAGGAATAGTTATGGGGAGACTCTGCTACTTGGGATACCCAACGAGGGAGTGAGGGAGACACATTTGGAGGTCCTTGCGATGTGGCTTATCATCTGCTATACAGTTGCCAGGAGATCGGAGTGGTACGGCAGAGTCTTCACTGTTGACTTTTGCCTGATTCTGGGTGTTATGGGGAAACCACACTGCAGGGCTATGCTCTGAGCTGAGACCTACCTTGAGCCACTTTCATGTCACTGACACATTTAAAGAGTGAGTCCTACAGCCGAGAGCAGGATGGGCACAATGAGCCCACACATTAGAGGAGTTAAGAGGTGGGAGGCTGATGTATTGGTCTGCCTTTCTTTCATTAAAATAAAAATAGTTTCTCACCAGCATACCTGCATTGTGTGTGTATTTATCATAAAAACCCTGAGGGGGTCCTGATGGCGCCATTTACAACACCTATGCCAGGCAGGTCTTTTATCTTGCGGTCTATTTTTTCCCCTCTTCTATTGTCAAGAGAATTTGGGCACAAGGTGCTTTTTAGTCATTACTTTTCCTGAGCAGTCAGTGTTGCCCTAGGAAAAATGCTGTGAGTATAACAAACCAAGTTTCATTCTGGGTTTGTGACAGTTCAGGCAGGAGGGACAGAAAGCAGAACTGCATGGGGCTGGAAATAGTTGCTGATGGATTTCCTGCTTTGCCAAATTTGAACAAAGTCAGACAGGTCGGGCATGAGGTGAGAAGTCCAACCAGACACACCATATGGGACAAACTCAGGCCTCATTGAGTTGGTAGGAAGCCTTCCATCGCCGGGTCCCCCCTGCCTCTCCACCCACATCACTGCTGGTGTTCAACCAGGAGGCATCCAAGAGAACAACCTCCTCCTGGGTCCTTGTAACTTCCGTACAATTTTCTCCTGACTGGGCACTCAGGTGTCTCGCTTCCAATGCATGTTCCCAGAACTGAACTCTTACCTTCCCCAGACAATTGCTACCCTTGTTTTAAAATGCTGCTATCTCCACTCCTGGAAACACACCCGAGCCCTCACTTGGGTGGGGATGACCTTGAGCTAAGGGTCCAATAGCTAGAAAGAATGGTCCAGCTTCTAGCAATTGTATCACAAGTCAAAGCAATAACACGCAGAGCACATGAAAAACTTTTTACAAGCTACTCCAAGATGAAATATCTTCCTAGAACACTAGCCCAAGTCCAATTCTTGCTACTTCCCTCTCACAGGCATTTGCTCGCCCAGTGTGGTTGCTGGAAGACTTCGCTATGGACTTCACCCTGTCTCCTGTCGTAGGGGCCACAGCTGGGGATAGCATCAGGGACTTGGACTCCAGTATTCCCTGTCACATCAATGTTCCTTTAATATTGTCACTACCTCATTTAACAATGCCATCTGCTCCTCATTGCTCCACAGGCCTTACAGTGTTGAGTGTACCAAAGGCCTCCAGTTGGGGATTTCTGCTCCTCTGTGACTAGTCTCCATCTGGCGATGTTCCCATTACCTGGGAAGTGAGTGCTTCGGGCGGTGGGGGGGTCTCATTATCCCCAGACCTGCTGGGCATCTACCTCCCTCTTTGCTTCGGCTCATGTAACACAATGCACTGAGCATTCCTGCACTTTCTCTCTCCCCTTCCAGCTCCTTCATGCCTGGCCCGCCATCAACATTCCTCCAATACCCCATCCATTAAAGACACAATGTAGCTTCCTAGTCAGTTGTCCTATTTCTAATGCTGTTACTCACCACCTTTCTCGTTTCAGAAAGAACCCAGGTATTTGCTTCTAAAACTGCAGATGTTATTATGGATAATAAATGTCTAATGATATCAGGTTACATCTGTGGTATTAGAAGGCCCTTTTATGGATCTTGCATTGGGTATGCACGAAGTACGGCCAATATTTCCATAGGAATCTGTGAACTTCACAAATGAGGTTCATGCAATTTCCTTACCTAATTTTTGCAAGAACATCAGAAAATAGAGGGGATAGGAAGCATGTCCCTCGTGGACAGACCAGGAGAGGAAGGTTCAGAAGTCCGTGCCTATGAGAAGTCATAATCCAATTAATCCAGGCCACATGCTCCTTCCCAAAAGCCAGGAAGCTTCCTCAGGAGTCTCCGAGCTACCTTTCTGATTGACTTGGCTCAGGCCACCAGAGTGCTGCGTGCTTAAAACAGCATCAGTTAATGCCCCTGACTCACTTTCCAGGGTAAGCCCACGATTAGAGACTTGGGCACGGAGAAGAGCTTCCCCAGGAATAATTTTCAGAAGTTCACTCGGTGCTCAAGGAAGCTGACAACACTGGTGCATAAAAACCACCACCAGCTCTGTTAAGCCCCTGATTTCAATGCTAGACCAAGTATTTGTAAAAAAGGCAGCATTAATTCTGTACATGTTACGAAGGGACAAGCGAATTGCTCTTGTTAGTGACTTCTCATAATCAAGCCTTTATTCATCCTGATACCATTTTTCATGTTACTAGGAAAAACAAAGAGAAGAGACACCAGTCTGTGGGCCATGCTAAGCTCTGTATGCAATCCTTACAAATCTTTAAGGAACCGGGGCTGCTGCCCAGTGTTAGAGTGAAGCTCAGAGAGGTGAACTTGCCCACAGTCACTCAGCTCCGAGGGGTCGGGCCTCTGGGCACACATAGATCTCTCTGATCCTCTGCCCACTATACCACTTACTGAGATATAGTGAATCTGCCATACTCAATCCGGTCTTTGCTCTGACGCCAGCCCCTTTCTCTTGCTCCTGTCCCCACATACTCTTCCTTGGGGTGCTGAAACTTCACGCCACCATCAACCCAAATTGTAGCTTTTTCATCAGAATACCCATCCCTGACAATATTAAATCCTTGATTTTTTTTTTTTAATTTTACTTTTGTTTAAAATATTACAGATGTCCCTTTTTCTCCCCAATGATCTGTTCCACCTTGTCCCTTCCCCCTCCCCAGTCCCTCTCCCCACCATTGTCCGTGTCCTTGGGTTGTGCATATCTGCATATACATTCTTTGGTTACTCTCTCCCCCTCCACCCACCCGCCCTCCTCCATCCCTCTGACATTGGTCAGTCTGATCCATGCTTCCATGTCATTGAATCTATTCTGTTCATCAGTTTATTATCCTTTGTATTTCTGTTGGGTCAGTTGTTATATAGCCTCTTTCATTTCTGATTTTATTTATTTGGATCCTCTCTCTTTGTTTCTTAGTGAGTCTGGCTAAAGGTGCATCAATCTTATTTACCTGTTCAAAGAACCAGCTCTTGGTTTCATTGATTTTTTGTATTTTTTTTTAGTCTCTCTATCATTAATCTCTGCTCTGATTTTTATTATTTCCTTCCTTCTACTTCCTTGGGGCTTTTCTTGCTGTTCTCATTCTAGTTCTTTTAGTTGTGTTAGACGGTTCATTAGATCTTTTTCTTGTTTCTTGAGATAGGCCTGTAATGCTATGAATTTTCCTCTCAGGACTGCTTTCACCATGTCCCATAGGTTTTGGGTTGTTGTCTGTTCATTTTCATTACTTTCCATGAAATGTTTGATTTCTTCCTTGATCTCATTGGTAACCCATTCATTATTTAATAACATGCTATTTAGCCTCCATGTGTTTGAATATTTTTGAGTTTTTTTTATAGTGGTTGATTTCTAGTTTCATGGCATTGTGATCCGAGAAGATGCTTGATATGATTTCAGTCTTCTTATATTTGTAGAGACGTGCCTTGTGCCCTAACATGTGGTCTATTTTTGAGAATGTTCCATGTGCACTTGAGAAGAATGTGTATTCTGCTGCTTTGGGGTGAAATATTCTGTAAATGTCAATTAAATCCATTAGGTCTAGTGATTCATTTAAGGTCTGAGTTTCCCTGTTGATTTTTTGTCTTGATGATCTGTCCAATGCTGACAGTGGGGTGTTAAAGTCCCCCACTATAAACCCTTGATTTTTTAAACAGACTTAATCTACCCCCAAAATAGTATACAATGACTATATAACTTTTTAAATGCAGACTGATTTCATTTATTTTCCAAAGCTTAGGAAAAGTTTTGGTTAGAAAGAGAGAGAACACAAAAGACAAAAGAAGGTGGGTATTTCCATGCCCCAGGTAATGGAGTTGAGGAAAGAGACAGGGAAGAGCAAGGAAGTCAGAAGCTGGCGCCTCAATCCCCTTCCTGATGTCCTCTAGGAGAATGCCAGCCTTTCCCTGAGCATCATGCCTAGCACAGGGTGGGACAGTGGGAGAATGGGAAACCCAACAGAGGTGGTTTGCTAGATGTTTGGTGGGACTCCATTGTGTACTGGTAGGTCAGGCTCTTCACACTCCCTGGAGCATTGGGAGGCACCCAAGGCTAATGGCGTTGGTACAGGCCAGAGTGGGGGGGCTGGGGTATGAAGGTATTTAGGATCAGCCAATGGCTGGATCATGGACTCCAGGCCTAGGTATTGGAACATCACTGCAAAAGGCCAAGAGAAGATCTCACCTTCCCCCAGCCCAGAAATGGGAGCAGGAAGCTGTTGCACATCAGGAGAGCAGGCCCTGGAGATAAGGCAGCAGGAGCCCAGATCAAGGACAGACCTATCTGAGGGGAGATAGCCTGCAAGGGCTAATCTTTGCAAGGACAATGAAAGAATGATTAATTTGTGCATTTTATTTTCATTTTAAGACAAAAAGTATTGATGAAACGGCTCCAAAGCTGACTCTTCCAAGCCCCTGCTTTAGCTTCCCATAATCAGGCTGGTGGATTATCTGTTTGAAACCAAGTGTTGATAAATATTGGAACAGAGGAATTTTTAAATCTAAAATTGTACTCTCAATGTTGATTTATCAGATATAGAGGCAGTCTCCTATCCAGGATCTTTGCATTGTAAATGAATAATTTAGGATAGGGGTTTATCTATTCATTTGGAGTGTGTATTAAACATTGAGTACTTACTATGTGCCAGGTACTGTGGAGACAAGCACATGAGAAGCCCTGAAAACTATGTGTGTGATGAATGAATGAATGAGAACTCCCAGAGTGCACAGCGCTTCTGTGTCTTAACAGCTGTGTGTCTACACCCTGCACCAAGGCCTATATTCCTCAAGGGCAGGGGCATTCTTATGTGTTTCTATATTTTATATTACTATCACCCAAAACTGTTTATATTACAGATAACACATTTAATTGTGAGTTTCTTGGTAATTTAGGTAAAAGAAAAACTATACAAATAATGGCTGCATGATAATAATTTAGACACTTCTTGCATCCTACCCATGTGCCAGGAATTCTTAAAGACCCTATAAGGTTTCTCTATTGTTACTACTATTTTCCACATTTGAAAACAAAGCTTTTGAGTGTCCATGTCATGTGTCCCAGGTAACAGAATTACCAAGTGATAGAACCAGGATTACATTGCAGGGATTCACACTCAGGACAATGGCCCTAGATGATGAGTTGAGTCTGAACACTGCTATCATAGCAAAGGCCCACCACCTATGGCTTCAGAAATGAGAAAAAAATGCAGACATAGCAACAATTCCATGCAGAGCAAAAGTAAAGAGAAGGATCCAAGAACCCCCCTTGAGGAAACTTTTGGGGGCACATCCCACTAGTGGCATCCAGGGTGAGACCTTTCTCGAGTTATTTCAGTCATCACTTCAGAGAGCTCTTTGGGGTCTGCCTGCTCCAGCAGCATCAGTTCCTTGCAGGAAATGTACAGTGATGTCAGTCTGTTTAAACTGATGGCTGGAAAAAGTAGGCGGACGTCAAGTTCCCAGACAATGTCTGATGACCTAAACAAGCTATCACCTGATGCTGCATTATGGACGAGAACCCATGTGTTCTGGAGATGGGGCAATAGAAGAAGGGCAATATCTACCTGGCAATGAGGTGACTATGCTCATGTGTGCAGACTTCTTAGCATAAACCACAGCCTGACTCAACATCAAGGATGTTCTTGTTGGTAGACGGATAGCATGTCCCTGCAGCCAAAGTGGGGAGGAGCCAGCACTTCCTTCCAGCTTCTGGCACCATGACCTCTAAATAGCTTGCTCCTATTATTAGCAATTATCAACATCCTTATCACGCTCAGTGCTTATAGTAGTCCCCCCTTAGCTTTGGGGCACACGGTCCAAGGCCCACAGTGGGTGCCTGAAACCATGGATAGAGAAAAACCCTATATGTACTATGTGTTTTTCCTGTATATACACTCTTATGATGAAGTTTGCTTTATAAATTAGGCACAGTAAAAGATTAAGGACAATAACTAATAATAAAATATAATAATTATAACAATATACTGTAATAATAGTTATAGGAATGTGGTCTCTCTCTCTGATACCCATCTGATAACCCAGAGGGCTACTGAGTGACTGACCGATGGGGAGGACATACAGCATGGACACGCTGGACAAAGGGATGGTTCCCTAAGGGCAGGGCAGAGCTGGACAGCTGGGATTTCATAACACCACTCAGAGTGGAGTGCAATTTAAAACTTATGAATTGTTTATTTCTGGAATTTCCCGTTTCATTCATATTTTTGGACTGCAGCTGACTGCCAGTAACTGAAACTTTGGAAAGTAAACCATGGATGAGGGGAGGAGATACTGTACTGAGCAGCCCGTTCGTGCATGTGTGTGGGTTCAGTGTTAATCTTTTCCATGCATATTCCATTCAGTTCTCCCTCAAACATTATGAAGTAAATTGTACTAGTGTTTCCATTTTTTCAGATGGGAAATTAAAGCTCAGAAATACTAGATGGCTTGCCTAGAGTCACAATCTGTACTGGAATCAAGAAATGCGATAACCCCCCACCCCTGCTCTTAGCTCCCGTAACACAGGAGAACTGCTGTGTGAGCTATTCCTGGGGATAGACTGGGAGGAGCGGAGTCCAATCTCTTTCAAATCTAATGCATTCAAGATGCGTCCGCTGGCCCATTTTTCATGCCGACCAGGCCATGATAATAAAGCTAGCGAAGCTATCTTTTCTCATTGTGTTTTGAAGAAAACCACACTGAAATGGCTCTTTCTTTCTAATAAATGTCTAATTAGAAGCCAGATCATCTGGTCAAAACAGGCAAGAAGGATGGGAGCCACTTGTTTAAAATAAGCTCCCCTTTGTGCGGCCTCTTGAACACCCTTCATCTTCCGATCGAGCCTTTGTTTGCACAAAGACTAAGGACTGGGCTTTTTACAACCAGCTTGACATTCAACCTTAGCAATCATTTGTCCCGAGTTTTCCGGTCTTTGTTTAGGAGGCCACATTATGCGTGTGCAGTCCTGGTTCACGGATTTATCTAAATTGGCTGTGTTATACCAGATGACAGCAGAGGGATTTGTTCAAAATTAGCTTCTGTCTTCAGAGGCAGAGCAAATTATGCACGACTCCGAGGAAATCATCTCCTACAATCGCCACTTGCTCTTGCCTGTAGCTTTCAGGCCAGACAGGGCTATGCAACCAGAAAGCTGTGCAAAGGGATCGCGATTTCAGCTGACAGCCCTGTCTCAGCCCCCAGTGTCCTGAACATCTAAGGGAGGAGGCAGCGGTGGCCTTAGCTAATGGCACCTCTTTTCTATGTGTCAGTGACTAAGAACTTAACATGGTCCTGCCTGGGGACAGACTCCCTGTCCCCCTCCCCAGGCAGTCCCTGCTGACCTCCCTCACAGTGCTGTCCAGCTAGCTTATTGAGTAGGTCTATCTTCCCCCTGCACTCTTCTCCTTAAAGATCACTCCCACCTTTTCTCATTATAGTTGCCTGGATTATGTCCTACTCAAGGTATAAAATCTCTTAGCCTTTGCTCACCATGTTCCATTGGAACTCTCTCTACTGTTCTTCATTGATCTACATTTTCTGAATAAATTTTCAACATCTGAAGCAAATGGAGAAAAAGTGCATTGAGAAGCATGAAAATATGTGACACTTCAGGATTAATATCTTAAAAGGAATCATCAGAGCAATCCATCACCTTGTCAATGAAACTGTTGTATCTAAAATGACTTTTGCTCTGATTCTTAGAGCATCCAATTCAGAAAGAGTGACAATAAAAAATGGCTGGCTTTTCCCTCCTACTGTGGCTCTCTAATGGCAGGACCATTTTACCACGTCCCCTCAGTTTTTCAGACTCAAAGCCTGGAGATTTTTTTAGAACAGTTTTTGATTTACAGAAAAGCTGGGCAGACTTCAGAGCTGTCATACCCAGCGCCCTGCAAATGGTTGCGTGTATTATTGACATTTGCCACTGCTGTGCTACGTGTGTCGTCATCAGCCTTCCCACGTTAATGCAGGCAGACCTTGGAGATACTGTTTGTTCAGTTCCAGGCTTGCCATCTTTTTGCTCTTGGAGGGCCTTGCCTTCAATTCATAAAAAATGCAACATCTGTGAAGCACAATAAAATGAAACACAATAAAATGAGGCATGCCTGTACGTCATAACTCAATTGCATCGTTTACCTTGCGGTTCTCTCTGTGTGCACAGTTCAGTGGGTTCTCATAAATATATAATGGTGTATATCCTTCATTACAGAGTAGATCCCCTGCCCTAGAAGTCCTCTGAGGTCTGCCCGTCGACCCCTCCCTCCCTCCCTCCAAACCGCAGGTCTTCCTGTCTCTGCAGGTTTACCTTCTCCGGAATGACATGTCGTTGGGATCTAATAACACGTCTCCTTTTCGGACTTGCTTCTTTGACTTAGCCATATGCCTTTCAGATTTCTTCTTACTGGTTCCCGTGACACCTCATCGCTGTGTGTCACTGAACGACAGCCTGTTGTGCGGGTGGCCCACGGTTTGTAACCTGCGCACCTACGGAAGGCCTTCCTGGCGCTGCCAGTGTTCAGAGATGCTCAGGAAAGCTGGTCTCACACTGCTGTGCGCCTACCTGTGAGGACACACGTTTTCAACACAACTAGGAGCCCAGGGCTAGGCCACCTTGTAAGGTAGACAGTTGAGCTCTGTGGGCAGCTGCCAGCTGCCCGAAGCGCTGGGACCATTTTGCATCCCTCCCCCCATCCGAGGGGCCCGGGCTCCGCCTCCTCGCCGGCAGGGGGCGCCGTGACGGGAAGGGGCATTTGCTTTGCACGCAGGGCTCCTGTTTGCACGCAGGGCTGGTGTTTGCACGGACCTGCGATTCTCGTTGCCAGTGAGTGAAGAAAGAAGGCAGCAAGCAGGCATTTCAATAATGCTGACGAAGGAACAGGGGACAGAGAGCTGGTGGCCAGGAGGAATCGGAAGCCGGAGCATGTCAGGCAGGGTTACTGAGGAGTATTCTAGAGGGTGCCCTCAGCTGGGAAGCGAGTGATGAGTTATGGGGTGATATATAAAAAGAGCCTTCCAGGGAGACTGAATCCCAAGTACAAAGGCCCTAGGGTTGGAACACGTGTGATTGTTTAAAAGTCACAGACAGCGCCCCCTGACTGATGGCCCCGGGTGGGTGGGATCCGGAGAGGAGAGCAGCAGGGCAGAGACAAGGCCCAGCCTCGCAGGTCATGGAAGGCTTTACACTTCATTCTTAGTTCCCTAGAATGTCACTGGAGTGGACTGACATTTTATAATACGAGTCTCTTTTAATGTCTGCAGAGGATGGGCATTCTGAAGTGTGGATGTGACGAGAGTAACAGACACAATTGCAGCCGTCCAGGTAAAAGGTGAGGGTGGCCTGGATGGGGGGCAGCGGAAAGTGGGGAGGTGGGTGGAGTTGGTCAATGTGTCATGTCCTTGAAGGCAGGACATCAGGAACCAGCCTTCCCTAGGATGGGGGGGTGTAGGATCAAGGCAGGCAGGCAGGTTTTTGGTGGGATGTACTGAGTGAGTATCAATCAGATTCTGGATACATCCAGAAATAACAGGATTGGTTGAAGAATTGAACGGGAGCATCTGACCGAGAGGAAGGAAAGGACTGGGATGGAGGTGCTGTCAACTGAAACTCCGCAAGTCTTCCTGGCGTTTCTTCTCTTCAGAGATCCACTACATTGATGACAATTTGCTAATTCCATACATTCTGTTTGATTCAGGAACCGGAGATGCACGAAATACAGCCAGACTCAAGAATGATGCTGTTTTGGCCGGGAACTCACCTTTATCTAAAAGTCAGAGCAATTGCACTGGATGCTGAGGCTTGGGAATGAATCACTTGTGAACGTTTTGAGGAATAATTCCTATAGGGACTTCAGCTTGCCTATGGACCAGAAGCCTAACATTCACTAGAAACCCTAAATACATTAAAACTGTCAGTCTGCAAGTAGGAGTGTTGCCTGTTTATTGCCAAGATGTCAAATAATAAAATGAGTTATTATTCAACATTTTTTCATTAATACATTGAACAGTATAATCATATATGAAAATATAGACCCTACAAAAGGATCTTTAATTACATAGTAATCAAGCTCTCAATCCCTCTCTTATAAAACCACAGAAGTGTCTCTATGTTTACAGCTATTCTTACTACATCAAACTGAAAATAGCAGTTTCTATGTTTACCTCCCACAACAAAAGTGGTTCTTAAGCATTTGGAGAAATAGATCACAGTCTGGAGTAACTAATAGGAGTTTCGAATCTAATTCCCGAATATGCAAGCTTACACATGACACATCAACACCCATTTAGCAAATAAATGCATGGACTGGCCAAGATAGCTTCCCCAGAACCATCCACGAAACTCCCCCGGGATTGTCTGCAACACTGCAGGACCCGGGTGCGTCTGTGATTCAATCTGATCTGCATGACGCTAAAGTCCTGCTTGTGGAGGTGACGGCGCTGGTATCGTGCTTAGGAGGCCCTGCTCCAGAGGCTCGGCCTCCACACGGAGGCAGGGCTATGGGTCGTCATTCCTCGCAGCCCCTGGCCCTGGCCTGGAGAAGAAGGGGCAGCCCGCTGGAGACACCAGCCTGAGAAGCCGACTTTCCATCTGACAGCACAAAGCTATGGCTGAATTTCCCAAACAGACTGACCCTGAAGCACTCCTCTGTTCCATCTCCCCCTGCTGAAAGCCTGAAAGGGTCCCGGTCATGCTGGCCCTTTGACATTCTCAGTGAAAGGGCATTCAGATTTTAGTGTTTGCTGCGCAGAGAATTTCTACTACAGCAGACATACCCCGAGCCATGTCCTCGTGCAGCAGAATGGGCACTGGGACCTTCAGACTGAATGAAGTGCTGGTGGGAAGCCAGTCAGGGGAGAGGCAGGGTGTGGCATTTGCACTAGGGAGTCGAGGAGAGTTCATTGGAGTCTTACATAATATGCCATTGGCCCAGCCCTCTGGGTCCAACTCTCACCACCGCCTCGTCTCCAGTATTAGGAGAGGATGAGCTTGTGCTGCGGTAACACGGCCCCTCGATGGCAGCGGCCTAAACCAACGCACTACCCAGCGCCCCTGGGAGACCTGCTGCAGGCTCAGGGCTCTCCATGCAGCCATCCTGGGCCTGGCGGTTCAGCAGCCGACCTGCTGCAGCAATTGACACCTGACCCTCTAAGACTCTCACACTCAGTGCTTCCCGGGAGGAAATATTATGGACGAACATGCTGCCAGGGGCCCGGCCCAGCCACAGCTCGGATGTCCCCCTCCTGCTCACGTTTTACTGCTGGAACCAGCATGTGGTCCCATCTGAATGAAAGGGGCTGGAACGTGGCTGCTCATGTGCTCAGGATCCGATGAACGCACCACGTGGCCCCTCACCCACAGTCTCCTCGAACGTGCCCATGGCTGCTGGTGTCGCCCATGCTGCACATCCCTTAAGAAACCTCAGAAGATACTTCTGGTGGGACACTGTCCCCTCAAATGCTTGGCCACCTGCTCCAATGCTCCCCTTCCTGAAGCTTTCTGTACCCCTGGGAAAAGCTGGCCATTCCCTTGTCTGTGACCTCCCCCAGTACATTTTACACATTTCTATTAGACAAGGAACATATGGTGTTTGCAGTATGTCTTTCTGATCTTATGTGTCTCTCTTACTCGTTTGTGTTTTGAGAGGGGAGGTGGAGACAACTCTTTGTTGTTTTCTTTTTTTCTTAAATATATCTTTATTGATTTCAGAGAGAGGAAAGAAAAAGGAGAGAGATAGCCAGAAACATCAATGATGAGAGTCATTGAGTGAGCCCGCAACCTGGGCATGTGCCCTGACAGGGAATCGAACCCTGATCGCCTGGATCCTAGGTTGATGCTCAACCGCTGAGCCACGCCCGGCCAGGCTGTTTTCTTGTTTACTTGTTTTTCCCTGCCTTTTTTGTCAGCATTTAAGAGTATCTCATACACGATAGTGCTTAATCAGTGAACGGAATTTGTTTCTGAAACTTAAAGAATGGGAACTCACTTTATTATTTTTTAATTTTCACTCATCTTCTTTGAAAACAAGTCAAGGGTGGAGACGTCATCCATCCACAGGTACCGAAGGTGCCCAGCCCTCCACAGAACAAAAAGTGTGTGGCCACTTTCCCACCTGACAGTGATTAATGAGCTAGCGACTCAGCCAGGGTAAGAAGGAGATGTTATCCCCAGCTAGAGAGAAACGTCAAGAATAACTGAGTTGGGTTAAACTTGTATTCGTGGCTCTAAGCTACAAAGAGCTTCACTCAATATATACTTTCCTGTTCTTAGCTTGAGATATTACATTGAATTTCAATACCTAATTTAGATTCATTTAAAATTTTTATTAAAACACTGCTAATTCTCTCCCTCTCTGTCTGGATCCCAAATTATCCCCACCAGCACCTACTGGCTGTCAGACTTTTTTTCAACTATTTAAATAGAGGCTTTGTAGCAAATCATTTAATAGAAACATGATTTATGTAGGCAAAACATAGTGCTTCATTAAAATAAATTAGAAAAGTCTAGGCCTCGAGTTCAAGCCAGGGTAATTACTTCGCCTTTACCTTGCCTATAGTTATTCCACTTCCATTACATATCGATTGGTTAACCCTCCGTTCTGTTTTCTTTGAAGAAATGTATCATTGTCCATCAGCAGTCTTTGTCTCTTTTGTATGTGTGCTATCTCCCGCTTGCACACCTACCAGGTCAATCTGAAAGAGAAAACTGGCACTTTTAAGAATTATACCTGGGGGGTGGAATAATGCTGGGGTAAGAGGATACACAGGGCTCTTCCAAGCATGTTGAGACACCCGAGGCCTTGAAAATAGCCTGGAACTCCGAGCTTTGTGTTTTTGTTGTTATTGCTACGCTTTCCTTGTTTCTCCAAATGATCTGGCTCAACCATCGCTGCTGATCTCTAACGTGTGTAGTGTGCAATCAAAGACACTCGCTGCTTCTTTATTTCCTATTTTTCTTGTGCGAGGAGTTTTGTTTTTGTACCAGGTTAGGTCAAACCAAACAACTCTGTATAAAAGCCAATCTTAAAAAGGCATCAAGAAGAGGGCAATTGCAGGGTTCAGAAAAAACAATGTCAGAAGAGGCTGGGGATTCAGACGAGATGGGCTGGTGAGGTCAGGTTGTCACTTACTGAACTGTGGCGCAAACACAGCATAAAATGAACCACCGGCTGGGTGGCAGAGGAGCCCGGGAGATTGACTATTCTGCTAAAAGCCGAGGGCCAAGACCCTTTACCTCTGTTGACACGTTAACGCTCCAGATAATTTGGGCTGCTGTTCACTGGTGTCTGTGAGGTCCCCAGTCTGCTGTGGGATGGCGAATGGAGTCAACTCAGGACATGCACATACAGGGGAGGCGTGGGCTCTAAACACAAGGTCACCACTGTCTCTCTAGCTACGTGATGGGGCAACTTCCTTCTTGTCCTCATAAATAGAAGTAATAACCTCCCCTGTCTATTTCTTAAGCTTAAAGTAAGGATTGGTAGCAATAGCAACAGCTAGTAAGATAAAACTACCACTAGTGTCCCCATTCCTTGAGTGCATACTTTACCTGTTAAGTACTGTGCTAAGTACTTGGCTCATTCAGCCTTGACAACAGCCTTGTGAAATGGGTAGTATTAATTATAAAGCAATTGGTAAGAAAAATCAGTCTCAAAAACTTAATCTAGGCTTTCCAAATCTACCTAGAAATTCAGTCATAAGAGGAGGAATCCAGCCCAAACTTTTCAGACTCCAAAGCTCGTGTTCTAGCTGTTGATGAGAAAGTACCTTAAACACATTACCTGGATTATTACTATTGTGAGTGTGTTGTTATATTTATTTCCCCCAGGGATCTGATTCTTCATGCTGCTCCCATGGCTAACAAATGTCGATGGCATCGATAGTCCTTCGCTATATCACTTAAAAAGGAGCCCAGCCTACTGTCATATACAAATAATTGTAACCCATTCATTGTTGTAAGGGTGGCCTTCTCTACACTAAAGTCAGTTCAGTAAACAGAAGCTCAGAGATTTGGTGGCTTACTTGTTGCTCAAGCTCTATAAACAATGAGGAAGCATGATCACCCAACTTGAGTTCCCTCATTTCAGCAGTGTTTGATCCATAATGAGCGCTCATTAAATGCTGTTTTATTATTAGCCTATTAAAAAGTAGGCAAATAAAATCAGCAGGAGGGGAGGGATTGAGGATGATACCCTTCTTTCCAATGTCCACATTTGGGGATACAGAAGTGCAAATGTTCTTTAGAGAGTTGAAGTAGTAACACAGAAACAAACAAAACCACCAGTACAGAGAAGTTTTGTTAGTGTAGATTTGGGTGATATCTGTCACTGAGTGGGTTCCCTCGGGGACAAAGAGAAAGGTATTTACATGAGTGAGATTTTTATAAGAAAACTCTTATGATTATGGAGTCAATGACTGTAAAAGGAAGGGTAAAAAGTATATTTGGGCAGACGGAGAAGTTGAGTGACAATACAGGCTGATTGGAGTCCTCAGCTGACCCTTTGGGAATTTAAACCTAGGATGGCTCTTTAGAGTTGTCTCAGGACGAGGTCAAGGGACTCAGCCACTATACTGTCATGTCTATGAGTCATTTCCAGCCAGAGATCAGGGGCTCCAACTCTGGATCTCATCCCAGAATCAGCTCTCCCAGTACCTGGGGTTTCCCAGGATGACCACAGTCAGAAATCAGTCTGCAGGAGGGTTAATTCTTCCTGTGACACACACCTGCAGGAAGCAAGATTGGGCAAAGGTAAGTGAAAACTCATTGAACATCTCAACCAAAGAGGAATTCTGATGCTTGGATGAGCCTTCAGAACTGTTGCCATTTGGGGGAGGGGAGCTGCTCATTAAATCTTCACTCAGTCGTTCCTGGGCTGCCCAAGGAAGCGCCGTGAGGTTGAGCAAGCTCGTGGACCTCAGCTGTGCCGACCCTAGGGGACTGGCAGCAGAGGGCTTCCCCCTGGCAGGCTCGGGCAGCCGGAGAGCGAGCTCAGGCGCTCCCCAGGGAGGAGGGAGCTGGGCGGCACATCACAGTGTCTTTGCAACGTCCCAGCTGATGCTGAAACGATGGCTCAGTGCTGAGCTCCTAAGGGTATGTTATGACGAACTTTAGGTGACTCTCTTCAGGAAGAAACCATCAAATGGTACCAAAGATGTTTATTTTTTCCTAGATAAGTAAATTATTTCCTTTTGTATTTTAGCAGGATGTCTCCTCAATCTCCAATTGCATGGAATTTTCAATAATGAGTCAATAAAATCCATCATCACACTGTGATGACATTTATAGATTTTACCTTATATTTCCCTTGGTGTACCAGGGAAGGCCATGTGTCATTACCAGAGGGGCTAATGCACCTGCTCATGGAATATTCCCACCTGTGCAGGTGAGAAAAAAAACAAAATGAAACAAAATGTAAAAACTTCCCTTCTTTCTGAAGGGTGAAATATTTTCTTAAATAATGGACCCAGATTGACACAGTTAAATGCTTTCCGATCACCTATATTTAAATATATCATTCAATTTTTCTTAAAACTTCTAGATGTAGGTGTTTTATAGATGAGAATCTGTCTCCGAGCGTGACTTCTCAGAGGTCACAGCAAGCAAGTGGGAATCGGAGGGAGTGGGGATGAAAGAAGACAAATGTTTTCAGTGCTGACTGCCTGAGGCGGAGTGGTGCCTGGAAAGAGAGCCCCGCTTCTTTCCAGTGGCATCAGTGTCCCCACCAGTGAGGACAGAGGTGGCGGCTCAGAGTCATGCACAGCCGAGATCTAACCCACATTCTCTCAGATTTCCAACCCACGTGCACCCCACTCTCTGGTTTTGATAATATCTGAGGAAATTGTAACTCTCGGTTCCTCAAATACAGTTTTGCTTATAATCACCCGCTACCTGAATCTCAGACGGGCTGCGAGTTACCCGGAGCCATGGGGTGTGAGGGCGAGAAGCTTCCGGAGGGCCGGGTGGAGGAAACCGCACTCCTCGCTGCTCCGATCTGAACGGACCAGCCCCTAGCCCCTGATGAGTACGGGGGCAGAAGCGGGGACAGGGCAGCGGGAGCAGGGCACCGAGCCCCTTCCCGCTTGTCATCCGTCCTGCACTGCGCATCTCTCCCGCCCCAGGCCCGCTTCCCCGCCCCTCTGCGGGGCCGGCCCTAACGATGCCTAGTGCACCCCGACAGGTCACGTTCGGCAGGCCCAGGGGTCCCAGCACCACGAGCAGCGCTGCCAAGGGGCAACTTGGTGACAAGAGGTGCCAGTTAACACCCATCGCCCTCCACCCACCGTTCCTGACTCGTAGCCATCTGGCGCTTCCCAAGAGCACAGCAGTTCCGAGCGGCCTTCGGGACCCCGGCTCCCACCCACGAAGGGCGAGGGGGCCGGGACAGGCGGGTGTGTCTTTCCCGAGCCTCGGAGCCTGTGTACACCAGGCCCTCCCCGGACCCCCACAGGCTTCTCCCTGCTCCGCGGTGGCAGAGGGGCGCCCGGATCATCTGTCTTCCCCGGATCATCTGTCTTCATCGGCGTCCTGCTGCTCCCCTTCCGCGGCCCTGTCTCCTGCGTTTTCACCTCGTGGGCTCTGTCCTGAATGCAGTCCCCCTGAGCTGCAGCGCCCGCTCACTCTGTTCCGATTTCTCCTGCGGCTCCTTCCAGAATGATCTCCTCCCATATATGCTAATGTTGCAGCTCCCGTTTCTGATATTTATGCTGGTCACCCCTCAGTCAGGGATCACTGAGAGATGCAGCACCAGTGTGCACGAGCACACACACACTCGCACACTCGCACCCCCCCACCCCCCACACCCAAACGCACACTCCCATACACTAACTCACACACTCATACACTCACACACACTGACACTCCAACACTCACACTAACACACACATACACTCAACACACACACACATAGACACACACATACTGACACACTAACATACACTCACATGCACTCACACACTCACATACACTCACACACACTCACACACTCACACACTCACATACACTCACACACACACACTCACACACTCACACTCACACACACACTCACACACTCACACACTCACATACACTCACACACATACACACACACTCATACTCACACACACATACACACACACACTTATACACACACGTGCACACACACTCGCACACACTTTGTTGTAGGGAACTGGGCGTATGCGCTTGCGGAGCTGGTTAAGCAGTTTCCACCGGCAGTTTCCTTCAGCTTGCAGTCGGCAGCCAGGAGGGCAGGAAGGGACCGTGATGAGCAGGCCGAGGCCCACTGATCGTAACCCGGACCCCCAGTGCAGACACCGGAACGTCTGTCCGTCCGCATCTGGGAGTGAGGTCCTGAGGGGCCAGAGCCGGCAGCGGAACAGCCTGTGCAGTGGTCCTGACCACGCGGAGCTGCTTTTATCTTCCGGTGTGTGTTCAGCTCCAACCCGCTGTGACGGGGCGGAAATCAGACTGAAATCTGTGGCGCCCCCTGGACTTCAAAGCTCGTGTTCCGGAGCCCAGGCCCATTCCTTTAGTGATGGACACGCGTTCCGGCCTGTCACTGGCCGCCACTCATCGCCGCCTGCAGCTCTGAGTCCATCCAGCTCCTCTCAGCATATCATGGGTCTGACCTGGGCTTCTTTCTGAGAATTTCTCCTATTGGTTCCAAGTCTTTGGCTTTGGCACCCTAATTAAAAATGAAATTCCCGCCCAGCCAGGCGTGGCTTAGCTGTTGAGCATCAACCTAGGGTCCAGGAGATTGCGGTTCGATTCCTGGTCAGGGCACATGCCCGGGTTGCGGGCTGGATCCCCAGCAGGTAGGTGTGCAGGAGGCAGCCGATCAATGACTCTCTCTCATCATGGATGTCTCTCTCTCTCTCCCTCTTCCTTTCTCTCTCTGAAATCAACAAAAATATTTTTAAAAAATTAAAAAAAAATGAAATTCCCTCATAGTTAGACCTTTGCTCAGCACACCATTTTCCTGTGCCCTTGAGTGGATGCATGCTGGGAGAAATTGCTTCCCGATCCCTGACCGTGGCCTTGGTTCCATTTCTAACTGTAGAGCCCATGTAATGTAGCTATCTTATCCTAGCATCATGCCCTCCTTGAATTCAATACCTTCAGCATCCATATTCCTAATAGAATTTGTTTTCCAAGTACCTCCTTGTTTTATTAACCCAAACTGATATTTAATATTACATTCCAGGTTAGCAGACCAAGGGTAAAGTTCGGTATAAGCAATTCCTCAGCCTGTGGACTGCTTGCTTCCTATGGAACCTGTGGTTTCCCACTCCATATGCCGGAGCATGTGGTATCCAAAATGCCAGCAGGTACGTGCTCTCCTAAGAACTCGCGGTGAGATTTTAGTGCACTAGGAAGACATTTCTGTCTCGTTCTGGGGCTTAAAAGGCAACCTCTGAAAATCATGTCACTGCTGATATCTTTAACCCCCAGGCAACAGACCAGGGACTTCAACAGGGAAAAACAAAGGAGGTCTCAGTCTCATTAACCTTATGCTTCCATGTCCCTGGAAGCTGCTTGCAGGCCTTGGCCACACGGGACACCCTGGCAGCTTCGGCCTGCGCAGGACAGACCTCTTTAACACCAGATGAATTATGGATCTGCCTTCCCAGCCCTGAGGAGGCTAGATGTCCAGGCTGTGTTAGGCATGTCCCGGTTCCTGAGGAGTTGCTCTAAGAGGACAGGGCACTGGGGCAGGTACCGGGCAGACCATGCAGCAAAGGCAGTCCAATGGGACAGGCTAGTGTGGCTTGGATGAGGGCTTCCCAAACTTCCCCAAATCTGTGCACATTCTTCATGATTCCACCTTCATTGCATTTTCATTATTAAACTCCAGTTTTAGTTAAATGATTTTATCAAAAGAGTAAACCTTATGTTGCCACTATAAATGAAAAATCATCATGACCTGCCATAAAGCGCTTAATTGCATTATCATAAATAAACATAAAGGAAACAACAACCATTTTTTATTTAAAGAGATTTTGATTTGATTGGAATAATATCAACCATGTTTGAAACTGTTGTCTATTTATTACCTTTAAAAAATAACAGCTTTATTGAGGTTTAATTCATATACCACACAATTCCAACATGTAAAGAGCTTGCAACTTATCACTCTCATTCTTACCAAGCAAAGCTAAAGCTAGAATATTAAACAACTTTTCTTGGAGGTAACAGAGCTGGGGCTGCATGACAAACGCGACTCTCCAGTCCGTATAAACAGGACTCAGAGACATAGCTGAGACCTGCTTACCTGGAGTGGCAGCTGCTGCAGCCATAAGCTGTTAGAAACATACGAAAATTTTGAAGACTAGCTGGAGGTTAAAGTTGGACTAGTGTGAGAATGAGAAACCCCTAGGGGCCGTCTCTGTGGGGGGTAACACACTTTCATAACTTTAGCGACAACCCTGACAGGTTGTCACAGTAAAGATGCCAGAAAGACCCCTTCATGACTCTAGGTGGAAGAGAGGAACACTGATCTTGGGGAAATACACCCAGAGTGTTCTCCATAACAAATGTCTACTCTTCAGGGTAAAAGATCTTACAATTACAACAAAATTAGACATAATCCAACTTATAGCCACAATAACATAAAACCTCACACTAAAAGCCTATGCACATCGTCTTTGGCTTTCAACAAAAAATAACAAGTCATGCCAAAATGCAAGAACAAAACATATCTGAAGTGATAAAGCAATCATGAAGACCAGACTGAGATGTGATACAGATGTTGGAATTATCAGATGGGAGATTTAAAATAACTGTGATTATTGTGCAAATGGCTTTAATAGAAAAAATAAATATGCTGAAACAGATAGAGATGCAAACTCTAAGAAAAAAAATTAAAAGAAAAGGTTAGAATTAAAAAAAAAATTATAACATAAATATAAAACAACTTTAATAGAGTCATTAATAGACTGAACAGCACCAAGAAAAGAATCAGTGAGCTTCAAGATAGGTTGATAGAAACTTCCCAAACTGAAAGGTAAAGAATAAAAAGGAAATATATTACAAAACACAGAAAACATCCAAGATCTGTGGAGAAATTTCAAAAGATGTAGCATAGGTATAATTGGAATACCAGAAGGAGAAGAAAGATAATGGAACAGAAAAAATAGTTAAAGTAATCATGTCTAAAATTTTTCTAAAATTAATTACAAATGTGAAACCACAGATGCAGAAAGCTCAAAGAAAAGTAAGCATAATATTCTAAAAATCTACACCCAGACATTTCATATCCAAACTGTAGAAAAGCAAAAACAAAAACAAAGAGAAAATGTTGAAAGGGACCGGAGGATAGGGAGAAACATTTTACCTTTAGAGGGACTAGGATGAGAATTACAGAGGACTTCTTGTCACAAATCATCACCATCATCATCATCACCACCACATCATCATCACCATCAGCATCTCTATTATCACCATCGTCTCCATCATCGTCATCATTGTCACCATCACTACCATCATCATCATCATCATCACCATCATCACCATCATTATCACTATCACCATCACCACCACCACCACCACCATCATCACCACCGCCATCACTATCATCACCATCACCATCATCACCATCACCATCATCACCACTATCATCACCATCATCACCATCATCACCACTACCATCGCCATCATCATCACCATCACCATTGTCACCATCATCATCATATCAATCTGTGTTTGGTCTTATTTCTCAGTCCATGCTGTTCGAAAAAAAGAGTGAATGATCAATGTTTGTGCATATTTTCTTTCCATGAAATGGTATTCAAGTTATATATTAACTTGCTTTCCAATAAGATATATTTCTTCAGTTAGTTTCTTACTGAACTCTTAAACATTAGAAGGGATAGTACTGAGATAATCTGATATATTTTAGGTCCCTTTCAGTTAGGAAAAAATTATAATAAACTCCAGAAGAATAAACAGAACCAGATATGAAATGTCTTCTGTCAATCAGAAAAAAATCATGGGACTCAGGCTTATTGATATTTTCAGAAGTTTTCATTTCCTTGAAGAAATAATGTTAATGGTTCATAATGTGACAGAGGAACATGATGAATACTATAATTGTCAGTGCTAACGTGAAACCTTGCAAGGTCCTTAAAAACAGAATAAATTGTACATTATCTTCAGGGTATTAATGGAGTATAAAAGGAATTTATTTAAATTGTGTATTTGCAAGATTAAGAAAAATATTGTTGTCACATATTTATTTGCAATTATTTATTCAGTGCCTGCACTGTGCTAGGAAGTGTGGTAAGCACGGAGGGTCAAACCATCAGGGTTCAGTGCCTCATACAGCATAAACCTGTCGACCTGGCCATTCCCTGTTCAGCTGTGGGCTGAATATCTAAGAAACCTGCATCTGAGTCCACAATAGTAGTAACTGGCTCTGAGTCGGCATCAACTTTGGTGTGAATTCTTTTGCAATATATCATTTCATTAAGTCTTTACATCAACCTGTCACAGGATGACATTAAGATAAAAGGAGTTTAAGAAACTTACTTCAAACGCGGGGCACAAAAAGGACATTTTAGGCCTTCTTTTGAATTGTTTTGTGTTTTTTTCTAATGCCAGAGCATTGATCTTAAACACCATGATGCCATAGAATAGATTAAAATAATGAAAATAATGCTGCTTCCCTGGCCGGTGTGGCTCAGTTGGTTGAGCACTGTCCCAGGCACCAAAATTTTGATTACCAGTCAGGGCACATGCCAGGGTTTCGGGCTCCATCCCCAGTAGGGGGTGTGTAGGGGGCAGCCAGATTGATGTTTTGCCCTCACATCAATGTTTCTCTCTCTCTCCCCGCTCTCCCTTCCTATCTTTAAAAGATAAATCAATAAAAAAATCTTTAAAAAAAATAAAATAATGCTGCTGACCCTGCCACACGCAAACCACAGAGGCCAAAGCCAAGCCGTGGCCGCCACTATTCGTATCCAGCTCTGCATCTGCCCATGCACCAGCCCATCCTACACACCACCCTCGCCAACAGCCGTACGGGCTCTGTGCCCACCTGGCAGGCCGCCCAGTACCTCAGGCCTTCAAGCAGTCTGTTGTGTAGCCACAAAGAGAGAAGACAATGTAGTGATGGAAATTTCTAGTAATCCAGTGTAATGGGTTAGTTACAACCAATTGTTACATTTATCGGGTGCTGATTATACTCATGGCACCGTGCACGGTGCTTACGCACGTGGCCTTGCAGTGTCCCCTGCAGCCGGCAGTCGTCATCATCTCAGGTTGGCAACCCCGAGACTCAGGAGGATAATAACCGTGAGTCCGCCAGCTGAGGAGTGCATACGAGCTTCGGCCCAGATCGGACCGTTCCTAGAGTGATGCTCTTCCCACACGTTGGGACGCTGACACACTGTGACTCAACTCTGACACCACCCAGGGTTAGTTCTGATTCCACCGGTCTCAGGGCAAGGGGCCAGTAAGACTCCCCGCGCCCCTAGGCCGCCCGCTCTTCTGATGGACTGAGGCGAGCCCAGGGGGCTCCCACAGCGCCCCGCACTCTCGGCATTCTCTGGGAGGACAGGCACCAGGGAAAGGAAGATACGATGAGCTCCCGGTTCAGTGCCCTGTGTGGGAGCCAAAGGGCAAGTTCATGGGCGGACGGCATAAAGGACGCGGGGGCGCCCACTGCGTTTGGCTGAACAGACATACCGGGCGGGGGGGCGGCTGTGCCTCGGCATGGTGAGGGAGGGTTGCCAGGCAGCACCCACGGGAGGCGGGAGCAATGGGTTATCAAACAACATTATCGAAATCAAAACGAGGCCGTCCCCTCGCCGCCTGGGAGCAGTCCCGCTGGATACGCTGGGCGGATGCCCAGTGTGCGCCCCGCAGGGTCAGGTAAGAAGTTTCCTCTCTCAAGTGGCTGGACTTCTAGGCCAGTCTCAACAGAGTGGAAGGGCGAGTGCTCAGGCACTTTGCTGTAACACTAACAGCAGCCTTTTCTTATAGAACAAGGGTATCTATGCCAGAAACTGCTGGGCTTTGTTGTCTGAAAACTCTCTAGAGCACCCTCAAGGTAGGTTTTATGCCTCTGATTTTACAACAGGCAACTCGAGGCTCGGAGAGGTGAAGCTGATTTGCCCAAGGTCACAGGACTCGGGGCTGGAGAAGGCAGGGCTCCAGCCCAGGCCCTCCGGCTTCCTTCGCCCTGGCTGCTGCACACGGCTGGATTTATCAGGGTGCTCTGGCGCCCCAGTCCAATCCACCGTATCATCTCTCCTGATCATCCCTCCGGAAACCATGCTGCTCAGCTTAATGAAGCACAGGCCACTGTGACATGAGCCAAATCTGGAGGGGCCTTCAGGACTGGACTAGACCCAGATCTCTCCAACAGAGGATGTGAAGTCCAGGCCTTCATTAATCACACATGTCAGTGACTCCACAGCCACGCACACACTCAGCCAAGTGAACTCCAAACACAGTTATCTCCACCAAGAGCAATTAGCAAGGCCCACATTTAATACTGGGGAGCAAGTCCACGTCCGTCCGGGGCGAGCCGTCGGAGAGGCCTCCTTCCTTCCAGCCCTCGGACCTGGGGAAGGGAGGCTGCTCTCTCAGGGAGCACCTGGAAAGCACTTCTTGCATTTCTCTGGAGGGCCCACACTCTCCTTTCGCAGTTGGCCTGCCGCCAGGAACACTAATCTGATTTCTCAGGCAAACTAATCCTATTTCTCCCTCAGGTGCAAATTTCCTCTCTAATCATTCCCCTCTTTGCACCTTTAATTAACAAGCTGCTGGGATCAAGCAATCAAACCTCCTAAAGCCCACATAATTATTACATTTTAAATATCTGATGAGAGAGCTTTACGTAAGATGTTAACGCTCTCCTGCCTCTCTCTGCAGTCTCAGGTCCTTAAGGCAGGGGTGCAGAAGCAACTGCGATTTGGGGAGATCCACATGGTTTTGTCATTTCTTGTCAGTTTCCATCTTTCCTTCTGGTTCCGATAACTCACTTTCTAAACAGCAGAGAGTAAAAAAAAAAAAAAAAAATCCCAGTGTTGTTGCTGTTTTTTTAACCCCAGGAACAATAATAATGCACATATTTCATTAGCATTTTGCAGTTTGCCAAGCTCTCTCCTCTTTAACAACCTGAGGTTCTGGCTGCTGCGTTTCCTTCCAGGCTCTTCTCTCCACTGTTCTCTGTGCATTGGCCCAGCCCCGTGGGCCGACTTTCAGGTCCTGGAATGAGCCATGCTCAGGAATGCCCTCTCCCTGCCCCCATCAATATTTCTTTCCCCGGCCCCATTCATCCAGGCACCTCCTGCATAGTTCCATTAAACTGCACCTTGCCCAGGAGCCTGCAGGACTCTGTCCCAAGTCAGCATCCCGTGCTCTATGTTGCACCTTCAGCCTGCGGGTTCCTGCCGGTAGCTCAGTCCCAACCACACCCTCTGTATCCATTCTGTCTACTTGGTGCGGCTGCTTCGTTAATGCCATTGGCCCCACCGGATTCTAGCCTCCGGAGAGGGCGAGCTGGCTCCCCCTTCATCCCTCGATTCCCCAAGGTGGCCCAGTGTTGTACATATTGTGACAGCTCAATATTTATTCACCCAGTGATTGAATCTTGTTATGTCAGAAACCCACTGGGTGCATCTGCAGGTGCAGAAATTGAGGCTCAGAAACAGAATGCCACTTGCTGCAGTTCTCTTTGTTCCTCAGCACTCCACACTGTCAACAAACACAACCCCCGTTTTCTGACTTCCACATCAGTATTGCACCCACCGCCCAACACGCACACACACACATGCAGGCATACCCAGGTGCACACACAGATGCACGCACGTGCACAAACCCACACCACTTTTCCTGAGGTTGAGGGGAGGGAGGAAAGGTCCAACAACCTGGCTCTCTGTCTGAAGAAGAGAGACAGGAATCCAAGTCTATGCCACACGCTACTGATCTGATGGATATGGGAACATCCTGGAGGAGTCTCTTTGTCTTCAGGGCTCTGGAACACAGAACGAGTGTCCAGTTATCACACCATTGTCGCCAGGCAGCAAGTCCTCCTCTTATCGTCAGCTTACGGTGCTGGACTGTGACTCAGCCCACAGAATGTGTTTTGAAAACTGACTCCAATTTATCACCTGCCAGTAGGGGCGCCGGGGAAAGCGGAGGCTGGAGGAGCGCAGGCTGCACTCCCTCCCTCCTGCTCGCCTCTCCAGCTCTGGCTTTGCTTCCAGGCCGGCAGCCCGCAGTGTTTCCAGGGCCCAGGGCCAGCCCGCCCCCTGCTGGGGGTCAGCGCTCCCCGACCACCTCCCTCCCCTCAGGAGTCCAATGCCAGCTCCACAGCCTTCCTCTCCCAAACTTCTGAGTGCTAATAATTCCAACTTCCAGAAAATAGTCATGAGGTGTAGAGTACAGCAGAGGGAATATAGTCAATAACATTGTAATAACTACGGGTGGTGTCAGGAGAGAGCTAGACTCATCTGGGGATCACTTTGTAAATTATATAAATGTCTAACCACTATGTCGTACACCTGAAACTAATATAAAATATTATTGAGTGTCTGCTGTAATTGACAAATAAAAAAATAATTCCAGCTTTTTCTCTTTGTTTCTCTTTTGTCCTTCCAGATCTTCAACACCTGGTTAACGATTTCCTCATTAATTTTTCTCTTTTGAAATAACGTGTGGTTTCTGTCTCCTAATTTGACCCTGACTGATAATATAGACATAAATAAAATATATCAAATAAAGTTGTTGTGGCACTTAAGTGATAATATGTGAAAAACCTTTCCTAAGTTATAAGGGTAACACAGTTGCTAATTTTTATCTTGTAGAATAAAAAATAGTCACCGCATGTGACCCAGGTAATAGAGCTACAGTCCTCTTGTGAATGCTGCCAGGGGCACATTTGTCCCAGCACTGAAAGCAAAGTCGCAGTGGCCGGAGCTAGTCACAGATGAGGATGATTCACGGTGGGGCCGTGGTTGTTCTATCAGTGGCGAAGCTCAAGTTAAGGATGGTTACAGCGCCTGTCTATGTTGCCTGAGAACTGACATGTGTGCGTGATGTTCATACATTCGATCAGTAACGCATTTTATGATACCTACTGTGTGTCTATTACTTTGTAAGGCACTCAACCTGGTGAACAGAACATACGCTTACATTTTAGCGGTGGACATAAAATAAAATGCCAGGGACGTGCACGGGTCAGTGATGCAGTGGGTGGAGAAACCCTGTGTGTATAAACACCGATTAGGATGGGGCCTCACAGAGGAGGCAACTAACCCCAGGGCTGCGTAACCTTAACCGGCCAAGAAGGTCCGCACTCAGGGAAGGCAGAGGCGAGAGGACAGGTGAGCCCGACTGAGAAACAGAAAGACCCGAGCGCTTGCCGCGTTCCCTTTCCTCTGCCTGGCGGGCGCGCAGATCCCGCAGCCTCCGCCGAGCCCGCCCAGGTTGTGCCAGTGAGCGTGATGCGCAGAGCGGAGCCCGGCTGGCACCGGCCGAAATGACCACTCCGGCCTCGCCCCTGCCTTTCCCCCTTACCGGGGGAATGAGGGGGGATTGCAGAGCTAGGGACAATGAAGCATAGGAAACTGCCCGACACAGTCCCTGTTTTGAGAAGAGGTATCTCTGATTATTCCAAGTTTATAGATGAGGCCACTGACGTCTGGAAAAGGCTCCTTGGATGGCACAAGGTGAACAGAGGTGACGTGAGGGTAAAGAGCCCCTCCGGCCCTTCCACAGCACAGGCTGCTGGGACGGTGGGCTTGCTCTCGAAAACATTTTCAATTTTTTTGAAATTTTTTATTTGAGGACTTCAAAAACTGCCAGGTATAATCAGATTCAGCTGATAAAGCTGACATTTTACTGCAAGAATATTTTTTCTATTGTTTGACATTAAAAAAAAAATTTCTCTGCAAGCTCCTTTTTTCTAGCAAGATTAGCTAATGTTCACTCCAGGGAAGTTTCCTCCTCATGTGGTAAACTTGAATAAAAACTATGTTTTGCATTCATTTTGCACGTCAGCTAAACACTCCTCTCCTCTAGAAAAAAATTATTGAATGCTCACATTCCTTTTTACTTATCCATTGACATTTATTTATTTTTATTGAATTTACTGGAAGAACATTGGTTAATAAAATTATATAGGTTTCAGGTTTAATTTTTTGTAAGGCTTCCAGCCTTTCATTTCAAGGCCGAGTCTTAGTGTTTCTTACCTTGTTTGTTTCTGTTTAGTGGGTTCATTTTATTTTCTGGTTTCGCTGAGGGCCCGTGGGAATTTCAGGATCAGGAAAAGCGGGTTGGCTGCCTGGCCTCCTGCCCCAGCACCAGCCGCACACCTGGACTGGGGCAGGAACGAGACAGTCCCCTTTCGGGACCTGGCCCCAGGCGGCAGCCCTGGCCGCCCGCTGACCTGCAGGGAAGGCAGAAGGGGACTTCTCAAGAAGTAGAATAAATACGGTGCCGAGAAATATGTGAGATAGAGAGCAGACATCTTGGGAGCAAGGGAGATGCCCAGTCATTACATTTTCAGCCTTATTTAAAGGTCCAAATAAGGACATACTTGGCACTTTCAATCCATCGGCGGTCAGTCCCCACTCCGAGTTCTACCTAAGTTTTCATGTTTCCCCTTCCGATTAAGCCAAGAAGGACAGCGATCTAGGGCAGATGCCTCCTCGCCTGTGTGGCGTGTGCCGAACAACAGTTTCACCCTCTGGGCCCTTGTTTGCTGTTCCCAAATCTACGCAGTGGGGCAAACAGGCAGCTGTTTGTTTAACGGTGGCTCCCTGAAGGGTTCAATAATAGGTTGCCGTCAATGTCAAGGACGTTCCAAGTCCGACAGAAGGGTTCCAGCAACAGGTGAAGGTCCTGGGAAACCCTGGGCTGTCACCTGCAGAGCAGGAAGGCAGTGGGTGGGCGGTGGCTCTCGCGGCTCTCAGGTCAGTGAGAACCGAGCTGAGGTTTAGACACATGGGGTCGGGAGGCAGAGAGCAGGTGTCTAAGGGGCATGGAGCCGCTCCCGGGCTGCGAGGGACGCAGACCCCGGAGAGCAGGGCTTTAAGGATCCTCATGCCCTTCGCCAGGACTCATCTGAGACGCTGGGGCAGGGTGGTGTCTCCATGCGGACATCAAGCGGCTCCGCCCCTGGAGAGAAGCAGGAAACCAAGAAATGAACAGGCTGTGCTGGCTAATGTCGAGGGTAGGGTTAAATGGGGAAGCAACTGTGTTCAGCAAGGAAAAGTCCAGGAAACTCCGTCAAATGCATGCAGAGTCATACACACAAACACAGGTATAAGCCATGCACATACAGACATACATACAGAACACATGCATACATATATGCACACAGTCATTTGTATATTCAACAAACACACACAGGTACTTACATGTGCACACACATATACGCATGTTCACATATATATGCGTGTATGCACACACACACTCATATATATATATTTAGTAGAGTCAGAAATGGTTTTAGAAACCAAATGATGTGTGACTAAGTCCCTATAGTTTATAGGTGTTGGCAGATGCATTATCCATGGATACAGACAATGTGGATTAGGCACCCTCAGTGCAGGCGTCACTGAATCCTCTCCCAGGGTCACAGAACACCTGGTGTGAGCTGGCCACACCAACCAGGGCCGGGGCAATCCCTATCACAAGGCTTAAACAGTCAGAGCAATCTCTGGGGTGGTTGGGAAAACAAAACTGGGCCCAGGACATATGTCATGCCAAAAAAACTCAAAAAACAGGCATGCTATTGAATAACGTATTCTCTGGAAGAGAGGTCCTGAGAGAAATATATGAAGGGGGGAAAGGGCCAGGTCAAAAAGGCAGACCAGGGAAAGATTATCTGCTCCATGTTCTTCCTGAACCTGGGCCCTACTGGCCACCCTAGTGTATCAGCTGCCAGCCCCAGGGTTTGGGACACACAGCGTTTCTCACCATCTATCATGATTTGGAATGAGGTTTGGGAACCTCAGTTTCACACTGGAATCAGCTCGATGAGTCAAAAGTGAAGCACACTTAGAAATACCCGCAATTGTGAGCCAATTTCTATTAGAATCTGAGGCTAAAAAACTTTGCTTTAAGTAAAAAGTGGGGAACAGCCCCGTTTTTAAGGCAGGTTAAATTAGGCAAGGGGCTCTCTTTGAAGCTGCAGGAAGGAGAAGACACATCACTCCTAGGAACAGCTCTCGCTCACTAGCTATTGAAACTGACGGCACCTACAACACCCTGACAACACGCTCGGTGCATCCCCAGGCTGAACTCAACATTCTTCCTGGGAGCTAGACCGGACAGATCACTGACGCACAGAAACGGGTCATTTGGAAGGAAAAGACGTAACCTCTCGGCTAACACCTCTGCTTCATCAACCGAGCTCAAAAATGACATCACAAGCTCAGAGTGGGGCGCCAGTGGGAGGGCGGCTCCCCAACTTCTTTTTTTTTTTTTTTTTTAACAAACAAGGAAACTGAATTCTAGAAAGTGCTCAGGTAATCCACCTAAGGTAACACGTAGTTAGAATATCTCAGATAGAGCCAAGTTATTCTAAGTGCAAGCCAGCTGCTTCCCACAATTAATGTTAGGAAAAGAGAACACTTTTGCAGTTTTTCTTAAAATTTGGGGTCATTAATTTATTTAAGCCTTGTAAAGATTAATGGTATAAAATATCTGCATCAGTCATTTGAACACAGACCAGGCTTCGCTGGAGACCACAGCTTAACAATGGCTGAATATAACGAACCTCAGCCCTTCTCCTGGGACCCCTTCTGAACTCCCAGCCCTCGGCCAGCTGCACCCTGGACATGCTGTGGCCTTTGACGTTCCTCTGCCCGGGTGCCCCCTCCACCGGCCGTGCGGCCACCAGCAAGTTTAGCCTGTTTCTCCTCTAGAAAGTGACTTCCCTTCCTACCTCCCTGAAAGGACGGTTGCAAATAGCAAATAAGATGAGAAAACACATTGTAGCTCTTAACTGCAAATGGTTCTAGGTTTAAAATATTGCTCTAGAGCTTATATACTTAAAAACATGTCAAAGCAAAGGGGCTGGAAGAAGGCAGACGGTTTACTATCGCGGCTACGTTATACGTGACTATGGCCTCATACTGCACTGGGACTCAGAGAATAAATGGATGAAAGGTTATCTACATATTGTAATCGAGTGGCTATTTGGATTTTTAAAAGAGGAAGAATTTAAAGGTAACCTCCAGGTTTCTTGATTAGGTCAGAGAAAGAGAACAAGCCAGAAGAAATAAATTGAGCATGTTGAGGTGGGTTTTAAAGAAAGGTCTCAGGTTCATGTGACGTAAGATATCTCAGGATATCGAGGAGGCTGGAGAGACGAGTTGAGGAGCTTTGCTAAGAGCCTAGCAGGAGCGACAGCAGGGACTGGGTGGCGGCAGGAACCGCTGGAGCCCTGGGGGCCGGGGGAGTCCACCTGGCCCGGGAGAATCTGGCTCCTGTCCACAGGGGGCTCCCAGCAGCCTGCGTGGGGGGGAGCCCTGGGCCCACCGGAGGGACAGCCGGCCCGCGCCAGCCGCAGCCCTTCCCTGGAGAACCCAGAGCAGCTTCAAAGAGCAGAGTCAGACTGGCAGTGTGGAAAACTAGGGCACCGTGGATGCCAGCTGCTTCTGCGTGAACCGCGGGCGGTGACAGGAGGCATCGTGTGAAAGGAGAGAAACCAGGGGAGGAATGCGGCGAGAACGGCCCTTGACGGGCCTCCGACGTGAGTGCCGGTGCGGTTCCAGGTCCCCCGGGTCCCGGCTGAGCGTCCGTCCTGAGTGACCGGTTCCCACGAGCCCGTCTGCCACCTTGTTTGCGTTGCGCTTTCCCTGTCCCTTTTCTCCAGGGAGCCCACTGTCCCACTCGCTGGCAAACAGGATAAAGGACTGGACTCCGGAGGCAGCGCCACCCTGGAGGCGGGCGTCGAGTGGGGAGCACACGCGGGGGCCCTGAGATCCGCCAGCGTCCAGCCCAGCAGAGCCCGAGGCGCTGCCCAGAGGCCGGGCCGGGAGGGAGCAGAGCCCTGGGGCTTGGCGTCCAGACGGGGCCACAGTCAGTGCGAGCGGGTCACAGATTTCAAGTTCGCTAACAGGATCTAGCATATGCCGTGTGCTTATCACAAATGATAATACAACGAAACCCCACGTAGCGGCCGAGTCAGGCAAGCGGGGTCTCGTAAAGCCGAAAGTCTGCTTTATGATACAGTAGCTTTCCTGAATGTGTATGTCAAAAAATTGACGAATTAGTTTACCTGTTTCCGCTTAGGTAGGCACGCTTGTGTAATTGCAGATAAGGATGTATGAGAAGTTTAATCTCACAGGAAAGTTTTCTATATGTATTACGGTAGTTTTAAAATTATACTAAATAGGTCTAGAAAATATGAGTATTCACCAGTCACCACTAGTAAACAAATACACAAGGCTGGGCAGGGCTTAATCACAGGGGAACAATGGCCCGCACGTGGCCGGCACGTGGCCGGCACGTGGCAGGGACGAGTTTAAACTGCTGCAAAAGTCACTGGGACAATGGAATCAATTACCTCGAGAAAGGCAGAGTGACCACATGCTAATCATTCACGGAACATTGTTCAGGAGTGGTGACTCTTGGATTTAAATATGTGGGCGGTAGTTGTGGATGTATATGTAATATTAATTTAATGTTGGTGTAATTACTAGTGTTTTTTCAACATATAGCCTACTGGCTAAAATTTGTTAAAAATAAATGAATTAATTAATAACAAAAAATATAACCTGTTAATTTAAGTATAAGCAAATCTGGATTAAAAGCATTTTAAATTAACAGGGCGTTAATTTTCACATATGGACTGGAAATTTTGTTTGTTAAAACAGAAGTCCCTTAAATCAAGGTCCACAAAATCAGGAGTTTACTGTAATAATGATAATAATAATAATAATAGTAGGTCAAGAGGACAGGAGGAAACTTGGAAATTCCTGGGTGATGGTTTCATGGTGTTTACTTATCTCCAAACTCGCCCAGTTGTATACTTTAATTATGTGCACATTTGATATGTCGAAAAGACGTGAACGGGTAGGAAGAAGGCAGAAGCGCAGGACAGTCTGCCGCTGCATCAAACGCTAAAAGGGCCCATAATCCAGCTCGACCTGCCCACCTCGCACCAGGAAATCCCCCCACTCAAACTGTCAAACGTCACGCTTCACACAGTAAGTGTACTTAACATAAATAACATAATTATGCAGGGAAAAAACCAAGCACCACAAACGTGGTCTGAAAAGCCAGTAACTCAGTAAGTATTTGTGGAGATTTTACTCTGCAAATTTCTAAGACAGATGCTCCTGAGCTGGGAGAGGAAATCAGGAGATTGTTTTATCTTTTGTTTTTATGGTTTTTGATAATGCTTTGTTTTTGTCTTCAAGGTTTGTAAATCTAGTAGAACAAAGTCAGATAAGACATATCAAAAATAATAATGTTTTTGAAAAGGGGACATCTGTAATATTTTGAACAATAGAATAATAATAATATGACATAAGTATTAGCGAGATGCTTATAAGAGCTCAGAGGGCGCTAATTTTAGCAAAGATCAAGCGAGTCTTCACAGTGAGCTGCCATCTGAAATGTCTTGAGGATACCGGACAACGGGAAAGGGAAGGGCCTTCGGAGCTGTGTGGGCAGATGGTATAAAGCACAGAGACACACATTTCTTGGCGGTCAGCCTGTTCCGTCCAGAGTCCTGGGTGCTGGGAGCGGACAGGGTGGAAGGAGCCCAGACAGGCCCCGTGGGGTCCTATGCGCGCAGCTGGCTGTCGGGCTGAGGCTGAGGCTGTTCTTTAGGCAGAAGGCAGGAGAGCGATTTGTTCTCTGAACTCGGGTCCTGTGTGCTGACCAGCGCCTGAGTTGGTTTGCACTCGCCCCCTGGCTGCCCAGCAGCGACCCATTCCCGGGTGTCACTGTGCATCAGGAGGGGCCGCGTCCCGCTTAGGAGGCCCTGTGCTGGCTCCGCCGCTCAGCAAGGCCAGACCCTGAGCCGCACATTCCCTGACCCCCGAGCACCTGCCTGCTCGCGACAGGCGCGGGCCTGGGTCTCAGGGACACAGAGCTGACTCTGAGCATGACAGCCTCGCGGAGGCGCAGCTCTGGGAACAAACGAACTCAACAGGTATTTGCAGGCCAGGAGGGGTTGTCAGCCACCCTCCCAGGGACAAGGAAGCCAGCTGGCTGGGTCGGGAGAGAGGGGTTCTGGACAACCCGGGCAGCGCAGCGAGGCGCCGAGCCAGAGGCCCAACTCCCACCGGGAAAGTGCGAGGGAAGGTCTAGGCGACTCAACCGCGGGAGCTGTGTGCGGGAGCTGCATGCGGGGGCTGCGTGCGGGGGCTGCGTGGGGGGCTGCGTGCGGGGGCTGCGTGCGGGGGCTGCGTGGGGGGCTGCGTGCGGGGGCTGCGTGCGGGGGCTGCGTGCCGGGCGCTGCGTGCCGGGCGCTGCGTGCGGGGGCTGCGTGCCGGCGCTGCGTGCCGGGGCTGCGTGCGGGGGCTGCGTGCGGGGGCTGCGTGCGGGGGCTGCGTGCCGGGGCTGCGTGCGGGGGCTGCGTGCGGGGGCTGCGTGCGGGGGCTGCGTGCGGGGGCTGCGTGCCGGCGCTGCGTGCCGGCGCTGCGTGCGGGGGCTGCGTGCGGGGGCTGCGTGCGGGGGCTGCGTGCGGGCGCTGCGTGCCGGCGCTGCGTGCCGGGGCTGCGTGCGGGGGCTGCGTGCGGGGGCTGCGTGCGGGGGCTGCGTGGGGGGGCTGCGTGCGGGGGCTGCGTGCGGGGGCTGCGTGCCGGGGCTGCGTGCGGGGGCTGCGTGCGGGGGCTGCGCGTGGCAAATGCTTCAGAGGTCAAGCGGGAGGCCGATTTGGGTTAGGGGGTGCGCCCGGCGGACAGCGCCCCTCACGGGTGTGCTGAGCCCCCCTCTAAGCCCAGGGGCTGTCTGTACTCTGAGCCTCTAGCGGTCTGAACGCAGCATCTCACAGGTGCTCAATAAACAATGCTTTCAACAACAGTTTTTGGAAAAAAGTGAACTCAGTGGGCAAAGGAAGATATAAGTTAGAAAAAATCACCATGGGAGACACGCAAGAAAGATGCGGAAGGGCCCTGGAACACCTGAGAGATGCCCCAGGTGTCTGAGGAAGGGACATGCAGTAAGCAGTTGCCGTTGGTTTTGCTACAGTTCTTTTCCAAGTTAGCCAAATTACAAATTAAAATGTCTAAGAGAAGGGGCTTTGTGGCAGTATTAGAGCAGAGGTTTCGCTGCAGCAAGAGGTTAATTTTTAGGGAGGCTGACCTTTTCCAGCTACCTCCGTCACAGGCTCCCTGACTCCAGTCTTCCCAGCCGCTCACTGGTGGGTCCCACGCTGATGCAAGAAGCACCTCTTGATATGTTATTTCACCGCCTTCATTAGCAGTGTCAACGGCTCCCTATTACTTACCACACAAAACCCAAAGCCTGTGTCATTCGTCCAAGTCCTTCAAAACAGGGGATCTTTTCCAATCTTGTGTATTCACGCTGTTTACCATGGACCCGGCCACCAGACAGCCAGAGTTTAATAGGCATTTTGTGAGCTTCGGGCACACAGCTCGGGACTCTTATATGAGACGTAACAAAGGACCCACAAATGAGAAAACTGCTTGTACTTTGGACAACTGCACATTTGCCATGACGTCCCCAAGATGTGGGCAGTCAGGTTCAGTCCCCGACACCACCACCTCTGTGCAGCCTGGCCAGGCACCTGGGACAGGAGGCGACCTGGGCTGGAAGGGGGCAGCCGGCTGGCTTCCCCAGGACGTGTCGCAGGCCCTGTATTGCAGGCCCCTGATTAACTATAAGTCCCTTATCTCAGGCTGACCGCCAAAGCTGTCTAATACATTCTTAATGCACACTTTCTATTGTAATACAGGGCAGATTCAAAAGAATCATACTTTGTTTTGTTAGATCTATGTAAACAGAATTGGAGATTTAAACTAGCAAAACAATGTGAAAAAGTAATTTAGTCCAGTCCTTTCTCCCTTTAGCAGAAGAAAACAAAAACGAAAACATAACCAAACTAAACCACCACAAGCAAAACAAAACCTGAGTCCTGGGGACACTAAGTGGTTTTCCATGATTATGGATGGAGTTTCAGAGTCCAGCATTTTGGACAGAGAACAAGGGTTGGCCGTGGCACAGTGGGGACCCGCCTCCAGACGCCTGAGTTTTTAACTGCAGGTGGGAGCAGGTGCCTCAGCACCGCTCCCCTCCCTCCTCCAGCTCCCGGAGCCTGCTCCTGGGCCACTGGCCCCTCAGGGCACAGACTGGCCCCCCTGTCCTTTGGGGGAGAGAGACCCACCTGCCTCCTAGAGACCAGGCGCAGATTAGAGACTCATTTATGGTCACTTTTGTTTGTTCTGTAATTAGACCAATGCCTGGGGCAGGTGTCGTTACTTTGGGTTGGCAGGGGCAGAAACTGTTCACAGATCTGTATCCTGTTCAGGGACGGGGAGGAAAAGCACGATTCAAGGGGTCTTGTCTGAAAGGAGTCTCAGGACGGTCACCCCCTGGTCCACGCCTGACGTGCCAGCAGACACCCTCTGAGCCCCTGGAGGGCGCGGGGGCCGCTCACCTGCCCTGAGGATCCCCGGGGGCAGGGGGGAGGGAGGAGGGAGCACAGATGCCCCAGTGAGGAATCCTGGGGAGGCGCGGGGGGTCCTTTCAGGGCGGGCTTGTCACCCGGCGGGACTGCCGCTGCCAGGGCGGCGCTCCCCGCAGCCCCAGGGCCCACCCGCAGCGGCAGATGCAGGGCCTGCCAGGCCCGGGCCCCTCGAGGAGGCTCCCGCAGCTGCTGCGACGCGCTGAGGCCTCTCCTGCGCCTCTTCCCCGTCTTTGCAGACGACGGCGGCGGGTCTGTAAATTACTGATCTTTCCTAAAGAATCGTAACTGGGTGGTGTTCGCTCTCGGGAATATCGGCCACTCTCAGGATGTTTAATGCCACACATCGGAGATCTGATCTATGTTCTTCTCGGGGCATGTCACATGCAGCTAAATTATAATGTCCTCAGAACACAGTGTATTGGATTTCAAGATAAAGCAGATTACAGTAAATATTAATCTTTTCAATTGATAGAATGAAATATTAAACTATTCCAAACAAGAATTTTAATGTGGAAATTAAATCTTTGTTAATATTTCTAGCATTCGAGCATCGAGGAGCCAGGTGACAGGGTGATTATTCAAAGGTTAGAGCTTATCTGGAGTTGCTGATACATTAAATTGTTAGTCTTTTCTGCAAAATTATGTAGAGAGAGCATTTCTCCAAGTGAAATGAGAAGAGCCAATTGATCAACTGAGATGGAAGGCGCTCGCTTATAACTACCCCTATTTTTCTTGCGTTGAAATGGAGTTTTCTGTCTCTTTGACTGTCCCATGATGCTGGCAAGTTGGTAGTTGCTCAATCTGTGATTTTAGGAACAAAACAAAAGGGAGGTTACCTAATTAAATAAATGCTACTTGTCAGGAGTCTATTATAATCACTGTAGTTTCTAATGCAAAACTGTAACTTCAGGAATGCGTACTCCTGAAACATTCAAGTGGGAACAGTGACACAGACCATATGAAAGGTCCCAAGGAGCACAGGGTACACACCATGGTGTTATGCAAAGTCTAAAGGGAGCTGGAGGGGAAACGCCCAGAGGATTGTAAGATCAATGTCCTGGCTCTGCCACCTCGCACTATGCTAACCTTGGACAAGTGGGTTTCATGGAAAATGAGGACAAGTGCTTTCTGATCTACCTCACAAAGTTGTTATAAAAATCAGATGCTATATGGAGAAAGATTGCAGCAACTGAAGAAAATCCAGGGGAATATCAGGTACCAGATATGCCTTATGGTAAGACTGCTTGCAAATCAAAAGAGTAGAGATAAAAATAAAAGTGGGGTCTTCTTTAAACTTCTTTCCTGATGGAAGCTGGTAGATTTATCAACAAAAGAGTAACAGCGTCTTCGCTCAGTGTTTCTATTTCAAACTCAAAGTCATCTTTCCTAGGCCAGTACTTTGACACAAATTCACCGCCACTGCTTTTAATTAAAATTAGGTTTTGTATTTGTCTGTCTCTATACTGAGTAAATAATTATTTTTAATTAAAAAATCAAGAAATGCAATGTATTTTAAATGTGTGTTGTCTCTTCCAAATTTGGCGGTGTGCTAGTGCTTAATTAATACAGATAATGTTAGCAGGCCCCATACAACTAATTACACAAATAATTATTGACTGTGTACTTGTTTATTTACCAAGCTAGCCTTTATTTTTGGTGCTTCAAGAGGCTCGGCGTGGACTACCATCAGTAATCTGCCCACGGAAATCTCAGTGCAGACGTTGATTCATCACTTCTTATCTTCTCAGCAAAATGTATGTATGATATTTAAAAATGGAATCCAATAACATTAAGAAGGGAATGCAAAAATTAAAGGTACCAGAACCAAGAACAATCGAATGGCTATATATAGGTGTGTGTGTGTATGTATTTGATATCTGCATAGAGATAACCTGCCTTTGTCAGCTCCAGCAAGAAATTTTTAATAGCAGGGAAACCATGACAGGCACTCCAGCTGGGTGCAAAATAGGGACAGGTGTAACCTGGACTCTGCCCAAGTTCGTACCGAGCCTGGTGAGTTAAGAGAGGGCAAATTGCAGAGAGAAGGCCACATGCTCATTCTTGGGGATTTTGCAAAGTCAGGAGACCCATTGAATCTTGTCCCAATCAAATTTTCTCTCCCCACTATGACCTGAAGAAAGTAGTCTCGGCACAGTCTTACTTAATTCAGACACTTTCCGTGTCACCTACTTATCCGTCCATTCATTTATGTGGGTTCATTCACTGAGGACCTGTGTATTTGGAGCTTGCTAGGTTAAGATCTGGAACTAAAACAAAGGTGGGGAGGGGAAACAAGCACAAAAATTGAAATTAAAAAAAGCACAGAGTTCCTTCCTAGTCCCCAGAAGAGGCTCCTTTCTCCATGTTCAACTAAATACTGTAAACACGTTATTGAATTTAAATCTCACAACAAACCTGAGTGCATTAAAGTCTCAAATTCAGATTGGGATTCCCCAGACCAGACAGATTTTAAAGCTAAGGATATCCTTAATGGACAAACTAGTCTTAATCTCGTGTTGAATACAATCAAATGCCTCTGCTTCTCTTTCCATCTCTAAGGTCTGTTCTCAGTCCTCTCTGGCCCGTGGCTCACAGACACCAGCAGGACAAGTGCGAAGGCCGTGGGAATCCCAGCTCATTTGGGGGAACCTTAGGCGCCCCGTGCTATTCCTACTACATCACTGAGGGCCAACTTTATTTATTCACTCAACCAACATTTGTGCATGATTACTAGAGGGGAGGGCAAAAGTAGGTTTACAATTGTGAGGAGGCAAAACACAGTTTATTCTTGCATAATTATTAATTATTGTAGTATTTTCCCCATGAACCTCTCTAAACCTAGTTCTGCCCACCCCATATAGGAAAGACATTGCTGGGCCCTGATAAAATGAAGAGAATGGCCACAGTTTTATCTTTATTTAGCTTTTCATTTATTGCAAAGGCATGCACGTATTACATAATTCTAAATAATTACTTTATTAATCACAAGTGTTCAAAGAGCCATGATTCCAAAGATGGTGTGGAAAAATGTCTTGTTATGCTCTGATTTCTTCCTGACTTTAAATCTTGACTCTATCACCTGTTGAGTTAGTGTAACTCCTGTCCTTGGGCTTTGATTTTAAACTCTTTTTCCAGAATTGAGGCCTAAATTACTACCTGGACATTCCCACCTCAGAAAATTGCAGGTAGAATACCCCGGGGGCCCCAGCCTTCTGGGGGCAGCCTCTCCAGAGCCATGGCCCCCCCCACTGGTGGAGGCTCTAATACTCAGTCAGAATCTGAGGGCCACTAGAAACACTCAAGTTAGGGAGAAACACACAAGTCAAGAGTAACTGTTGGCTTTTTCAGTGTCCCACTTTTCAACCGGTCTTAAGGGGCCTCCATACCTGGGTGCCACCTGAAATCAGCAAAGGACACCTTCTCAAGTGTACGTGGAACATTCTTCAAGACAGAACATATGCTAGGCCACAAGATGAGCCTTACTAAATGTAAAAGGATTGAAGTCAGTGTATGTTCTCTGACATGAATGAATTAAAATTAGAAATAATACCAGAAAAATATTTGGGAAAGTTAAACATATGTGGAAATCAAAAAACATATTTCTAAATAACAAATGGGTCAAACAAGAAAGCACAGGAGAAATTACAAAATGTTTTGAAATGAATGAAAATGAAGATACAATATACCAAAACTTACGAGATGTACTGAAACATATAGAATGCAGTGCTTAAGGGGCAACTTATGCCTGTCAATGCCTGTATTTTAAAATGAACATCTCTCATCAATAACATAAGTTTTACCTTAAGAAACCAAGTAAAGGGACCAAAGTAAGTTACAACACCCAGAAGTAATCCTTATTAAACCATCAGGTGGATTTTTTTGCAGAAATTAGCAGACTGGTCGTAAAATTGGTATGGAAATCCAAGAGTCCCAGGATAGAGAAAACAATCTTAACAAAGAAAACAAATTTGAAGTACTTACATTTCTTGGTTTCAAAACTTAATATAAAGCACTATAATCAGGACAGCGAACCTATGTCATGAGGATAGACACACAGATAGAATGGATTCAGAGCTCAGCTCTACACCCTTACACTGATGTTCAGCAATTTTCAAGAGAGGCAACAAGGCAAGTCAATGGGAAAAAGAGAGTCTTTTCAACAAACATGTGGGGCAAACAGGATCTCCACAGGCAAAAGGATGGTGGTGGACTCCTGCCTCACACTACATATAACAATTAATTCCAAATGAATCATGGACATAAATAGAAGACTTAGAACTATAAAACTCTTAGAAGAAAGCATAGGAGTAAATCTTCATGACCTCAGATGGGGCAATAGTTGCTTAGACATCACAGGGAAAGCACAAGCAATTAAGAAAAAATAGATAAATTAAACTTTGTAAAAATTAGGAAAAAAGTTTGTGCTTCAAAGGAAACCACCAATAAAATCAAAAGTCAAACCACAGAATGGGAGAAAATATTTTCAAGTCATATATATAATAAGGGACTTGTGTCCAGAATATAGAAAGAAGACTTACAACTTAGCAATACAAAGATAGTTAATCCAATTAAAATGCTCAAGGTATTCAAATAAAATTTTTTTCATAGAAGATATACACATGGTTAATCAATACATGTAAAGATACTTAAAAATCATTAGCCATTAGGGAAAATCAAATAAAAATACAATGAGATAGCCCTTCGCATCCAGGAGAATCACCACAATGAGGAACAGAGAGTAACATATATGTTGGCGATGGCGCAGGGAAACGGGAACTGTCGCCCACTCCTGATGGGAATGCAACGTGTTGCGGCCTCCTCAGAAACAGTCTGTCAGTGTTTTAAAAGGTAAAGCTGGAGCTGCATGCTGACTCAGCCATTTCACTCTTAGGTATACTCAACGGAGCTGAGAACTTGTGTCCTCACAAAGACCTGTACACAAATACCCAGAGCAGCACTAGTCACAACAGTCAAAGTCAAAACAACCCACCCCTCCCCTGACGAATGGAGAAGCAAAGTGTGATATGTCTGTACCGTAGACTATTTCCTATCCATAGGTGGAATGAAGCTGGTGCACGCTCCAAAATGAATGAATCTTGTAAACATGCTTAAGAAAGAAGCCAGCCACGGAAGGCCACGTATTATATGATCTGATTATACAAAAATTCCAGAAGCAGCAAATCCTGAGAGATAAAGTAGGTTGGAGGTGTCTGGAGGGCGGAAGGAGAGGACAGCGGGGATTGAGTGCTAATGGGGGTCTTTTTACGGTGATAAAACAAATTCCAAAATTAAATAGTGCAGATGTTTGCACAACTTTGTAAATACACTAAAAATTACTGAATTGCATACTTTAAAGGGGTGAATTTTAGGTTATGTCGATCATATCTCAATAAAGCTGTTACTTAAAAATAAAGATAAACAAATCTCATTTCAGAGTTGCTGAGCCCTATCTGGCAAAATTGTGGTTCCCTCCATCCTAAGTCCCACTGGGAATTATTCCAGGATGTATTATGTATCAGTCTGGGGTGTTATTAACCGTGGAGAAGTCTTTGCAGGAGTAGATTCTGGACTCATATCTGTTTTAGCAGATGACAGAATACGCTCTCATCCAGGTCCTCCTGGTGCCGGTGCTGAGAGCAGGCCTCACCCGGGAAAGTGCCTGTGATGCCAAGTGACCCGGTGACTGGCATGTAGTGCAGGAGTCTCCGGTTAGTGAGAGCTTCACATTCATGACATTGGCTGAGTTCTGTGGAGCTGTACAGCTGAAGGAAGTTATAAAATTGTGTTCTGGGTGACAAAACAGTGGAAGTTGCCAACAATAAATTGAAACCCAGTGAGTTTTACCATCATTTATCAAAGAACCATTGGTGTGTGTTTGCAAACAGGTAAGACAATAACAAATACTTGGGCAATGAAGTTAATCTGTATTCGGAGCATTTTGTCAAATAAAAATAGGGGAAAAACAATACTGTGAGTCCTATTAGTTTTAGCCCAATTGTGTTTGTGGTGGCAGCTAATTTTGCAGTGCTTATTGAAAGATACATTAAAAAACAAATGAGAGAGATTTTTAGCAGGAGAAATGGTGCGGCTAAGTGCTAGGGAAGGCTGGATTCTAAGTGAAAAGGTAGGGAAACCCGCCAAAGTAGCCTATGATTCTGAATATACGCTGAGGTCTTTCTTTGCCAAAAGTACTGAGCTAAGAAGCAAAAAATTAAATTTTATGAGCACGGGTGACCTGCAACAAAAGAGAATAAACTTCTTGAGAAGAATTAGTCAATTCATTTCACTTAAAAAATATTTCCTAAGCATGTGTATGGTGGCCCTGATGGCCACAGGAATGCTGGCGATACGAGATCTAGTTCTGCAGGGACCCACAGCCTGTCTTACACTCTGCCCACAGGGTGGGCTTGAAAGGACGTAAATCCTATCATATTTCAAACCTAATCCACACTCCCTACTTAGACTTGAAAGCTTGGCTTGGTCTTAGGGCTCCTGCTTACTGGCTCTCCTAGGAGAGTCTGGTCTCTGTAAGGATAGCACTTTCCCAGGTCCTGTCATTTACTGCTCAAGGGCTCACCTGGCCATCCCCTGTGGGGTGGTCCACCAGACACCCCCTACCTTTATTCCCTTTTTCTAATGACTCAGTTCCTGGGTGGGTCATGCTTATTTTTCATTTGGAAAACGTGCCGTTTCTCCCTGCTAGAACGTGGGCGCTCACACGCCCCACTGCCGCCCCGCCACCGTGTCCTCTGAGCCGCGGGGCCGGTGCCAGTGAGTCCTGGATGAACGAATGATCCCTGGCCGACTCTGTGCGGCCTATAGACATTGAAACAAATAAATAGCGTTCCATTGAGGAAGTGCTATAAGGGGAGTTTAGTATAAGGTGGGAGTAGGTAAGGGTGGGGTAGGGACCCCCTGGAGAGTCAGGGAGTCCCCAGGACACCTGAAAGCTAAGGAGGCGGACAGGGGGCTGTGGGGCAGAGCTGTGCACCGAGAGCCGTGGACAGAACGTCGAAGGCCTTATGAATACTTGAAGAAAACACGGTGATTACTAAACATAAATTCACTCACTCGTTAACTAATGGAAGCACACACCTGCGCTGTCTACTCGAGGTAGTGGGAGTGTGGTGGTCACCGAGAGAGACAGAGGTCCCAGCTCTCCGGGAAGGCCCGCCCAGAGCTCTCAGCTGGCCACCCAGCCGCACGGGAGTCAGTGCAGTTGCTCAGAGTAGCCTCCGCCAGCTTTTCCACCGGTGCTGCCTGCTGGCTTTGTCCTGTTCTCTCTCACAAGGGCATTTGATGGCCTATCGGTCCTTAGCCCTTTACCTTTGTCTGTGTCTCCTTGTGTCGCGTGGACTTCAGACGTAACAACAGCGTTCAGCTCACGTGGCTCGACCATCCTCTTCGGGCCACAGTCTTCCATTGCATCCCCTCTGCTCTGTCCCCCCAGCCCACCAGGAAGGAAATCCACGCAACCCACCCGAAAACAGCTCACACTCATCAGGGACAGACACAAAGTAGAAAAATAGCAACAGAGGCCCCTCAAGAGAAATGACCCCCGCGACACTGCCGTTCACAGGCTCTGCGACAGAGACCTGGATGGCAGGTTCGGGGAGCAAAGAGGAGAAGCTAATGGATGATACACGAAGCACAGATGCTTGTCTGTAGTGGCAAAATGCGAATGGCACCAAGTTCAGGGTCTGGACCTGTCACTTCCGAGCTCACCGTCAGTAAGAAGGACAGCAAACTGCTCTGGATCCCTTCGCTCATCTCTAACACACGAGCAATGACCGCCACCTTCCCCCGCTGCTCTGCTGCTGCTGAGATGAAACGCGCACCCACTCCCGTCCCGGGCGAGCGCGGCCTAGGAGCCCACTTGTCTCCGAGTCTGACAGCCAGGCCTTGCCCAACACGTCTTCCCCACTGTTATTTGAGCTGGCTTATCGCATCTTTACGAAAATGTGACAAGTCACATTACTGTCATTTTTTTAAAAAAGGACAGGTTCTATATTTTAACAAGCACTGGCTGTAGCACAAGCAATGGAGCGGGGTAAAAGGCAGGGCCACGTCGGGTTACATTCACGGGAGCACACGCCTCCTTCACAGGTCTAATGCTTCAACGTGTTAACCAAGTTGCCCTGAGCCGCGCACTAGGAGCCTTGTGCTCAATAACACACCTTGTGTCTTACAAATGTGGCTGAGACACTCCAGTTCCTTCTCTAATAACGGGGCACACCGCCTCCCCAAATCCATTTCTGATAACTCAGGCATAGCTGATTAAATTGCACAGCTCACCTCCCCGTTCCTGTCCAAGAAATGCAAGATGCTCAGACCGAAGAGATGTTGATTAAGATGATGTCAGACAATTAATTATGCACCATGATAACCTCTGACCTGTGCGAGTTCTTTCTATTATAATCAGTTGCGGCTCCACATTCGCAGATAATTACATTCTTGTGTTTTAATCAAGCCGTGGGCAGCAGGGTAAGCTGGTGAAGTAAGACTCAAGTAGAGAATTCATTTTTAGGTGATTTTTTTAAACTAAAGGTTTGAAAAAGTTGATTATTTCAATGATTTTACTTTTGTTGCCTGGAGTTCTCTTCAGACAAGAGTTTTTGTGCTACAGCGCAATGGCTGAGGTAGGACATGTGTTTGGCTATAAAAACTACCAAACGTGAATCAGGGAGCAAGGAGTGTGGATTGTGTGCCACCCTATTAGTGGAAAATTGCAAGATCTGCCAAACACATACCCCAAGGGGACAATCCTACTCTTCTGAAGCATAAACTGTAAGAAAAGAGAGAATAACTTGAGAATTTTCAAATCACTCACTTGGCATAATGTTAATGTACAGAATGAAAAGCCTCGCGCGTTACTTTCAGTATTATTATTACTAAGGGGAAAATAAATTAATTAACAGCAAAATCTGGGGGGGAGCTCACATGTGAAATGTCAGTCAAGGAAGACTGACACGTAAGTCTTGGGCCGAAATAGAAACTGGAGCACCGAGAGCAGGAGCTCAGGTGCTGACCAAGCCCGACGGGTTGGCAGCGAGGGCATCTCCTGCTTCTCCGCGTTGGCAAGAAAGGTGGGCAAGGGATCAGGTGGCGCCAGAGGAACGCCGGCTGCGACATTAGTGTCGGCCACAAACAGGGGGTCTGCGTGCTGTGTCGCGGAGCCTGAGGGTGGTCAGGGGTGCCGATCTGGAGCCACCGATGCCAGCCTAGCTGCTAAACTGGGTAGGGGGCCAGGATTTCTGAGTCCTGCTATTCAACGTGTTCGTCACTGGCCACTGGCATGGCCTCAGAGCCTGTCAGATGGGCTCCACCTCAGACTCTGCCCCAGGTATATGAATCGGAGACAGCATTTTAATAAGATCTCCAGGAGATTTGTAGACATATGACTGTTTAAGAAGCTCTACTCACCCCGGCGGTTTATCTCCTGTGAAAGGGATTCATAGTATCAACCCCCTCGTGTGGTTTTCAGAAATAAATGTGATAATGCAAGTTAACGATTTTGTTTTTGTTTTTTACTATGCCTGATGCATATTAAACATGAAATAATAGCACATATTATGTTATTATGCCCCTCATCCAATATTTTCTGATGCCTCACCGATGTTGTCGGTATTTTGGGATTCTGCCGAAACCATGCAGGCTCATGAGTATTTGCACTCTCAACCCAGAAGAAAACAAATTCAACCTCGGCCCACGTTCATATCCACACCCAGTCCCATCGCGCGTGGGCCGAGGAGCCCGAGATCCCGAAGAATCAGTCATTAGACAAAGACGCAATCATGTGAGGTTGATGAGGGAAGACAGGGGGCTAAATATTTGCAATTATTTTCCTAAGAGCTGAAATAAGAATGCTCATCCACAGAAAATCCAGTTCTCAGAGTCCTAATTCCCAGTACATTCCAGCAAACCCAAGCTCTTACTCAGACATGCGGACTTGGCCCCAGCCCCTCCAGCCACGCCGGTCTCAGTCCCTCTTGTCCACAGCCCCAGCTGCCTCACGTGTAGCACAGCTGGCAACTTCTGAATGAGGGCTTTAACAGAGAGACGCAAAGCAGGGCAAAGCCAAAGTGTTAGGGTCAGGTCTGGTAATAGGTATTTATGCATGTACTTCTCAATTTCATTTACTTGTTTCACACATATTATTTCATTAAAAATATATTTTTTACTTATATTTTACATATATATGTGTATATATATTACTTCTTTTCCACAAGGTGGAAAAAAACTATTCTTTTTAAAAATATATATATTTAAGACAAGCTTTCTGAGGGTGAAGGAGCTGAGGACTCTTAGAAAACAGTTATACAAGTTTAGTGCGTAAAACAACCTTAGAGCTGCTCTAGTCATGGACTGCCAACCAGGGAGATCAAGATACACAACGGAATCTTTAAGTCCTTTGTTTATTTTATGTATTTCATTCACTCATTCATTCATGCTCTCATGTAACTGTTCATACATGGGCTGTCTTTTGCCTGGGAAACCAGAGTGGAATGCGACAGACCCTGGTTCCTGAAATGCAGCGAGTGCCATGCAGGCGTCTGTGAGTGCGCTGGGGAGGGAGGGGCAGGCCCCACACAAGCACGATCCGGATACTCCATCATAAAGGGCTCTTCCCTTAAGCCTCACCTGACTCCCGAACCTTCCATAAGGCAAAGGCACAAATTGTTTTGAGGGTCTATCCTGAGACACACGTGACTTTTAAACGAAACAGTCCCATTTATAAAGACAAATTATTGCCTGTTGGAGTTGGAAGTGGGGAGGACAGTGCTGAGTTGATCAGTAGATTCACATGCAACGCAATTAGTGCTCTTACAGAAAGAACTGGTCCCCGGGTACAGAGAATGACTTGGCTGAGAGGGGCACATCTCTGTCATATGGGCACCATTCATACCAATTTTAATTTGTGATAAAATAATTAAAGCTTCAAGGGTGTTCGCCTGCTGAATGCTCTGTCTTCTTTAACATCACACAGAATAATCTCTTTCCTCCTCGGTGGTCAGCGGCTCTCCTTTCTTTCCCGTGTGGTCCTATGTAAGCATCGTTTCCCTGCACAGTCAGAGTGGGACGCGGACCTCGAGCGTTCAGGGGCGGGAGGGCCTGCGGGGAGATGGATGGCCGTCTGCCCCGCAATATCCTGGCTGAACGCACACCGTTAGGTAGATGGCCACACGTTTTGCTTGACAGCGGTGCCTGTGACCCACGTGACAGGGATTAATGGGCACCTATTCTTGGCATCACACCTTGCTAAGCCTGCGGTCACCTTTGTGGTTTGGAGACACTCCCACCGCCCCACCGCCCTCGACAACAGCGTCTCTGCCGTGGGGCCCAGATCCGCCCGACTTTGAAGGGGCAGCCGGAGGGCGGGTGGAGCCGAGATGAACACGCAGGACCTTCGCTTTCCGAGGAGTGGGGCCGCCTTGCTGGCGCCGGGAGGAGGCCTGCGCTGTGGCAGCGAGGGTCTCCGTGCTCAGGCTTCGGCTCCGTCCTACGGTTCTCTCCTCCAGAGGACGGGGATTGAAATGCCCCCGGTGGGAATAAACGCGTTTCTAATCCCACTCCGGGGCGAGTCTCCGGGAGGCACCGCGGTACATCCCAGAAGGTGTTTTGACTTGCTGTGGTGTGTTTGTGCTTTTGTTTCTCAAGGATTGAATGAGGCCTTTGAGATTCTCTCTAGTAAGTTAACAAGTCCTGACCTTGTTTTCCACAGGGAACCCCAAGCTATCCAGAGACTACCTGTGGGAATTAAGCCCTCGGATCCTGCAAACTCTCTGATGTCATCGTCTCCTGTCTGTGCCATTCCAGGACCCCAATTCCTTCTCCTTAGTCCCATTCTTGATGTCGGCAACTTTGTAATGTGGCTCTAAGTAACTGACAGTTATATCAACCGGGGCGTTTTGTGTCATAAATAAAAGAATATCCGATTAAAATGATCTTATATAACACAAAATAACTTACTGGTTCTCACTGCTGAGGAGGAACTAATGAGACTGGTTTCAGGCGTCAGTGGAGACAGGTGCTCAATAGAAGTTACCTGGACCCTGTCCACGTTCTCTGTCCTCGCTCGGATTGAACAGTGTCCTTCAAAACTGCACGGGTAAAGCCCTAACCTTCAGTTTGACTGGATTTGGAGATGGGCCCTGGAGGAGGCAATGCAGGTTAAATGAGGTCACAAGGTTGGGTCCTGACCTGGAGACTGGTGTGCTTCTGAGGAGGAGTCACTCTCACTCTTTCTTCACACACGCACACCAAGGACAGGCCACGTGAGGACACAGGAGAGGGCCGTGTGCGCGTCAGGGCGTGTTCCCAGGGCCGCCCCCGGGCACTCTGTCCTGGACCTGCAGCCCCCAGAGCTGGGAAAAGCTAAGTGTCCGTGTCTGGGCCGTGCAGGCCGTGGTATTTGGGTGGCACCCTGAGCTAAAACAGCTTTTCCTTACGGGTTTACTCCTTGTAACAGGTTAAAGGTGCTACAAATTATTTGTTACAACTTCCACTGAGAGTGGGAGTAGCGTTTCCATCCTCTGGAGCCTAAGCTTGACTTAGTGACTGTTTGGCCAATAAAACGCAGGAGAAGTGATGTTCTGGGACTTCTTAAGCTGGTCATAAAAAGAATTGTAGTTTTGTCCCAGGTTTTCCTGGAATACTCATTCTGAGGGCAGTGAATTTGAAGTTGTATTTTTCTACTCAAAATTACACGAACAAAAGAACTTGAAGACAGTATTATTGACATAATAATACATAAGAGAAATGTTCTCTTAACTGTGCTAAATTCTAGAATATTCATCAAAAAATCATAGTGTATTTATAAACATGCATCTGTCCATATTTTTTTATGTTTTATGTATGTATTCCTTCCATGTAGTCATTAAATCATTCTTTATACATAAATTAGATTATGGTACTTAATAGGGATTCTGGGCACAAAGAAATATAAAATCAGGTTCTAGATTATGGCTGAACCACACACTTCATTCAAATCCTGATCCACTATTTACTGGTCTTGTCTCAGGAACACTTTTGGTATAACATAGGACCACAGGGTTTACAGTAGAATTGATGTAGAATTTTAAGTTAACTAATGACTCCTGCATCTCACAACTAGGAATAAATAGAAATGTGTTTATTTTGACACATTAAATATAATGATGTCAATAGAATACTTAGCAGTTCTGACCTTGTTAATGACACTTCAATCAATTGTGACCATTCTTTGGTCACTCAGCCCTGAAGGAGACTGAGGTATATCACTTTAACTATAGCATAAGAAACTATAGTATAGGACATATAAAGATAGAAAATAAAGAATCCTTTAAAAATTAACAAATAATCTTGCTTGTTTGTCAGCATCCTAAGCACCTCATGGAATGACCGAAGAAGGACTTTTATTTTTGTATTAAAGACAGAAAAGCCAAAGCCAAGGAAGTTGTACCCAGCTGCTGGGGGTCAGTGCTGGCAGCTGCTCACTCCCCTCTGCCCAGAACTCTGTGGGGGCAGAGCTCTGCCCACAGCACGCCACAGGCAGGGTGGGGGCAGGGCAGCGAGCCTGAACCTGAGGTCCCAGGGGAGACAGACATCCAGAGGGTCTCAGTCAACGGTAGCAATTCCAGCAGTGAGTGAGGGCCGAAGGGAATGAATCAAGGCAGGGCTCACGACTTATATTTATTCTAGGTGCAGATGAGCACTTGGTTCATGCATTTCAGTCTGAGAAATACTTCCCACTTTAACAAAAATATGTGCAGAATGCTATTTTAAAAAATACTCAGCATGTCCAGAATCTTCTCCCCCTTTTCCTTGCCCCACATTTGATGGAAGGTTGGGTTCAGCAAGTATTTCACTTTAGTTGTTGATTTACTCTAACTTGAGAAAATCAACAATGCGTCGGTGATGATAAATGATGGTTGACACTGGCCTGGGCCCGGAGATTTCAATAGGGAGTGGAGGTAGCTGCGAGCTAGAGCCCCAGGCTCCCTCTCGGCTCCTTCCCGCTCTTGTCCTGGGAACAAACATCTGCTTCCAATTTTGTACTTTGGGTTCTTGTTCATGTCTATCTGCATAATCGGCACCAGATTTAAAAGGAAAATGGGATTTCTTCGTTTTAAACATTAATGTAATAGAAAACCACTGACCTTTCTTTGTTTTCATTTTTATATAACAAGTATTTTAAATTTATTTTTAATTATAGTTAACATGCAATATAATATTAGTTTTAGGCATGCAGCACAGTGATTAGACATTGATATACCTTATGAAATGATCACCATGTAAGTCCGGTAGCCATTAGACACTGTACACAGTTCTTACATTATAGATTATATTCCCTATCCTGTACTTGACTAATTTTATACCTAGTAGTTCGTATTTTTTAATAGCTTTACCATGACTTTTCCCCAAAATCTTACTATTGGTTGTTTTTGTTAAATCTCCCAATTTTTAAGTTGGGAAATGATTATTTAAACTGTGTAGCCAATGAAAATGTGATCCCTTCACTGCACTTTTACAGCCTCTGCATGGAGAGAATTTATTCGTCTTTTTGCTTTTAATTAGAAAAATTAGAACCTCCTGAGGCCCGAGGCCCGAGGCTGGCTCAGCTGGCTCAGTGATGAGGAAGGTGGTGCGCACTCCCGCTGCCTGGGCCGCCTTCTGGTTGCCCGTCAGCCGGGTGGGGTGGGGGTCTGGTAAAGTAACTGAACACACCGAGATGAAATAGGTACCAGGAGCCTCCATACTCAGAAACCCGAATATTTCTATTAGCGGGGCTTAGATACGGGGTTCGTTCTTCCTCGTGAAAGCAGAAAGGCATGGCTATTCTTAATCTATTTATAATTGAAACTCTTCTGTGTTGCTCAAATGCCTCATGACCTGTCCCCCTTACCTCCATAATTAAACCCACCTGCCTGCACATGTCCCATGCGCTGGTCACTCATTCATGCAGCCTTCCAAAAGCCACAGGCCTGTCCTGCCCTTACAGCCACAAGCACTCACTGCTCCTCCCGGAACGGCCCAGCCTGTGCTACAGCCTGAGAGCCATCTCCTGACCCTCGGGTCCCAGCAGCGATTCCTCTGTGAAGCCTTAGTGACCTCCCTTTTCCTGAGCATAGCTGATGAACCCATTTGTGCGATCCCCAAGCCTCACGCAGTCGGCCACCAAAGCTTTGCATCACATTGCTATGCAGCATCGTTATAAATGTGCCTCTTACCGATGAGTCCATGAGCTCTTCTAAAGCCCAAGTGTGTCCTGTCACCTGGGAATTTTTGGGGTAGCACTTTGCCCAACACTTAACGATGCTCTTCTTGATAATTAAATAAAAGGTTATGTATTTCACACATATATGTATATCCTTTCCATGGCTCCTAATTAAACATTTTATAAGTACCAAAAATGAGAGTTTTAAAATTTTAACACTGCCAATTGGTGCTGCAAAATCCGGCCAGCCCTCTTTTATCATTTGCTCCATCAGTAATCATTAAAGTGAGTGCCCAGCCCTTGTTGGAAATAGAAATTGGAGTTGATGACAAACTCTGTACCAGGGAAGCAGATCATCTCTTTTTCATCCTAACTGAGGGCTGCAAATTTAGGTCCCAAATTGCCACAGTGTGGAAAATCAACCCCATTAGCACTACTCGAGGGTCCACGTCAATCTTCATGACGGACTCTAAATTGTGCCATTTTCTCAAACTTTAAAAGAGCAGAACAATTGCCTCGGCCATACCTTCCCCTGAATGACATGAGAGTGCCATCTGCTGTGTTTCACCCTTTAGCTGAGAAGCGGAGGGGAAGGCCGGGGAATTTTTTCCGATTCTGGAGATCGTGGGCGAACGTGCAAAACAGGCGTCCTGAGGATGCCGGGGGCAGGAGGAAGCCTCCGCGGTGCGGGAAACCTGGAAACTTCCTCGCCTGCTTGAAATGGGGCGGGGAGGGAGGGTGGAAGGAGGGCGGGCTCCTGTGGGAGGCATATGCCGCGGGACAGCTGGGGGGACAGCTGCCGGGGACCGGGCACCGTCCTCTCCTTCTGTCTGGTGGGCGGGCAGACTCGCCCAGATGAAAACTGCGGAGCAGGAGGGAAGGAAGGACAAGATGCTCGGAAAGAAGCAGCTTATTTGCCTAATTACACAGCCAGTTGAGATGCAAACCCACTGCCTTCCGTCGGATGAGGAGCAAGAGTGAGGCCTCCTTCCATCAGCTGCTTGAACACTCTCACTGATGCCAACTCATATTCTTTATTGTCTCCCATTATTTTCGTAACAATTTCTTATTTTTTTCTTCTTGCTTAAAATATTATCAAATTTGTTAAAAACAGGACATGAAATTGAGCATGGATTGCAATCTAATATCCAACAATCATGGGTCCCTCTTCCTGAGGAAATCCTGATGCAGAGCAGGGGCCCCGGCAGGTGCTCACGGCTCAGCAGGGAGCCAGGGACACACATGAGCTCTCTGTCGGGGACATGGAACGAGGGCCAGATATAAACCAGGCCAGAGGCGGACGGTCAGGGTCAGAGACAGGAGAGCTCGACCACAGAAGGGCAGTTAGTGCCGCGGGAGCCAGTGCCTGTCACCCCCTGAAGGTGAGACTAGATACAAGGAAGGAAGTCACCCCTAATGCGTTTCCTTTCAAGAGACGGAGCCTTGAAATGCCTGCTGGCTTTCAGTTTCATGCCCTAAAATTTCCAGGACTGAGAAAATGATGTCTCCTCATCTCTCTTCCATGATTTCCCCTCACTCCTACCTCCACCCTAGAGCGTGCATCGGAATTGCTCTGCACAGAGCCCTCCGTTTCTGTTAGAGGTGGCACTTGCATTTCAGGGTGTCCTGGGAAGGGGTGGCTGCTCACGTGGATAGAAATACAGCTAAATAAAGAGGAAGGCAGAGCCACTGAGTATAAAAAATACAAATTGGAATTTACAATGAACAGAGCTCAGAACCAAGTAAGGTTCTGATTATCTTTGGACTGTGCAGGATCAGAGAGATTGCAAAAGCAGTGGAAATTAAAGAAGGGCTTGTAAATAGTTAAGAACTCAAATGTAGGGGTGGGGGGAACAGATGGAAAGGAGTGGAGGGGAGAGGAGAGGAGGGAAGAGGGAAGGGAAGGAGGGGGGAGGGAAGACCCTCACCAGCTCTTCTTCCCACCCATTGGGAACACAGTTTGGCTCTTGCGCCCGATCCTGACTATCAGGAGTCCCTCACAGGCCATGGTGCCCCGCAGTGCTCGCCTTTCCACACACCTCCCCCTCACTCAGGCAAGACTTTCTCCCCTCGCCTATCCAGACAGCTTCCTCCACCTGCAAATGCATCATGGATTTCTTCATATTTTGCTTTTGCTGCATTTACCAGGATGCAAGCTGGTCCTTGCTTCCTTCCTACATTTTGACTGACCTTTAGGGCAGAATCTACACCTTTGTGTCCCAAGAAATTCAACTCAGACAAGACTTCCAAGGAGTCAGAGAGACTTTATGCAACAGCTATGAGAGGTTGAGAAGGAGAGGACTGTTGCTCTGGTGTTATTTTAGGGGAGGGGAACCAGCCTGGAAACACAGGAACCTCACATATTCACCCTTTAGCTGCGTTTGGCTAGGAGACTGCGGACACAGGGGCAGTTCCTTTTCCAGCACGTTCTCTGGAAGGGATACTTTTCAACACTTTTAAGGTAATATGTTGGCCTTTGATAAAAGTTCATTGCAAAAACTTCAGAAGCGGTTTGATAGCAAGATCTTAACCAAGCATGACCAAGTGCCCTGCACAGCCCAGCCCTCGGTGGTCTCTAGGCTTTCCCACCGATGCTTACAGCCTAACAGCGCATCTCAGTACAGCCACGGAGAAGGTTTCTCTCCACCCACACTTCACCCTCTTCTTCTTCTTTCTCTGTGTGCGCCTGTGTGTGCACGCACTTGTGCGTATGTGCCTGTGTGTGTGCACCTGTGTGGGCCTGTGTGTGTGTGTTCATTCTTCAAAGCATGGCCTGAGATCCTGGACTCCTCAGGTAACCGTTGGTGTGACCGTGGGAAATGCTGTGTCCTGTCTGCCTTCGTCCCAGGCGTGCGGAATGGAAGCAGCGTCCACCCCTACGGCCACCTTCTGCCCTCCCACCGCCTGCCTCCATGCACCAGGCCAGCCAATTTGACCCAAGCAACGGTTCTGTAGGTCTCAGTTTATTCCATCAAGATAACAAGATCTAGTCTCAGATGAATCACAAACAGACAAAAACAGAAAATTAGAGAAGAAATAGTAATTACGTTGAAAGCATAACACAGCTACCTATTATTTTCTACAACTATTTTAGGTGAAGAATGCATGGAAAGGCCTATGCAACATCCTTTTGGTAATGAAAGATTTTTATCTTCACTGGAACCAACTATTTTTGGAAAAAAGACATTTTTCCATTCAATGTCTCTTACACTGAGACTTGTTGCCATGGAGCGAGCTAACAGGAAGAGTAGGGATGGTGGAGATTTGCAACAGAATTATACACTTTACAGATTAATATATTGCTTTCTCCACCACAGTGTCATTATTAAGGTGCACCATGGAGGCTAAGGTAAGTAATTTACTTTTAAATCAATTACAGCTCACATTTTGAGCTGATAAATTTAATAGGATTGTATCTTATAGGGAAAATAATTAAAAGGGGAAAGAACCACATATTTAAAACATTTATTATATTCTTGACTATGCTGCTAAACATCAAAAAGACAAAAACTCCCACCAAGAAAGGAAAGTTTAAGTTAGTGCTGATCCTCAACCCGAGGAAAGATTCTGGGGACACTAGGATGCACTGTTGGTGGACTCAGTGGTCCTCTGAGTGTGTGACCTCTGTTGGTGGATGTCGTGGTCCTCTGAGTGTCTGACCTCTGTTGGTGGGTTCCGTGGTCCTCTGAGTGTGTGGTCTCTGTTGGTGGATGTCGTGGTCCTCTGAGTGTGTGACCTCTGTTGGTGGATGTCATGGTCCTCTGAGTGTGTGGTCTCTGTTGGTGGGTTCCGTGGTCCTCTGAGTGTGTGGCCTCTGTAACGGGTGGGGGTACTTTTAGAATGAGCATGTGAATGGACACGTCGTCCCAACAAGAGATGATAGGAAAGAATGTTGTTATGCTTATGTCTAAGTATACATGTTCCAAGTCTACCAGAGTGTGTGTCACATAAATATGCTACACTCCGGGTGCTAAGGAAATAGTGAGAAACTGAGGAAGCAGCTGTGTGTGGAGGGCAGCTCTGGGGCCAGATAGGCTGCCAGAGGAGGGTCAGGAAAGCAGCCGAGTCTGTTACTCCCGTGTTCACGCCACCTGATCAGCTCTAGGGCCGGGGAGGGTTGGAACTTTCTCCAAGTTCGTCATTGCCATTTTTCCAGCCACTCTGTGGCTCCTGGAAAGTTAGAAGTTCTTCATAAATATAAAATGGTTGATTTATTGTTTCAACAAGGGAGATAGATACATAAATAATTATGATTTATGAGAAAATTATACTACGTATAGTCTTATTCAGACTATATTTCTTCCTGTGTTGTTCCTCCAAATAAGATTCATGGACTGCTTATACCAGAGGCATTTGGAGAGGGTTATATTTCTGTTTTTCTGTGCAGATTCCTGGGCCTCAATGGAAGACTCCCCTTATATCAACATTTTTTTAGAATGAAGATTGTCAAATTGCATTTCAAAACTTTATCTATTAAGGATTCTTAGAATTGCACAAAATATAAGAACTACTTCTATAATAGTTCAATATGGGTTAGTTCAAAATAAGCCCATCTGTACTATAGAGAAAGGTTTCCAGTCCTCAGCACTATTGATATTTTGGTTCAAAGAATTCTCTGTTGTAAGGGCCGCACTCTTCATGGTAGAATAATTTAAAAGTCAGATGATGTTGAAGCTTTGTCTAGCTTAGTGCCCAGAAGTGACTTCCACGCCAACCCAGAAGTGACATCAGGGAGCACCACCTCTGAGGCCGTGACTGGACTCATTCCTACAGCATCTACCCAGCATCTAGAAGATTTGGTTGCCACTGGAGTCTACACAGTGCCCCCAACAGCCAGAAGGGTGAAGAAGACACACTGGGGTGAGGCCACAGGGCACCTCACATTTCTGTGTTTTGCTTGGTGTCAGAAAAATAATAGCCATATTGAAATGTGGTCTTTGAGCCACTTGTCTCACCAAACACCTCACCAGTATGTTTAGTTGGTAGAAATAATTTTATATCCCGAGCCTGAGTTAAATAAAGGCAGTCAGTGAAATGCCATTTTTAAGTTTTTAACTTCTGCAACTATAAGGGGCTTGGAATAAAGGTAAAAGCAACCAATCCACAGTATCCAAAGTACTCGCTTCCTCTCTATCAATAAAGAAATATTAGACAATTTAGCACATGCCCACATATAATAGTTTCTCAATAGATATTTGTTTCCATTGAGAAATGTCAATATGTAACTACCATAAGGAGCAAAAAAGGGATACATGACATTCCTTGAGGCAGAAAAAATATTAAAAAAACGATGTGTCACTCACATCAAAATAAAATGATAATAAGTGATACGTTTTATTAAGAAGGGAACAGATAATCAGTTATAATTAATATCCATAGTAACCCGATAAATTGGACTTATAGGTCATACCTGAATTAATTTATTCCCTTTCATTCAGTAATCCATTCATTGATTTACTCAAGCGCTCATCATTAACATCGGCAGTCATAACAATTTACTCATAAAAGGAAGGGCCGTCTCCTCCCGGGACGGCCGCAGCCACGCTCATGTCCATGTGCCTTGAAATGCGCGTCACCAGGCAAAGAGGCAGCCTTCCCGCCGTGCCTGCGCCGGTGCCCAGCTGACGTCCGGAGCAGCCCTCCTGCTCTGCCTGGGTCACCGAGCCCTTGCCCTGTGGGGCGCGAGCCGGGCCCCGGACTCCGGGCGACACGCACAGCGCGCCTGCCGGGCAGCGCCAGCCGCTGGGGCGGGCACGGCCCGGAGCAGCCAGGGCCCTGCGGGAGGCTCGGGGCTCAGGGCTCGGGCTCAGCGCCCCAACGCCGCCTCCATCACCCAACACCCACCCTCCAGCTGGAAGCACACCGGATGCCTGATGAAAGGCGCTGTGATTTCACCCCTCAGATCACTCCAGTAGGGCCCCCGGCACTTCCCAATTAATAGATCAGCAGTAATCAGCAGCTAATTATTCCCGGACTGCGGCTGATTTCCCCTGGAGGCGGGAGTGAGCAATGAGCGGGAGTCTCGGCAGCGGGTGCGGTCACACCATCACGGGAGTCTGAGGCCAACGGGACCAGAGGCCAGGCTGCCAAATGTGACTGTGGGAAAGAAGGCAGGAATGGGGTGGGGTGGCCAAGAAAAGCGATGGAGTCCCAAATGAGGGATGAAATATAGAAATCACAGACTTGGAGCTGGACTGTGTCTTAGAGATGACAGAATCTAACCTCCTCTCTAGAGAAACACAGCTATGCACACCGGACACTACCTGGGCCCTTGGAAATGTGCAGATCCTCAGAAAACTGAGGTTGCCTAGGTTTCCCCCCGGCTTCACCCCGACTCAATGCCCGGTGGTTGCAGAGCTTCCTGCGCCAGGAGCCCTCGTGCCAGCGTGAGGAAAGCGTAAGCACTCCTGGGGCTGTTGTACTGGGGACGGGACTGAGTAAGTACAAGGCACTGAGAACAGTGCCCCGCACATTCGGAGCCTTTAACGCTGACTAAATATGAATTGTTTAAGTTACTCTAAGTATCATGACCGCGATCGTTTCTACTAGTACAACAGCTACTGCTACGCTTATCATAACTGCTTTCAAGTGTTAGGCAGGTTCATCCACTCGATGATCCTTTATCCGGCGCCTCCTCTGACAATCTAGGAGACACAGGCCACTCCTTCTGCGAACTTCCTACCTGCTGGTGAGACAGACCCAGAAACGAAGCCCTGTCTCCACACAGCGCACAGCGTTGCCTGCCAAGGTGCCGAGAGGAGGCGAGCGCAGGTGTGCAGTACCCGCCAGGGCGGGGGGGACCGGGGCGGTATTCCTAAGAACGGCCTGTTGCATTTGCCTGAGGTTACAGAAATATTACGTGTCAATACCAGAAAGGGAATGTAGGAAGGTTAATTTCAGGACCACGATCCTCAAGAGCCTCCCGATCTGTGATAAATCGATTTGATTGGAATTGAAACATAAGTCCATGACGACCAGCCCAAGGATGGAGTTCAGAAATCAACTCACCGTAATGCATCTCTTCATTAAAATCAGAATTTAATTCCCTACCAAGAGAATGTGTTTATCAACCTTATGCTGTTTCATCCTTAATTGGATTACGATTCATGAAATGCAGGCTCATTTGAAATGGTGTCATTAACAAATTGTTTGGCAAATGTGAAAGGAAGGTATAGACACTTAAAAATTTGTAATCAACCTTTGGGAAGGTAGCATCATAAGCTCATGCAAATTAATTGAATCAGAGTAAGTGAGAAAATTAGAGAGACAGGCTTTCTGCCTCCTTGTCATTTAGATTCATAGATAACATCCATTTATATAGAAACTACTATAAGCCAGTCACTTTTCTACACTCTCAGAATCAGTCCTCCCAACAGACTGATAAAGTGCGAGATATTGTCCTCTCTGTGCTGATGAAAGAAATCTGCTCAGGAGGGTTAGTAATGTCTTTAAAGTCGCAAAGACGGCAAATAGGTGACCCAGGATTAAAACCAGAAATGTGACTCCAAAGCTGCTGGTGATTATTGAAGCCCACTTGAAAGCTTTCTGCAGGGACTGGTTGGAAGACATGCTGATAGGAGAAGGAACTAGAGTGGCCCCGATTTGTGCTAGGAGAGCAGGAAGCTAGAAGCCACATGACTGTAGTTCACTTGGCTTCCTGTCCTGGTGGAATTTGGAGGTCGGGTGATCATTTTATTTCTTACATTATTTATTACGTCTGCAATGGGAAAGGTGCTGGGCTATGAAGAAGGGTATTTTAATTCCTGAGCCAGCATTCACTGAACTTCCATTCAGCTATACTCGGCACACGCAGGCTATGCCGGCACTAACAACACAAGAATTCTTCACACGTGGCTTCACCCCGGTCTCCCTCTCTCTTCCTTTACTTATATTTATTTTGCTAACCAAATTAATCTTTCAAGTTTGCTCCAAGGACCTGCCTTAACATGAAGCCAGCACAAAAGAAGTCATAGGAAGAGATGGGAAAAAACTGAAGTTGGGTGCTGACGATGTTGCCCAGCTGCTGCGCCCAGTTTTCTCTTTCTGGATAGTTCTGAGCATCCCTGGCGTTGGCTCGGCTGTCTCCTTCCACCGGGAGGGCTACAGCAGCAGCTCCCAGACCTAACGCCACACGGCGTGCATCTGATTCTACCTGGGAACCCAGGAAACACCGGCTCGCTTAGGGGGCAGAGTGAGGGCTGGGTGTGTTAAGAGGTGGACAGATTTGGCTATTGGTACAGAGAAAGCTGAAGGATTTACAGGAGCCTGATCCCATCACCAGCATCTCCTGCTACAGCTCCAAGTCCCACCACTGCCCAGCCTGACGTATATCTGCCTCCTGCTCCTGCGAGGTGCCTTGGTCATGCCTTAGGGTCTCTAATTTTTGGAAGTCATTTTTGGAACTTATAAGAGAATCCCTTGGACTCTTTTTTTTTTTTTTAAAGGGAGAACATTTTTATAAATAATATATCTGATAAGACTATTCAAAATATATAAAGAACTCAACAATAAAAAGATAAATAGCCCAATTTAAAAATGGCAAATGATCTAATTAGACATTTCATCAAAAATATACAAATGGCCAATAAGCCCATGAAAAGACGCTTAGCATCATTAGTAACCAGGGAAATGCAGAGTGAAAGCACAGAGATAACTCACTGTGATATCTCACAGGAGGGCTAAGTGCTGAAGGTGTGGAGACGCTGGAACACTTATCGTTGCTGATGGGGATGTGAAACGGCTCAGCCATTGGAAAACCCAGACGATTCCCAGACAGTTAGCATGTGACCCGGCAATGCAACTCCTAGGTATACACTCACGAGAACTGAAAACATACGTCCTTACAAAAACCCGCACACGCTCTGGGACTCTCGAACGGTGCGCCTCTTCCCCAGCTCCTAGAACCAAGAATTATCTCTGCCATAGGAAGAGGGGAATTAGAAAAGCAGTCACAGCTCTAGATTCTGCTCCTAGAATTTGACCATGAGTTTCTATTTAGCCCAAGATAGCATAATGTTCCTGTTTAGAGACCTTTTAAATGTATTTTTTATAAACTTGATGAGGGCATCATAATTCCCTCAAAGAATAACTCATCCATATTTACACCTGTGTGTGCCTCTGTGTGTGCCTGTGTGTGCATGTGTCTGTGTGTGTGCATGTGTGCGTGTGTCTGTGTGTGTGCATGTGTACGTGTCTGTGTGTGCGTATGTCTGTCTGTGTGTGTGCGTGTGTCTGTGTGTGAGTCACGTTTGCCTTCTCCACTGGGATATAAGTTCCAAGAGAGCAGGGGTCACTTCTCTTTTTGATACCAACCAACACAGATAGGAGCTGTCTACTTGCTTTGATAGTCAGTGGGAAATATATGCCAAAACTATTATTTGTTAAATAATAGTAAATAAGTAAAGTCCTTTCTACTACTAAAACTCTGTACCGTTGTCCTCATATCTCTTCGGTAATAAATATCACCCTCTCCCCTCATCTTATATTTGCAGAGCTACCCTGATTCCCAGGCTGGCTCAGTGCAGGCCTGCTCTTCCAGCACGCTGGGTACATTTTTTTTCTAGGGACAGGATGGGAGACTCAGGCCTGACCATCTTTGTGCTGACTGATCACTCTGCTTCCTTCGAAAGGCACCCTGGTGGAAAGATCATCAGGAAGGGACTTCCAGGGTGTGACACATCGAAAGAAGGGGGTGTGGTGCTTGTAATGAGATGAAACGGTTCCTGAGAAACTTACCGATCTATTTGGGAAGCTCCGAAATCAGTGTTTCATTCAGACAGCGCTGCCTGTCAGCGCCCTAGACAACTGCATACTAAGAAGAGAAGGCCCCCCGCTCAGGGACGGGGCAGCCCGAGACGGAGCACGGGGCTGACGGCCTGCTTGATGTCGGGGAGACTTGGAGCCACCACGGGATTTGTCAGTAACCAGTTTCCAGCCTGACCTCTGGTTAAGTGATGTGCCTGGGTGACCCTCGTGGGTGTAATGGGTGCAGCCAATCGGATGCTGTGAGGACTTCCCCACGGACCCAAAGGCGCCTGGTCAGAAAGGGTGGGTGCTGTCAGCCAGCTGCCCGACGATGACCTCGGGCTCAATGAACAGCCATGCTTGACAATTTTCTGGCACTATACAGGGTCATTTGCAAAGGACTTGAAATATAACTCTCAAGCAGCCCTGTGAGGTAAGACAGAGAGGTACAGTGATTGCTGTTTTATAAATGCCTCCCTGAGCCAGAGGCGCCGCGTGGCTTGCCCAAGGCTGCACACTTGGCGCTGACTTACAGAGCAGAATCTTGTCCTAGGGTCCCAGGGACGCAGCTGGGCCAAAGACGGGTCAGCTGTGCCGCCTTGAAGAGGCGGCTGAAGTCACTGCAGCTCTGACGCTGTCAGACGTTCCGTCTGGCTTCCTGTCCTCTACCTGCGTTTCCAATGAGAGTGCTCAGAATCCATCCAATTTCTCACTTGCTGAGACTCACTTACTGGTCAAAGACAACGTACAAAACACTCCACTTGATGCTTTTACCTATTTTTTATTTTCACTCAATCTTCCCAATAGCCCTGGGAATGGTCCCTGTTACCCATATTTACCAAGCGGGAAAGCTGGCATTCAGAGAAACCTGACGAGATCACACAGTAGGAAATGGTAGAACTAGGCCTTGAGCCCCTGTGTGTTGACACCGCTCACGGGGATCTCCATGCCAATATTTAGGGAAGCTGGGTATTCAAATGCATTCTAAAGGTCTCGAAAGCTCTAACTTGCCACTTTTTAAAATTCTGACATAAACCACAAAACTAGTAGGGGATTATTCTAGACGACTTGAATGAAGGCCTAAAGAATGAGTGTTGCCATATGCTGTGGGGACTCACTTTTGGTTTTGTGTTTCCAGGCCTTGAGGAAGGAGCATCACTCAGTGTGGCAGGAGATCCTTCAGTGTAACATTTCCCAGACGAGGGATTCGTGAGTTGCTGGTAGCCTTCTATCCGCTCTTCTAAAGCAGCCGTATCAGCTGGTTTATAAGCCTTGCAGGGCGAGGTGCAAGGTTTGGGGATACGCACTGTGAGAACAAGAGATGAGTCAGGCTCTTTCCGGTTCTCAGAAACCACCCCCACAGTCTGTGAGTGCAGGAGGGCCATAAAATGGGGGAGGAATTTAGGCGAGGCTCTTATTTTCATAGCCGAATGTCAAACCTGTCTCTGGTCATGTGCTATCTGAAGAACTTGATGACACTCTTAAAACAGAGACATAGGTAACATATATGAAAATATTTACCATCATTGTTGGCACACAGGGAGCCAAACAAAATGAATCCACACTGTATGGCTCCATTTACATAAAATTTTAGAAAAAGCAAACTAACCTATAGTAACAAAAAGCAGGTAAGTGGCTATTCGATTATGGCAGGACACAGGGATGGGGTGGAGAAAACTATACAATGAGACGAGAGAAAAGTTTTGGGGCTGGAGGAACTGCCATAGTTTTTATTGCAATAATGTGTATATATATGTCAAAATCTATTCAATTGTACATTTTCAACACTGTATCTGTGGCTTATTATATGTAAATTATATCTCAACACAATTGTTTTAAAAATAAGTTACTGTCAATAATTTTTGAAATTTGATGAATAATTATATGTGAAAAATTTGAACTTCTAATCCAATGTATTTGGATTAGATGGGTTAAACAAGAAAGTCCTATGTCCCTCAGCTGGCCCCTGGATTTTCAGGTTATAATGATCAGGGACCTATTTTTCCAAAGCTTACCGGTGCCATCCTGTCTCTGACGCTAGGTTTTTCTCGCCAGAGGGATGCCAGACTGAGCCCTTTGATGCAGACTAGTTCAGCCCCAGTGGATGTTCTTTCTTTACCCATTTCCCCCCAGTTTAAATGGTAAATGTCCAATATTCATGAATATAGTTTAATATTCCCTATTTGTCAATTATGTCTCAATAAAATGTTTCTGTAAGAAATTTATATTTCATATATTTATATATTATTGTATTTTTATTTGTGTTTATTACAGTCTGTTTAAATACACATATTCTTACTAATAATATTAAATATTATTTTGATCAACAAAAAAGTGTGTTTATGGAAAGTAGTCAGATTCTGATACAAAGATTTTTTTAAGAGACACGAGTAATTGAAAACGTGCTACGAAGCCTCCAAATTTCAGAAAGGACAAACTGATATATTTAATGAATAGTAAAAAGGCAGAGAAAAGTTCAATATAGAAAGCGAAATAACAGCAAATTATGACACATGAACCCGATGGCTTTTACGTAGACATTAAAATTATATTATGAAAGCTATAAAGCAAAGTGTAATGCTTAAAATAAAAGGGGGAGTGGGAAAGGCAGAACGCAACATGGTCTGTGGTCAGGATTTGCACAGCAGATACTGAGGCTCTTGATTCAGTGTCAAGCCCTGCCCAGGCCGTGGGGTCACTCAGATGAACAAGGGTCTGCCCAGCTCTCAGGAGCTCGGTCTGGAGGCAGAGGCTGGCATGGGGTGACTGCGTGCAGCAGCCTGGAAGACCTGCTATAATAATTAGGCAGCGAGTGTAGAAGTGGGTCCGAAGGCTAATTACACGCGTTGAGTGAGCTGGAAAAACTGCCCTGAGAAATAGGCATCTCTGTGTGCACTGGCTGGAGTCTCTGAGCTGAAAACCACCCTGGTGTTTCTGAGAAATAGAGAGAAATCAAATGACCCGTTTCCTTTGGAGCGCAGCCGGGGCATACCCCGGATGGTCCGGCTCTCGCCTGCCCAGCTCCCACGCGCCCACTTCCCGAGCCTGCAGGCCCGCCGGGAGAAACCCCGTCCCGCTCATCATGTGAATGCCCTGGTTTAGGCTGATACCCTCCTATGGCCCCCTGATGCCCCCAAAATGCTGGTCCTGAAAGGCCACTTCTGACCCTCCCCCATGTTATTATTCCACGATCCCCCAAATCTTTGCTTTCTCACACTATTCTTACCTTGACATCTGAGTACCGTGACCATCCATTGTGATTTACTCAGGACATGACAGCTGGCAAAATAAAAGTATTCTCTGGGGAATATAAAGAAAAGGGGTCAGCAAGTTTCCACCTACGGGCCAGATCGGGCCTGCAGCAAACGCTGGCGCCACCTGTAAACCAAGAACGACCTGTGCCTGTTCGAGGGGCTGCAGAAACACCAACAGAAGAACACTTCACAACAGGCGACGATGACATCGAGTCACCTTTCAGTGCCCACAAATAAAGTCATATGGGACGCATCCATGCTCACGCTTTTTAATTTTTTATTGAGATATAATTGGCAAGTGACACTGTAAGTTTAAGGTGTACAGTGTGTTCGTTTAGTATATTCACACATAGCAATATGATTACCCCATAGCGTCAGCTAGCACCTCTATCGAGCCACATAGTCATCATTTCTTTACTGTGACGAGAAGATTTGTGATCTAGTCTTTTAGCCACTTTGAAGTATATAATACAGTATTGTTGACTTAACTCTCCAGGACCGATTTATCTGCTAATTGGACTTGGTGCCTTAAATATTTTGCATATAGTTTACGGCTGCCTTTGTGCTCCAGTGTCAGAGTTGAGCAGCTGTGACAAAGAGCATATGGCTTGCGCATCCCGAAATGTCTGGCCTTTGCAGAAATCGTTTGCTGATTCCTGGGATAGAAAATTGTCTGAACAGTGGTTTTGCCATGTATTGTATCTACAACTATCTATTTATTTTTGGTAATGCTTTAATTTAATTAAACCACTTCAGAAGAAATGAGATAAAAGTTTAACAAAAATACCAAGCATCATATTTCTTTTTCTCAGTGGAATTGGTGATGAATGTGAAACTTTCACAAAATATTTGATGGTATTTACATTCCACCATGGGGTCAACGGTAATGTCACTAACTGCATGAAAACCGAAAAACACCGATCTGCCTCAGCACCTCCTTAAAATGTTAGAAGTGATTTTAAAAATCTGTGCCTGCCTGTGCCTCTTCTACCCACCGCCACCCGCAGTCCCTCTGGTGACCACCACGCCGTTGTCTGGTCTGGAGTTTCGCTTTGGTTTTGCTTATCCCTCTCCTGTTCCACCCGCCCCCCAAGCCCCCTTCCATCTCACAGCTGCCGGCCTGTCCTCTGGATCTGAGTCTGTTTCTATGTTTCTGCTTATTTGGTTCGTTAGATTCCACGTGTAAGTGAAATGGTGATGGAAGGAGGCCTGACTTGGGGTGGTGAACACACAGACAATATTCAGATGATGTCTTATAGAATCGTACAGCTGAAACCTATATAGTTTTATTAACCAATGTCACCCAATTAATTCGATAATTTTTTTAAAAGGTCCGTGTCTGAAGATGGTAACGTCACCTATGCATTGTTTTCACTCATCACGGTGAGGAGCAGGGATTTTCTTGTGGATTAAAAGCCTATTGTTCTGCATTCAGTTGTCTGTTTTTCTGTTCCACGTTTCTTGTGCTGTATGAAAGGTAAAAGTAATTGTTAATGTGTTGGCGCCATCAGTAGAGGAAGATCTTTGCAGACAGGTAAGTGATAGTTTTACATTTCTTGCCTCAATTATGATCTGTTAATTTCAACACTGGTTCTATATTTTCCCATCAAACCCATGGAAGCAAAGTCAACATTTTAGAAGTTCATTATGTTAAGTTTGAACATTAATATGAATACTCTGGGAATTCAGCCCAAAGTTTTTAAAGGAAGTTATGAATTACCTGTTTTTGCGGCGATGATATAAAAGCATTTTGGTGGTGCACATTGTGTGGTGTGAACAATGTTCTCACTAAATTAAGAAATCAACAGAACAGTTGAGCTGATTGTGTTGCACAACCAAATAATTCCTTGCATCTTGGTTAGTCGTGACTGTGTTGCCCTGTTCCAACAAATCTACCAGTGGAATTACAGTCATATTCGCCAAAATTGACAAACATATTTATAAATACACTATTTGCAGATGAGTGGGCTTGATTACACAAAAGTACCTTAGGATGACAACCCATGCTGGCTCTCTCTCTCTCATTGCCATGGAACGTTAATGAAACTTTTTAAATGTTTGACACTTTGGACAACTTTTACTGCTTTGTATAGAATTGGGACTATTTCTTCTTTAAATGGTGTTGGAGGAGGTCACTGGGAGGATCTGACCTCTGGCTACCTGTGAGCTGAGCCTGGCCCTCGATGGCTCCTCAGCCCTCCCCTGTCCTTGGAATGGACACTCTGCCCCCAGTTCCCACAGTGGGAGCCCCCGTAAGGACGCAGCCTTGAGAGAGCCCTGTGGTGGGCCAGCTGGACGGCGGGCCTGACCTGTCCCCTTGAGCCCTCCGTGAAATGTGGAGATTCCCGTGGCAGCTGGAGAGCAACTGGACTTGCAGGGCTCGAGACAGGCGCAGGGTGGCAGCGCCCGGCTCCCGAGCCTGCCTCGCGCGCCCGGGGTGGCGCCCCTTCCTCCCCCTCGCCCTCCACCAGGGGCCAGTGCCAGGCTGCGCCCGGCGGCTCCGCGTCTGCAGACCAGCGGCGGCAGGAGAATTGGCCCTAACGCCATCCGGACCTTTCGCTGTTGGAAAGACTTAGCTACCAATTCAGTCTCTTCAATGGATGGCAGGCCGGCCGTCATGCTCAGTCCCTCCTCGCTGCCACTTGGCATTCCCGCCTTTCAAGAAATTGCCCATTTTATTAAGTTGCCAAGCTATGCGCAGAGCGTGGCCATAACGTTTCTCTGTTAGCCCTCACTGCCTGCGGGTTACTTGCCGCTGCCCCTTCTTCGTTTCCGAAACCGGCAACCTGAGTCCCATCTCTACGTTTTTCTTGGTCAGCCTGGCTAATGGCTTGTCAACTTGATCTTTTCCAAAAACAACTGATGTCGCTGCTTTTCTCTAATGCTTTTTTTGTTTGCAGTTTCATGGACTTGAGAATTTATTTCTTCCCTGGTGTAAGAATTTAATGTTTTGAAACTCCTTTAAACAGTATATTAGCTACACGTTAAAATTTTTTAAAATGTTGCACATTCATTTTCTTTAAATTAAAAATATATTCTAATTTCCTTAATCACTCCGTCTTTGTCCCCTTGGGTTATTTGGAAGGTATTTAATTTTCAAGTATTTGCCATTTTTCCATAAATATTTCTGTTATTTCTTTTTAGTACTTAGTCATTTTACAGAACATACATTATATGATTATAATCTAGTTAAAAGAGTTGAGGTGTGTTTCATGGTCCAGAACGGATTCTACCTTGATGAATGTTTCATGGCGCTTGAAAATAAACGTATCCCATCGGTGCTGGGTAAAGCAAGTTTGTGACTAGTCCTTCAGATGTTCTGTATCCTCGCTGATTTTCTGTGCGCTTGTTCTGTGGGTTTCGGAGAGGGGGGAGACGGTCCCATCTGGAACGAGGGGCTTGTCCGTCTCTTCTTGCAGTTCCATCCGTGCCTGCTTTGTGCAGTCAGTCCACTCGTACCAACGTGGGCGGACAGGGTGGGCAGCGCCCGCGGGAAGGTGGCTGCCTCGCCGTCATTCTCTTACCACCCCGCCCACTCCTTTGACCAGGTTTCTCGTGCCGGACTCGGGCAACGCCTGGGTTATCTCCTCCAGCCCGGAGAAGGCGAGATTCGCATCGCAGGCCCGGCTCAGCCCCACTTCGCTGGCTCCTCCCTTTCCCACGCCTTGAGAGGCTGGTGCTGGGGCGTCCCTGAGGCCCACTGCAAGGCTGCTGTGCTGATGTGCGAGGGGAATGCTCCCGAAACCAACCAGAGCGGTTCACCGCTCCGCCTTGGAACCACCCTGCCAACAACGTTGCAGGTGGAAACACTCAGGTTTAGATGCGGCGAAAAAGTTTGCCTCTGATCTAATGCTTTTTAAAGAATCTTTATTGTTGAAAAACTAATCCCAAGAAATCCAAACTGATTTACTCAAATTCTTAAGGAGAGCGATTCAGGTATTAGGGTAAAACCAGACCCAGCACAGTGCAGCAAAACACAGTGAGTTATTTTCAGAGGGCAGTAAACAGGTGAAAATAGTTTCATGAACATCTACGAGCACACCTGAAACGACGTCGTGGTGACCATCTCTTGCGTAGTCTGCATCTCCCTGTACAACCTGCATCTCCCTGTACAACCTGCATCTCCCTGTACAACCTGCATCTCCCTGTATAACCCGCATCTCCTTGTATAACCTGTATCTCTGTGTATAACCTGTATTTCTTGTATAATCTTCATCTTCATGTATATAACCTGTATCTCCCTGTACAACCTGTATCTCCCTGTATAACCTGTATCTCCCTGTATAACCTGTATCTCCCTGTATAACCTGTATCTCCCTGTATAACCTGCATCTCCTTGTATAACCCGTATCTCCCTGTATAACCTGTATCTCCCTGTATAACCTGCATCTCCTTGTATAACCCGTATCTCCCTGTATAACCTGCATCTCCTTGTATAACCCGTATCTCCCTGTATAACCTGTATCTCTTGTATAACCTGTATCTCCCTGTGCAACCTGTATCTTTCTATGTAACCTGTATCTCTTGTATAACCTGTATTCATAAATTGATGCAGGGAATGTGGTAGTTACCCTTTGCTCACAATTATAATAAAGCCTAGATTGATTAGACACAGAGAACATTCTTTTAAAAATATGTTTCGACGTGGGATGAGATGTTTGTGAAGGAGATAAACACCATCTGCGAGGGGGCTACGGAAACAAAGAGCGCTCTGTGCCTGCAGGACTCCTGCAGGAGGAATCAGTACGGTTGGTGGGCAGACTGCCCTCCGAGGCAGAGCCCTTGCCTTGCCTTCAGCGAGTCAGTTTATTGTCTCCCTGGATCACAGAAAGTCCACAGTGTCCAGTCCTGTGTAAGAGGGAGGCCCGTTCCGGCCGCTCAGTGTGGAGAGGAGGCCGTGCCCAGGCCTCCCCCTAAGCGGCTCCGCTCCGTGGCTCAGCCCCTCTTCCCTCGCCGGTGTCCTCGCACCTGGCGCGGTGGCTGTGAGGCAGCAGAGTGCGTGACGGGGGGGGCCTTGGCCACCACCCAGAGGAAAGCTGCAGAGGACACAGGCCCCGCCGAGCACACCCTCAGGAGCTCTGCCTACGTGGCCAATAGTCTGCGTTCTCTAAAGCATGCCAGTGAGAGGGGTATTTTTTTGTCAGAACAGCTAGTGTTACTTTTACGTGACAAATAGATTTCATAGTTCTGGAAGGTTGTAGCATACTTAAAAATGTTTAGACAATAACCACTGACAAGTTAGTAAAGAACATTATGGGAGTCGGCGCTAGCCCTATGCATGAGGTTTCTCTTTCTCTCCTTACAGTTTGACATTCTCTCTGTTGACTTTGCACATGTATCTACATGCACACCCAATTGCTAATTTTAAACTCTACTCACCACTTTCTTTTATTTAGAACTAATATTGATTTAGAGTAATTCTTTTTGTTTTGTTGGCTATTGGCTCAAATTTTGTTTTTCATTCTTCATTTAAAAAGCAGACAAGAGAATTGGTTTTCCTGACTTGAATATTGTTACCATGTAGTTTGCAAATGATTCTTTGAATTTACTTCCTAAATTTAAATAAAACATTCTCAAAGACTTTTACACAGCTTGACAATTCTCTCAAAATATTTTTCTAGTTATATAATTCTAATAATGGCTTTAACCTTTACATGCAAAATATCTAATCCACTCATTCATTGTTCAATAAATATTTATGAATCCTGTTCTAAGTGCCTTAGGTTATCAGGGATAGAGTAATAAAGAAGGCAAGAACCTGCCCCAGGATTTAAACTATGAATTTAAAGTAAGGAATTTATGGCAAGAGAATTTTTTCCCCACAAGAGCGATGGACAGGGCCCTGGGGTGGGGAGAAGAAGGGGGAAGCCCAGGCCGTGAACACAAGGCCCCGCAGCCACCGCAGGGCTGGGTTCAGGGGCGCGGCGCTGGGAGGAGGCGCAGCTGCAGCAACTCCGTCGGGGCCCAGCTCTCACTGGGGCATTTGGGCTCTGGCCTCCGGCTGGGTCAGGCGCTGGAGGCTCTGAGCATCAGGCCGGCCGTGTCGTCTCTGTGCCTCCGGAATCGGCCCGGATCCTGGCAAATGCGATGTCTTTCTACACTTCTGTCGGGCAGTCTGGCTGGGGAGGATCCCTCCTGCAACGCACAGAGCTTCAGGCTCTAAGATGACCTCCTCTCCTTCCCTCGCCGTCCATCCAAACTGGCCCCCTCCGGCACCTGCCTGGCCGGCCTCCCTCTCCCTAGCTGTCCACTCCCTTCATCATTAAGCCCTCGGGACAGCTGGGTTCTGAGCAGCATTAAACAACCTTAGGATCAAAGCCTGGGGTCTGTTAACCACAGAGAGAGAATTTTCATCAAACTAAAGATACCACCCAGGCCTCAGTTGTGTTTCAGCTCTGGACCAGCACACGTGGAGCCACCCCACCGACCACATCCTTGTGACCACTAGCACCACGGCTGACAGCAGGACCAGATACGACCACCACGTATCCCCCACCAGAGCCCTGTCCAACCAGTAGAGACCAGGGCCCCGACCACGACCCTAGCCCCCTTAGTCACCGTGATCAGAGACTCTTCCCCTGTGGAACCCACCCTCTGGAAGCCATCGGGAGCCAGGTCTTTGAGCAGGAGCTCGCCAGTGGCTCTGGGCTTGGTGCCATTCCCTTAACAATGAACCTTACCTTCTTGGCTGCGACTCCTGCTCACGGTTCCCCGGGCCTCGTGCGCACAGGCCGGTGGAGTCCTTGAGCTCAGCCGCACTCCTGGCCCCTGGCCCCTGGCTCCTGGCTCCTGGCTCCTGGCTCCTGGCTCCTGGACCCTGGCTCCTGGCTCCTGGACCCTGGCTCCTGGCTCCTGGCTCCTGGCTTGGTTCGCACTGGGCTCGGGCGGCAGCCCCCTCCGCCTGCAGCAGCCACGCTGTGCTCGCCGGTCTCCGGCTCTGGACGTCCTGGGAGCTGTTTGTCCGTCCCCACCCCCACCTTCCCTTACCTACACCTCTGTAAACAAGCCCTTCAGTAAAGTGCTTTCATTTAAATCCTTTGATCTATGGATTATTTATGAGCAGTTTGAATAGTCCAGTGTTTAAGGAGCTTCCATATTCCTTTAAAAACTTGTTTCTAGTTGTTTCAGTGCTCTTCTAGAATACCCCTTTAATTTATCAGTTTCCTTTTGGGCTATCGCTTCGCATTTCCAGTGGTTGTCCATAGCATTTAAATCATATGCATAAAATATAAGAGCCGTGCAATGAAACAGGCTGATTTACCACCCTCACTGTCCTTTGTGCAGAGGTTGTCATATAAATTACCTGACATGCAGTGTAAATCCAGGAGACAATGGCACTCTTTTGTTTCCAACTTTGCATTTTGGAGATTGAGGGGAAAATCTTTTTTTTTTTTAAATATGTCTTTATTGATTTCAGAGAGAGGAAAGGAGAGAGAGAGAGAGAGAGAGAGAGAAACATCAATGATGAGAAAGTCATTGATCGAGCCCGCAACCCGGGCATGTGCTCTGACCGGGAATCGAACCCCGATCGCCTGGATCCTAGGTCGACGCTCAACCGCTGAGCCACGCCCGGCCGGGCGAGGGGAAATTCTTTCACCTGTTCCTGCCTGCTTATCACTTCTAGGTCTCTGCATTCCTTCTGGTAATTAAGGTTCCTCTGGTGTCCTCTCTCTTTAGCATTTCAAATGCTGTAGGTCTGCTGGTAGCAAATTCCCTGTTTTTCAGTTATTTTGCTATTATTATTAAAAATACTGACCCATTTTTCTGTGTGAGAGGGTATTTCTTTCTTTTGTTGTGAGACCGCAGTGTCCTCTCTGAGGGCCCCGCTGTTCTTCAGGGCATGGCTCCTCTCTGACCTTTTCAGAGTTTAATTCTGTTGTCTATCAATAGGAATGTGTCCTTCCTGGCCTTGACCTGATCTTCCTGAGGATCCACGAAACATCTTGAATCTTTAAATTTATATGTTTTACTAATTTGGGGAAATTTGGGAACATTAGTTCTTCTAGACAATTCTCTTACCTCATTCCCACCTCCTTTCTTTCTACTATAATTTTGATATTGTTCTGCACATCACTGAGACTTTTTAAATATTACATTTGTTCTCACACTTTCTAATTGAATAATTTCTATAGATCTATATTTACAGTCACTGACTTCTTTCATTTTAATATATTGGTAACTTCATGCAAAGAGTAGGCTTTTCTTCTTTTTTTAAATTTCAGATAATTCATTTTTCATTCCCAGGAACCCCACGTGGTTCTTTTATACATTTTCTGCTAATACTTACTACTTATTCAGCATTTTCATATCTTTACTATTCTTTTATTTTTAAAATATATCTTTATTGATTTCAGAGAGAGGAAAGGAGAGGGAGAGAGATAGAGACATGGATGATGAGAGAGTCATTGATCGGCTGCAGCCCGCAACCCGGGCATGTGCCCTGACCGGGAATCGAACCCTGATCGCCTGGGTCCTAGGCCGGGCTCTCTATTATTCTTGAGCATGGTTATAACAGCTGCTTTAAGATCATCATTTGCTAATTCCATCATCTGAATCATTTTAAGCCTGATCTTTATTTCTTGTCTATCTCTTATGTATGGATCATGTTTTCTTTTTAAAATATATATATAATAATTGGGATAACTTCAAATGGTATTCTGAACTTTGTTAATTATATATTGTAGAGATTTCCTTATGTTTCGCTCAAAAATTATTTCTGTTTTTGTTTCGTTTCCTGCTTCAGCAGTTAACCTGACTGAGCGCAGATGCCAGTGTGCCCCGGGCTCCCCAGGGCCGTAGCTGACACGTTCACCTGAAGCTCAGCTCGGACGCCCGGCCTCCGCCCCTGGGTGTCCCGAGAGCCGGCCGAGGTGGGGCAGAGGCTGTGTGCGGAGGCAGGGCGCCGTCTCTCTGGTTCACTTCTGCAAGGTCCCCCCACACTTTCCAGCTGCTGTGGTTGCCCTGTTTCTTTTTTTAAAAGAAAGATTTTCAATTTATCTCCAAGCTCCAGGTTTACCGCACGCCTCCAATAGGGACTGTTCTCTGTCCGAAAGCTGCGAAGAGCGCTGCCCCTCTTTCCAAGCTCGGCGCCTCCTCCGCCCCCGCCTGCTCTGTTTCCCCGGCGCCTTCCCTTCCTGGCTATTTTGTTCCAAGAGTGAACAGTTATATTCAGGATGCTCAGTCCACTGGAAGCCACTCCACCACCGCCAGGCATGAAACCTGTCTCTCAATGTGCTTTTTAAAAAAGATTATTTATTTACTTATTTGTTTATTTTGAGATAGAGGGAGGGGGAGGGAGAGAGAAACATCAACCGGCTGCCTCCCGCCAGCTCCCTTCCGCCGACTGAGTACGAAACCCTGGCTCGTGCCCCGGCCTGGAATCGGACCCGCAGCCTCGCAGTGCACAGGGCGATGCCCAGCCACTGAGCCACACCAGCCAGGGCTCGATGTAGTTTAATTTACTGCTTTCTTAATGTTAGCCAAAAACAAAACCCCCAGCTACTTATGTTCAACAGCAAATACTTCTATCCATCTGTGAATTACGTGTTCATACACGGCCATCGCTTTTCTGTCTGGCAGTCGGTCTTTTTTTCCACTCCAGGAGTTATTTACTTGTTTCAGGATTTTGAGTCACTGGCATGAATTAATATAAGTAAGTAAACAGTATAGCTTAAGTGAAGGATGTCTGAGAAAGCTTCATGGAAGCCTTCGAGTTGGTGTTAGGATCTCCAATTCTTACAGTAAAATGCAAGGCCATTCACTGTTGAACTGGAACTGGGCTTTGTGGCTAAATTTAACAGCGTTACTATATCCGGACTTGGTGGGGCACTAAGTTGAAACTGAGGCTGTGAACACACTGTTTAGCATTTTTCTTTTCTTTTTCTCATTTTCTGATTTCTGAGAGTGGGGGTCCTGAAGGAAAAAAATCTGATTAATGCCCATCATAACAAGGCTATGATATAAAACAAAATACACGCTTAGCAACAATTCACCAGTTGAGGCTGTGTCCTTCCTTCTAGAATTGTTTTCGTAATTATGTTTTCATCATTTCTAATGAGCTGTCAATTACATATGCAAATTAAGTGGAGCAGGCATTAAAGAATTTCTATATTAGTATCATAATAACACTGTTATGATTTTATGAGATGGATGCAATTCACGCAAACTATTAAGAAGGGCCTCCTACCTGGTGCTGTTCTTAATTTTTTATTAACTATGAAATCTGCTTTCAATGGGAACTTATACGTAGAATTTTGCATCTTCTGTAGAATTTGGAAACTGCCCAACCTTGCCTTTTATACAGCCACACGGCTGCTAAACATCCTCAGCTGCAGTGTTCAGTCGCTCGCCACAGGCTGAGGACTGAGCACCTTCCCCCTGCCTGTTCTTGGCGTCAGCCCCTGAAGCTGTGGCTCCGCGGGCCGTCCCTCCTCCCTGCCTGCCTCTCCGCCTCCGGCTGCCTTCCAGACTCTGGAGGTGGTTTGCCTGCCACTCTCTCCGTACCTACTGCTGACCCAAGCCAGCCACCCACACCTTCGGCGGCTCCTTCTCAGCTCACCTTAGACCTGCCGGATGAAGCCATAGAATTCAGTCTGTCGACTTCATTTCATAGATAAAGAAACAAGGCATCTTGTGAATGGAGCGTGCTAACCCCAAACAGCCAATGTGGGGCTTGGTTCCATCTGCCGTACCTTGTAATGCGGGACACTTACATGGAATAGGTCTGTGCCTCGGTTTTACTAGATTTGATTACAAAAAAGAGATGCTCTGGCTTCTAAGCTCATTCACATCCGCAAGGAGCTTTGACTATGAGAGGAAAAAACAAGACAGAAAAATAACCATAACAAGTTGTTGACTATATTTCTTCTCATAGTGGTTTCTACCTCAGTTCCAAGGGAAACATTAAATTTAATCTTTCCCACATATAACACAAAACTTGACAAATGGGCAAACTGGATTTTCCTTTTGTCTAAAAGTAGGCAATTTTATGTTCTGTTAAAAAATTCAGATGACTTGTGGAGGTTAGCTTACTTTTATAGCCATGTAGAAAGGTGAGGTTTAGTGTAATGCCTGATTTGTGTTTAGAAAGAGAGCACTGTGGAGGCAGTAAAGGGGCCTGTCGGCGGAGTCAACTATCGAACAGCGTGTGCATGACTGTGCATGAGAGAATTTGAGATACTGTAGGCATTTTTGTACTTAGGTAGTAATTGCATTTTTAACAACTTCATTTGGATACCTTTGGCATATAAAAATGTATATATTTAAAATATACAACTTGACGTTTTGATATGTGTTTCCATTGTGAAAATAGCATCACAATCAAGCCGATCACGTATTCAACACCTCTACATAATTACCAGTGTGTGTGTGTGTGTTTTGAGTAGTTGCAATTTAAGTCCTGTCCTCTTAAACACATTTTAGGGATACAACACAGTAATGTTAACTGTTGTCACCATGGTGCACATCAGATCCCCAGATCCGTTCATCCTGCATAACTAAAACCGTGTACCTTTTGATCAACTTCTCATCTCCTTTTCCCCATTCCGCTGCCCTCTCTGGTAGCCACCGTTCTACTCCTTGCTCTTAAGAGCGACTATTTTAGGTTTCACATGGAAGTAAGGTCATGCAGCATTTCCCTGTCTGTGTTTGGTCGGCCCGTGTCACTCAGCAGTTCTCAGGGTTCATCCACATCTTTGCAATGGCAGGATTTCCTTCCTTTTAAAGGGTGAACAACGTTCATCTACAGACAGAGAGAGAGAAAGGATTTTCTGTATCCACTAGTCCTTTTGGGCATCCAGGTTGTTTCAGAACTTGGTGGTTGTGAGTATTGCTGCACCTAACACAGGAGTGCAAGAACCTCTTTGAGATTTGTATTTCATTTCCTTTGGCTATATATATATATATACACACACACATATATATATATCCAGAAGTGGGATTACTGGGTCAAAATTTTTGAGGAAACTCTATACTATTTTCCATAATGACTCTACTAATTTATATTTCTATGAACAGTGTACAGACATTCCCTTTTCTCCACATTCATGCCAAAACTTGTTGTCATTTGTCTTTTGATAATACCCATTCTAAGAGCTATGATTTGAAATCTCATTGTGGTGTTGATTTGCGTTTCCCTGATGATTATTAGTACTATTGGGCATCTTTTCATGTACTTGTACGTCTTCTTTTGAGAAATGTCTATTTAGGCCCCTTGTTCAAACTTATTGGAATGTTTTTGTTTGTTTTTTGTTTCACTATCGAATTGTTTGAGTCCTTCCTTCTCAATCTGTAGACATACTTTATTTTCTTGTCATATTGCATTGTCTAGCTCTTCCTCTGCAATTTTGAAAAGGTAGTGAGAGGAACATTCTTGTCTTGCTCCTGACCTTAGTTGGAAAGCTTCATGTTTCTCATTAAGGTGACATTAGCTGAAGGGTTTTTGTACATACATTTTGTCAAGTTGAGGAAGTTCTCCCCTAACCTGGTTAGATTTTGAAGCTAAGAATGTGTGGTAAATTGAATTTTGAGGGTTTGTGGGATAGGGTTGGTTAAAAAAGACAGAATGATTCTGGTTTGGGATATACTGATTTTGTAGTACCTGCAATATATAATGAAATTGTATAGGATGGTGTTGGGTTATTAATTTGTAATTCAACAGACAGACTGGGGTTAAGTATATAAATATGAGAGCCTTGCTAACACTAAGAAACTAACTACTATGTTCCCAGTCTTGCCTGGAGAACACATGACAGAGAGGGTGTGCCTACTTGTAAGGTCTAAATTCACAGAATCTTGAAAACCTAGCCACTCAAGACAAGTCTACAGAGATTTCAATAGACTATTTCTTCCTCCCTATGCAAAAGTCTAAATGTAAACAAAATATTTCCCCTAAGTAATCTTTCACAGTAAATAAAAAGCAACAGAAGCTTATGATTCATGGGAATGTTCACTTTCTTAAAATATTAATATTTTTTTTTGTCAGAGAAATAGGGTGTGGGAATAATGAATCATGAAAACTGGCAATTTTCTTTGGACAGGTACATTTCTTCCAACCATTGTCATGTAAATGAGTACTTGTTTCATAAATAGTGTCTTAATTGTCAAAATATAAAAAGACAACAGGAGACATAAGGCAAGGTGATTACACCATAATGTAAACAACAAAATGAGAGACACATTAGAAACATTTAAAAACAACTAATCAACTTGATCATTAGGAACCTTGGCTACTAAATCATAACGTCAAAGACAAAAATAAGAAGCCATTCAACAAAGCAATTGGATATTTTTGTGAAGCATAATTGCTTATGTGTAACCCACTCCTCTGAACAAAGACAATCATTTTCTCCTTGTTTCTGATCACCGGCGCTGAAACAAAGAAGAGGGGGCCTTTGAGAATGGCAATTGGGACTTAGCGATGCAGAATAACCGAGAAAGCAAAGCATGGTAGATAATTGATTGGTCTCCATCTGTGCAAATGCGGAGAGAGAGCGGGTATGTGGCAGGAGGACTGAGTGAAGGTTCTTTGAAATGAAGAAATCTAAAAACACAATAGAGGCTTTGGAGGATATGATATCAGATTTAAGAACAAAACAAAACAAAACAGACTTTAATTCAAATTAGGAAATGCAGTTGTTATTTCTGGGGTCTCAGGCCTGAATAACAATCTAATTCATTCTCTTCACGTATGTTTCGATGGCACTGCTGCTCGGCCCAAACACAGATCAAGCCCTGGCCTCAGTTCACTGTGATTTGGGCTGTGACTACAGAAAGATTACGAATGTGCATCTTCCCACGTGCACTGTTTCATTCCTTCTTACATTTTTGTCCTTACTTATTTTTGGTAAATAAAAACAGAGAGCATCCTCCCAACGTCCCAGTCACTGAACGCCAACGTCATGGTTAAAGTGTCTACAAAGGCGAAAGAACATCAAACCACTTTCTGAATTAAAAGAATAGTAGAATTTCCTAAAAGCGGGAGAAACTTAAAACTATATAAGACCCGTCTTTAAAGGAGACTCCTTAAGAGCTCACTGTGGGCAGCAGCAGATGCGGGGCCCGAGGAACGCGGCCTGCCCAGGTGATGTACTTGTCGTTTCCGGATCTGCTCCAACCTGAGTGCCAACGAATCCTGTCTGTGACAGATGAAAAACTACTGTGTATACCCAACTTTATATTTTTTAATTGAATTTATTGGGGTGACATTGTTTCACAAGCCATACAGGTTTCATGTGTACAACTCAACAAGACATCATCTGCACAACGCATCCTGTGCACATGGCCCCAAGCAAAGTCTCTCTGTTCCCATTCCCCCCACGTTTGCCCCCCTCCCCCACCCCCTGTCCCTCAAGGTATCACCACACTATGGTCTGTGTCTACAGGTTAGCTGTATATGTTTTTGGCTAATCCCTTCACCTTCTTTCTTCAGTCATTCCTCCCCCTCCCTCCTTCCCTGAGACAGCTGTCTGTCTGTCCCTCACATCCATGCCTCTTTTTAAATTAGCTAACACCTAGTTCATGCCGGGCAGCTCAGCTGGGCACTCTCGGTGCTCCAGGGTCAGGCATGGCGCCCCCACCAGAGCCTGGCAGCATGTTAGAAGCTCCTTCTCAAAGGAAGGCAACTGTCAGTGCAGGAAACATAGTTTTTACCCCCAAACCATAGGAGTTTAGGCTGTGATTCCCACGCCAGGCTCACTAGACACACTATGAAGATCTGAGAGGGAGTACACCACAGGTGTAAAGTATAGTCAATAGAATAAATGCTGCAATAGATATAACTGGGGAAGTGAGGCAAACCACGGGGGGTCCTGCTTCTCCAGGATGCCGCTGGGCTCCTGCATCCCCTGGAGAATTCCTTGCAGCCTTGGACCACACCTCGCTGAGCATATAATTGCCGGAAAGGTGGGAGGGAATTAAGCGCCGTGAGTAATATCATTTGTAACGTCTCATAGAAGAAGGTTAAGGAGATTTCATTTGCAAGGAGCAGAGGAAAATAAATTAGTTCAAGTCACCGTGGAAAATCAGGCAGGCAGGAGCCGACAGCGATGAGATCCAGGGGGAGAAATATGAGATTTTTAAAAGTAGACATTTTAATTCCTAGAGTAATAAATGTGTGGACAGTTGAAGAAGAAGATGAGCGCCCGGCTTTTCAGCATCAGTTGGAAGGGATCGGATGTCTTTATACAACAAGTCAGTTGTTACGATTTTTATTATTCATTTACATAATTTAATGGGCGGCAAACAACTAAACCAAAGCAAGCTCTGAAACCTGAAATCCTCTCTACCATGTTCAGAAAATAGAGTAAAGAAGTTTGAAAGGAATTGCCAGGGGCCCTTTACAGGACTCAGCTCCCTTGCTAGCCATAGGGTGTTCACACCTTGATTCAAGCCTCCGCACCTTGTGTTGCTCCTTCTATGAAAATGCGGTTCTCACAGACTTTTAATGTATCATTGTATTTACTGGACACACGTCTGATATGTGAGTAACAGGCTGGAAGAAGATCACTTTGGGGTCGGAATGAGTCTATGGATGGCAGAGTAGAAATCATTTTTGAAACACAGCCTGCAGGGGAAATTGGGGATAAATGAAGCTGAAATCACAAACACCCAGAAGTTAGAAACGCAAGTCCTCTCCCGTGTCAGAGATAAACCCAGGACTGGGGGGGGGGGGGGGCAGCAGCTGATGGCCCACGCGTGCCTGATGTGGAGACAGCGATCAGGGACGGCGATGTTGGGACATCACCTTGAGTGCCTGTGGGGCCCTGACTTGACTCTGCCACATCCACGTTCCCAATTGCATGTATTTGAGTTATGCTCTGTATCAAGGTGACACCAGAGCAGGTGTTTTTCATGCTATGGCAGAAGCTCAGAAGAGCAAGCCGAAGGTGTGAGTAGCTTTTAAGTGCCCCCAACATCACCTTGCTAATATCCCATTTAAAGCGGATGACATAGCTGAGCCCCCAAATCAAGAGAGAGGAAAGTGCACTCCTCCTGCCGTGACATGCCCAACATGAATCGGGAAGTAGGTGTCACAGGATGAATTGCATTACCCAAAACTCATATGTTGAAGCCCTAACTCCCAATGCATCCGTCTTTGGAGACAGAGTCTTTAAAGAGTTAGTTAAGGTTAAATAAGGTCATAAGGGTGAGGCCCTAATCCAATGGGATTAGTGTCCTTATAAAAAGAGAGACACTGGGAATGTGCTCACTAGAATGAAAAGGCCTCGTGAGGGCACAGCAAGAAGGCAGGTGTTTGTGAGCCAGGGAGACCCACCTCACCAGAAGCCCACCTTGCCAAGCTCTGTGTTGCCATCTACAGGGAGACTTAAGATTGTAAATAATAAATGCAGTGCAAGGTGACAGGGTCGAGACTGGAGTCATTAGATTAGTATTGGAAGTTCTGGAGTAGAGCAATCCAGTTCAATCCCAGGGGTCAGATGTACAGCCGGGTGCCTGATTGCTCTAAACCTCACTTTTGCTTCTGTAAAATGTAAATGATCATAAGCCCAATTGCCTAGGGTTTGGAGAAGGGTTAGATGACACAGTGTAGGTGGAGAAATTACCACAGAGCACGTAATCGCCGGAGATGTTAGCTGTGGCTGTTGTGTGGAAGATTTCCATCCCGAGTGCGGCTGTAATACCATCGTTAAAATCATCCGAATCCTTAGTGAGATTTAACACACATAGTCTCTGATATCGTCAAATATCACCATGTGATCTCTTCCCGGGACCGACGTAGGAAGAGAGCAGGGAAAAAGGGAAGAGTTGAGAGAAGGCAAGAGGTTCGAGGCTGTCAACCAGGAGCTCTCAGGAGCTCTCGGTGGTTCAGAAATGAATCTGCTGCAGCTTCAGATATAATTTACAGTGTTTCCTAAGCTTCAGATATAATTTACAGCCTATTCTCCCAACAGTGACATGAGGCGGGTACTACTAGGACCCCCTGCTGTTCATGAGAAACTGCGTATACAGGGGTTAAGTAATTGCTAAGGAGCCTTCAGAGCGTAAGTAGAGGAGCTGGAATTCCAACCCAACTGTCTACCCCCAGGACAAGCTCACCCGGGAGGTGACCCTGCCTCTGTCGTGTCACAGTGGGTAGTGGTGGGGGTGCCAGGCAGGACCCTGCTCCCGGATTCGTTTCTGATTTCTGCCTTGGGTGGCAGAATAATATCACAGAAAGGGGCTATTTCCTAAAACAAACTACTTGGGAAACTCAGGGAAAGGACATGACACTAAAGCCGTATTACCATTTGTCCTTTCTTTGGAAGTTTCGATGTAAAAGATGTGTCCCGGGCGCCACGTATCGTGGAGCTGGGTGTAGTACTCAGTCGTCAGGTCGAGGAAAGGAGCCGCATTCTCAGGCGGATTGTCTGCAGTCGGCCTTGAACTTCCCGTGTCCAGCTGAGGAAACGACTTTCTTTGTGATGCGACATTGATGCAGATGGACAGTCAAGCTGTTCCACGGCGTCCGAACACCCCGGCAAAACGGGGAAGACAGGGGCCCATTGGATTTGCGCAGAGAACTGCTGTTGCTCAAACCACCACCGGCACTAACGTTCCCGTGTAAGCGGATGGGCTCAGAGGTCTCTGGGATGAGAGCCAGCGGAGCCACAGGCCACGCTGCCCGAATCCTCAAGGCCGGCTCGGATGCCACCTCCTGCCCGACCACTGGGAGCAGAGCGAACGGCTGGGCGCTTGCTGTAAACGCCTCCCATCCCTGGGGCCCCTGGGTACACCACTGATGGATCCCGTTGAGAGTCACTCTAAGAGTTTCCGTGCCCAAAGGCCTCACGCTCATGCAGGAAATTGTTTCACGAGAGCCTTAGAGTTGCTCCGGCCTCGCGCCGGCTCCCCCTCCACCTCCCCGGGGCCGCTGCCATGGAGGCTGTTTGTCGGATCACAGCACTTGGGGCTCACGACCTGCCCCTCCTACGGCCCCAGGCCAGCACCCTGCCAGCCAGCCACCCTCTCTGCCTTCGTCCCTTCCTGGCCACCTGTCTCTTCAGCAGGCAGATGCCTTTGCTTTCACCCCACTCTCTCCGCAGGTGGGCAGGAGGCGGCACAGCCTGGGCAGCTTAAGGACGGAGGTGCCCAGGGTTTAGGGAAGGATCAGACACGGCTGGGGGCCTGGGGGAGAGCTCCCGGGGTGCCAGGGATTGGGCGGAATGAGGAGGGGTGGAGCTGGGTAGGTTGACGTCCAGCCTCACCCCTACTCACGACGTCCTTCCAATCCAGACACCCCGGACGGCCCCTGTGCCCTCGTTTTAGGCCTGGGGTGATGTCAGCTCTCCACCAGGCACCCGTGTCATTCAGGAGGACAGAGGTACTTCAAGCATCCTCACAGCTCAGAGAAAAGAAACCAACTAACTTATCTTTTGACTATGATTTTAAAGAGCCAGGCATAATTTAAAATTGCGAACTTTGTGTGCACCTGTCTCCACCTAACTGCGGAGACTCGGCTCCGTTAGACTTGGTGGGATCCCACGGCCGGTTGCAACACTTGCTCTGCATGTTTCTGTTCCGAGGTTAGTGGATAACAGCCAGAGGAGGCAACGTGGTTTTCATGAACAGCAAATGTCTCAGGACTTTTTTAATATGAGAAGGCATGGTGTAGTAGGAAAAAAGCCAGCCTGGGGGCTCAGAAAGCAGAATCAGGATTCTGGAGTTTGAACATCCTGTACACACATCGGACGTTTCTGTCTCTGATCTCTTTAGTTAGAAGGAGGTCAAATCACCCATCTCATAATGTGTCAAAACAGAAAACACAAGCCCATCCCGTGTGGCTCAGGGAGCATCAACCCATGGACCAGGAGGTCACCGCTTGAGTCCTGGGCAGGGTACACACCCGGGCTGTGGGATGGGGCCGTGCAGGAGGCAGCCGTTCGATGTGCCTCTCACTGACGTTTCTCTCTCTCTCCCCCTCTCCCTTCTTCTCTCTCTAAAATAAATGAAAACATATTTTAAAAAAAGATAACAGAAAACACAGATGAAGGGCCTGTTATGTAGTCGCTGCTCAGGATGGAGGTGCTGAGCTTATACTAAGATCTAAGTGCACAATCAATGGAAAGGAAAATCTTATCTCTGTAATTTTCTTTATATATACGTTAGTATATATCTAAGTCACTAAGAAAATTGGTTTGGATGTGGGTTTTTTGGGAACATGTATGAAACATGTTAGTTATAACGAAAAGGGTTGAAAACTGATTGTAGGAAGGTATATACAGGGAGCATGTAGCTAGATCGTGCATCTGAATAGATAGGCCGAGTGTTGGTGCGCATCCCCCTGTATTAAAAGTAGCCATGCTAATTTATCCTATCTTCAAAGCCACTCCCCAAATAAGGAAAAACAAATTACATTTATCATCCTCCATGACACACTGCTTGTGAGGCTCTTCTACCAAAACGTGGGCCCTTCTGACAGGGCCAACACACGCTGTTACACAGAGCGCCACGGCCACGGGGACCAGCGCGAGGCCACAGGTGGGGCTGCTCTCGGATGCGCCACGCGCCTGCCACGTGGTCTCTGGCCAGTTACTGAAGTTACCTGAACTTCAATTTCCTGATCTGTAGGAAGGGGGGCTAATAGCAGCATCCAGCGTATAGGTCCTCGTGGGGACGCCGTGGGTTTCATACCCTTTGAACTAAGCCTGGCACATGGCAAGCCCGCCAGTAAGCGTCACCTATTGTGTCATTTCAAAGTACTCAGCAAACGGCAGCCACTCAATGAATGTTGAACGGATGGATGGATGGATGGATGGATGGATGGATGGATGGATGATGGATGGATGATGGATGGATGGATGATGGATGGATGATGGATGGATGATGGATGGATGATGGATGGATGATCGATGCAGAGTATCCAAAAGTTGAAAAAAAATTTGATTTTCAAATGTGAGATAGCTGCACGCCCACGCTGTCTCCCAGGGGCCTCGCAGTTCAGTTTTCAGAGCAGGTCGGCATCAGGTAAATAAGCTCAGGTGCCCTCCACCGTTGACCTTCTGGGGTCCTCAGATGAGAATGAGGGCTCTTCGCTCGAATTCCTCCTGGGTGTTTCTAAAACACACACACCAGCTAAGCAATTGTCTTTGAGTGGGGCTTTCGGCCAAAGACTCAGAGGAAAAGCCATGTTGGAAAGTGATTCTGCGAAATTGTCCGAGGTGTCACTTTGCCCTTCCCTCCGGGCACTTTGATCCAGAGAGAGGGAGAGAAGTGAACTCCCCTCAAAAACGTGTTCCTGGGTGTTTCCGTTTCCTACGTGATTCCGCTCCTTCTGGCAACAGCAAAATGAAGCGCGGGGTATGGGGCGAAGATGCAGCCCCTGAGAGCTGCTCCGAGGGGGCAGGGGGGGGATGGCCACCCTCGGGGCTGCGTTTCAGGCAGGGACCGCGGCCCCCGCACGGCAGGGCTGGCCAGGCCTACGAGCTGGCTGAGCGCTGCTGAGACGGGCAGGAGATCGGGCGAGGGGCGGAGGGCAAGGAAGCGGCTCCCAGCCCGGTTTCAGACAAGGATGTGCCACGTGGAGAGCCCGGGAAGCGGCACTTCATGCCCAGTGCTCCTGCAGCCTGGGCGGATGCCGACGTACCGAAGGCCCGTCGTCATCAGCACCTTCCTCCGTGAAACTGGTGGCACCGAGCGGAGACGGAAAGCAGGGCGGCCGGCGCGGGCGTGCTGCGGGCAAGGCCACGGCCTGCGGACAAGCGGCCTGTCCACTGCAGGGAAGGAAGAACCTGGGCCCTGGCTGCTGACGCCGACTTCCTCCCCTTGACCCCTGAACTCGCTGACGTAGATCTGGCCCAGACCAAACGCCACAGCAGCCGACAAGGGGAGGAAGTGAGCTGTAACTTGCATAAATCAGCTTATCGTGTGTGGGCTCCTCCTATTAGCAGAGAGGCAAGACGGAAGGACATATAAATATTTGGCATGATCGACCTTTATTTTATAAAAGTCCTCTGGTTGTATTATCGATGATGCTTACAGGAACAGCAGAGGTGAAAGCTGGAAGCAAGGGATACGAAGCTGCCGTTGGAGTTGTCCAGGTAAGATTCAATTTTGTTTTAAATATGTCTTTATTGATTTCAGAGAGAGGAAGGGAGGGGGAGGGAGAGAGAGAAACACCAAAGATGAGAGAGTCATTGCTCGGCTGCCTCCCGCACGCCCCCGACTGGGGATGGAGCCCGCAACCCGGGCACGTGCCTGACTGGTATTGAACCCCAGTCGCCTGGATCCTAGGTCAACGCTTCACTGCTGGGCCTCGCCCAGCCGGGGGGTTTAATTATTAAGATGGTGCTGATGTTTGGGGCATAGATCTAGCAAATATTCAGGACGTAAGAAATGCACAGGACTTAGTCGTTTATTTGTTGTGGGAATTAAGGAGAGTAGGAGGTGATTAACAGGGGTAAGTCGTAAATTATTTTTTCTGTACCCCTCCTTTCCCCCCTCTTCTTCCTTCTTTCATTCTTTTTAATATACATTTACCAAAAAAATGTTCCTATATACCACACACCGTGTGTAGCAGATTGAAATTTCCAAGGGTCATCTTGCCAGAATATTCCAGCACAAGTGCCCCTCTATAATGTGATGCTGACGCTCAGGCCTATAGCGCCTTGTCTTGAACGTGGGCAGCCTTTGTTCTAGGTTCTAGTGATTGTTATGTGATGGGCATGACTCTGGGTCACTGTTGAGATTAGACCATAAAAGTGGGTACAGCTTGTGCCTGACACATTCTCCCCCAGGGCAACAGCCCTTGAAATCCAGGCGCCCATTTCGAGGGATCCTGAGCCACACGGAGAGGCCACCTGGAGACGTTCCTCCCAACGCTTCCATCTCAGGCCTCAGCGAGTCGCGTCCACGGCCAGACGAGGGAGGGAGGGACGGTCACGCGACTCCAGCCGCGAGTCGCCCCAGATGCTGCCGAGACGGCAGAGAGGAGCTGTCCCCACAGCCCTGTCCATTGCAGGTCTCTGACTAAAAGACGCTGTCGTTATTTCCAGCCACCAGGTTTTGATGAAATGTACCGGCAGTTACAGACACGTTCTATGACATTGTGAGCGGATAAGCTCATTCCGGTCGCCAACAATCCAGGATTACGAGCGGTTCTGCTGAGTGATTCGAGGCAAAGACTCTGTCGGGTGAACCTGATGGAAGTTCGCATACTTGTTACCAAGATATTTGATCTCCAAAAGCCTCCTTTAATGCACTTAAGGTGGTTGGCCCAGTGCAAGGCGTGTGATCAGAGGTGAAATCTCCAGTGAATGACAGACGCTGTGGTGGCCGTAACAGTGGCCCCACCGCTGTGAGAAACTGGCTACTGTTGCTGTTAGGGCCCTGAGGGTGGTGGCCGGCGTCAGATGGAGCATCTACAGGCAGGCGGGGCTTAGGGCTGATGACCGTGGGGGCTGGAGTCTGAGTAATGGGAGCAGGAGGCCGGAGATTAAAACAAAAAGAGACAGGAAACCCTGAGGGCACAATATATGTGCTCCATGCAAGAGGAAGGGGCAGAGGGTCCCGTACGCAGGAGGAGACGAGAGGGGCAGGAGCCACGGGAAACGGAAAGGAGAGCGTTTCCCACAGCGGAGGGGCAATGCTTCCCCTGTCATAGGCCCCTCCACCCCGCTCCAGCCCAGGTTTTCAGTGTCTGGGCACCTCGGTGTTGTAAGTGGAATATTTAGCCTTGGGAATAACAACCATAAAGCAAGCAATTAATCTTTAATATATTGGAAAGGAGCGGCTTCCCAATAGGTGGATGTTTCCTTAGAAGAGGGGTAGACCGTTCATCTTCGCTGTAAGTCAGCAATCCTTTGTCTCAGAACGGGTTCTCCCAACTCCAGCTGCTTCCCCATTACACCTAGTAGCTGGCACGCCGTGTGACCCGGTGGCCTGTCTGGCTCCGGGAAGGGCCCCACTCAAAGGGAGGGAGGCGTCCACTTCCAGAGAGAGCCCGTCCTTCACAGAGCCCCGGGGGGAGTCTACCTCCGCACCTTCGAGAGAAAACCACGCTCCTCTCTTGTCCAGAAGGTCACCTTCTGCGTGCTCTTGGCGATATTCTGATCAGCGTGCCCGACTGCAAGGCCCTGTTCATCACTTTGAAGGAGAAAAGGAAACAAACCTCCCCTGCCATAAAGGGAAAGGGAAAGACAAACTGACAATCCCGCCCAGCTGGGGTGTGATAAACCCCCAGCTGGGCAGAGCCGGGGGGCTCCGGGCTGCAGCTCCCCAGGGGAGGTAGGTGTTCAGAACCGGGCACAGCCAGGTCCCCGCTGCAATCTGTTCCCACAAAGACCGGCGGTTGGAAGGGAAACGGCAGTCAGTCCGGCTGGAGTTTTATTAAAATATGGACCCCATTAAAAACGGGCTCCAGGCCCAGCATCTGCGTTAATCGGTTAGATGGTCGCTTGCAGGCCACCTGACTTGTCTCTTGAGAAGAGGCAATGTATTAGTTCAGCAGCTGCCGGTGTTACTACTACCGGGTCCCTTTTTCTTGTTCTTTCATAAATTTAGGGTTTATGATAATTTCAGTAAAGCCTGGACAAGTTCAGGCCCTGAGGGAGGGAGGCGTAGGCCCGATGGGGCGGCAGAGCCGTCACCTTCCCTGTGCACATTGTCCCTCCAGGAAGCGTGGACTCCGGGACTGAACCTGCTCCGCCTCATGCTGCCGGTGCCAGCCCCGTGCCTCAGTTTCCCTCTCTGTAAAAGGGGAGTGACGGCAATGGCACTATTCTCACAATGCCGTGAGGTTTAAATGGCTGATGTTGTTAAACGGCATCAGAAATTTGGCACCTGAGTGTATAAAAGTGTTAACTAAAACTAGCCCTTAAGCCCCATGGGCTCATGATGGCACGTGACCTTAGGCCGGGTCACCAGGCCAAAGCCCGGGCAGTAGATTATGCTCAAAGCACTGCAGGCGTTTGTCTTGACCGCCCTCTGCTCGAGTCCCACACGCACGCCCTGCTGGCCGCCAGCCTGACCTTATGCTGAAACAAATGCAAACCGGCCGCAGTTTGGCCTGATTCAACTTCTTTGGAATTTAGTTATTTAACGCCTTCCATTTCTAAAAAAAATTAAAGAGCCACGCGCCTGACCCTAGTCCATATCATGGATCCCAGAGCGCCCGCCTTCCAGCCGGACCCGCTCCGCTCCCGGGCTCTCTCCCCATTACTCACTTGTGTCACAACCTTTGTTTCTCCCCCACAGAACCTGGCACCATGCAAACCCAAGGCACTGACCACATCCCCACATCTGCGGATCCCACACCCTCCCCAACACCTCAAGAAGGGCCCTTCGCTCCTCGAAGGCCTGTCCCTCAGCGCGTCCCACGGACACATCAAGGGCAATGGACGGTTTGCAGTGGGGTCTCTTCCTCCGCTGATGTGCTCGAAAGGGTAAATGACACACCCGGCCTGGTCTGGGCTCATTCAATATTCATTCATTGGTCAGATATGAACTGAGCTCTGTGCAGCGTGTTGGGGTAAATAAGCGAACATACGTGTATATTTTCTCCCATTTTCATATAAATGAGAGAAATTTAAGCACACATTTTCCGTACGTAATTTTCTTTCATAGATTTATATCTTAGTGATATTTCTAAATTAGTCCTTAAAACATGTGATGGCTTTAAAAACCTGCCAACATGTTATACTCCTGCCGTCAAGAGGTGAGTCAAATCGTGCTCTCCGTGGGAATACAGGCTGGCCTTAGAGACTCAACAGAAACTAACAAATTCAAGGAGCCGGGAGTCATATTGCATCGCCACCGAGGGTGGTTCTTAGCAGTCTTAAAAGATCTTAGAAGTCACACATCTTTCAGGGGCATTCCTAGGGATGCTTGAATCCCAAAACCCGGCCACCACGCTGAGGAGAAGGAAGGGAGGGTCTTACTGAGGGTCTGAGGTGAGGTCCGAGCTGACAACCGTGGCCTTCAGAGGATTCCCAGCCCATCCTTCCAGACACCCAGGTGATGCCACAAGGAGCAGGAACGTGACATCTCTCCAGAGTTCTGCCCTGACCTGCAAATCTAGGGTCTAAAAAAATACCGCTGTGGCTTTCGGCCACTGTGTCGTGTGGGGGTTCGCTGCACAAAAGACAACCTGAGCGGATGTGATACCATTTTGACTCTCCTCACTCCCTTCCTTCATATGTCTCCTCTTTCAGGATCAGAGTCCATCCCCGAGTTAGCTTACGTGTTTTCACCCGCAGGTTCCTGGGCATTTGGGTCGGTGGCGGTTATCTGCATTAATAAGCGCTCAAGGCCACCCCGGGCACCCTTTGGGACGCCTCCCTTCCCCTGTCACTGACCCTGAGCGGCCCTCCCTTGGGAGCCTCTGGCAGGCGCTTCCATTCAGTCAAGTAACGGCCAGAACCCAGCTCTTACATCAAAGGAACGGTGTGTGGATCAGCTCTGCGGCGCCCTCCTGAGTTTAATATTTCCAAGACTCAATTGCTAAGGTGGCGGGAAGTTAACCTACATGAAAATGATTTTGAGACCTTATGTGAAAGTGATTTAAAGGTGAAACGTGCTCTAACACATTTTAGACGTTGATGCTGTTGTTACAGGCATTCTTACCGTGATGGCAGATTCGCAGTGTCAAGAGGATCTTCTAGGGGCAGCGATGAACAAATCTGTGACATGCAGATTCCAGAGGGGCCACTGCGTGTGACCTGTCCCAGGCCAAGGTGACAAATGCTAGGGGTGCCCATCAACAGATAAAAATAAATGTCAGCCTGTGTGAATATGCTCGCATTTCCCGGGGGCCGTTGAATAGGTTTCTGCTTTTATTTGGAAACAGGTGGTTGGAATATATTTTAAAATAAGTCAAACAATACTTATTCATGGAGAGTTTGCATCTGTGGCAGCCGCTGTTGGTACTGACCACAAAGAATTTCCAGGCCAGGCCCGAGCGCCTGAGAGCCACAGAGATTCAGAAGGTGTCAGTCGTTTAGTTATTGTCATTAACACAGACTCCATGGGACAGTTTAATTGCAGATCATAATGATGGAACATTTATAACACTGTTCATTAGTATATTATTTAATGCAAACCTATGAAAAATTTAACTGCTGTTAAATGAAGTGTGCCAGATAACATTCCTAGAGATCCAATTTGTAATAAAAACAGGGTTGCTTAGTGTTGGATGGTATGGGGTGGTGTGGGGGATATTGGATGTAGGAGGGGTTTTTAAAATATAAAATCATTTCAGTACCTTGCAGTCTGAGTCATAAATGATACCTAGCAATTCTCTAAGGCTTAGTTTTACAAATACAATTTCGGGAAGACAGCTCCTCTGCTGTTCCTGCACCATGTGCCACTGGGCAGATTCTTTAACCTCCTGGGCCTCAGTTTCCTCACCTATGAAGCTGAGCAGTCATTCAGCCCCCATGAGAGGCAGGGAGCGCTAACTGGTGCTCCAGGCCCTCTGTGCCTGTCCCAGCCCTAATGGCTTCATGATGCTGGAGCGGTGAACAGCTGCCGAGCCTCAGGGCCGTAGGACAGGAAGGTGACTCCGGCTAAGGCGGGGCGCCCACTGGAGGGTGGTGGGGTGTCTGCCCAGGCCAGCCTCAGGCCGCTCTGCAACCAGGCTGACGGGAAACAGCCCCGAATACTGGCAGTGCTGATGGCGGAGGGAGGGGGACACATGCTTATTAAACCTTCACCACAAATGACCGCAGATCACTTCTGGCCACATTTCACCAGGCAAAACCAGTCATCAGGCTCGAGGGCAGAAAAGGGCGTCCAAGACCAAATACTTTGGAACATTCTTTCTGACTCCCCCTCACTGCTTCACTAGCAGGGCCCATTTCCGTGGGGTGGAAACCCGCTCGGCCAAATCAAGGGGCCCCTTACGCGGGGGCCACAGGCACCCCCTCTGCCGTGAAGAGGCACGGTGCTGACTCCGGGCCTGTTTCACCTGTTTCGTTCTCATGGAAACTCCTGTGAACAGCATCGCCGATGCTTGTTGGAGAAACTCTGTGTGGCGTCCGTGATGAGCCGGCCGTTCGCCATTCGCCGTTCGCACAGGCTGCCCCCCCCAGAGGTCAACAACAAAAGGTGACACACAGGACCTGTGGGGTCCAAGGTCTTCACCAGGTGTCGTTTCCTCAGAGACAACTTCCCTTAGCAGTCAACTTAAAAATGCAAAGTCACCCTCCCTCTGGCACCGTTTACTGTTCTGTCGTGTCTTGATTTTCTCCGTAACTGTGGAGCAGGGTCCCTTGCACTGCTTCTCGGTGCCAAGAGAAACTCCAGTCACCCGCCCACGGCATCTTGGTATCAGCGATGCCACGGACAATACAACACAGTCTCACAGCCGGTGAAATAATGCCCCACTTAACACAAAATACAGACGGGACAAGGCGAGCCTCCAGAGTGGGAGCTGGTCCCACGGCCAGTCGCCCACGAGCACCCCTCTCCTGCACACCCTCTGCTGCCACCGTGGAAGGAGCCCTGTCCCCTCCCCGCGGGGGGCACATGGAGCACCGGGGTTGGCCAGATGCCATGCGACACACGCTTGAAACAGAGCAAGGAGCTCACTCGCTCTCCTGTAACAGGAGAGATCCCCCCAGGCGATCGGCCCGGGGGCCCCTCGTGTCCTGGTGAGGACTCGTCCAGGTCCAGGGCTAAGAGGGCGTCGGACACTGTGCACAAGGCTGCTTTCCCAACAAGCACACTTACCGCCTCCAAGGCAAAGAACTTGCATTTATTTATATGGCATCTTGTACGTATTCCCCACCGAAGTATAGGTTCTAGAAAGGCACACATTTTTATATCTTTTTTTACTACTAAAAATTTTATGTCTGGAAAATATTGACGAGTTACTGGCTTGTAGTATGTGCTCAATAAGTATTTCCTGAATTGACTTGAAATGCAAAATATGGATAAGAGTATAAAAACAAGAACTCAGTTACATTCCCGATTGGTATGTTACTCGCAGGAGCGCTGTGAAGCGCAATTCGGCAAAAACTGGTCAAGCTGAAGAGGGTGAGCTCAGTAGCTCAGAAAGTCCCTTCTAGAGAAGAAAACGTGACTGAAGACAGAGCAGCACTGTCGCAGGAAAAAGTAGAAATGGTTAAACCTCTTATTCAATAGGGAAATATGTAAAGAAATAGATTTATTTAATGAAACACCATGGAAATATTAAAAATAACATGAGAAAGAAACCTATCTAAATGAAATTTAAAACATAATATTAGGTGAAACAAGATAGTTGGAAAAGTAAACATAAGGTATGGTAACACTTGTGTTAAACAAATATAAAATATAAGTCCCTTATTGATACTTCGTTGACATTAACATATAGTAAAATACAAAGCATGAAGGGAGACGCTATAGACAGACTTCAGGACAAAGCTCACCCTCAGGAAAGAGAGGAGTGTGAGGCTGGAGTCGTGTCTCCAGTATTTTTTTTTTTTTAAATATATCTTTACTGATTTCAGAGAGAGGACAGGAGGGGGAGAGAGAGAGCTAGAAACATCAATGATGAGAGAGTCATTGATCGAGCCCACAACCTGGGCATGTGCCCTGACCGGGAATCAAGCCCCAATCGCCTGGATCCCAGGTCGACGCTCAACCGCTGAGCCACGCCCAGCCGGGCTCCAGTATTTTTAATAAAGTATATTTAAAATCAAATATGTCACCCGGCCGGGCGTGACTCAGTGGTTGAGAGTAGATCTAGGATCCAGGCGATCGGGGCTCGATTCCCAGTCAGGGCACATGCCCGGGTTGAGGACTTGAGGCAGCCAATCAATGACTCTCTCATCACTGATGTTTCTCTCTCTCCTCCTCCTTTCCTCTCTCTGAAATCAATAAAGATATATTTAAAAATAAATAAATAAATAGAATGACATTTTCCCATTTAAAAAAATAAATAAAATATGTCAAACTATTGAAGTTTAGTAAATCTGGTAAGTATGTGAATACCTATTTTTATTATTTTGCATACTTGCAAAATACTCTTAAGTTTGGAATACTTTGAAATTAAAAAAAAGAAAAAGAAATATTGAACCATGACTAGGACCAGTGAGTCCCAATGGTGGTGGCCCAAGGATGCTGTTTTGTTCTGTTCCCGGATCCCAGCTGCTCTTTCTGAGCCTGGCTCTTTAGCTTTCCCTCGAATTACTTTTACATGCTTTTTATGTTTTTTCCATAATTTGATGAATTTAGCCAGATTTGGTGTCTATTGTATATAACTCAAGATCCCAAATCACTACAGTAACTTTCACACCCTGGACATACAGGGTGCCCCCCAAAATGTGTGCACACGTTCCTAGCTGGTAGCTCAATTTTGAAAATGAAATGTATTTTAATAAGCATTGCCTTCATAATTATTCGAAGTGTGTGTATACATCTTTGGGACACCTGTATATGCAGGGGCACCTGGGGAGACCGAGTCAAGCAGTGAAGAGCGGATGCCTCCCTCCAACATTTGTTAGCTGTGCAACCTGGGGAACCCGCTTCCTGTCTCTGAATCTCAGACTTTCCACGTATAAAATGTGAAGGTAAATCATGCCTGCTTCTTGTGGTTCAGGTAGTAAATTGATCGATATATTTAAAGAAACTTACACAGAGAAAACCTTCAATTAAAATTTATTATAAAGGGAAAATAATAATTAACTTTCGGCTATTTGGATTATTAAATTTGCTCCCGTTGGAAAGAGCAGAAGAGCAGGTGTTGCTACTTTCCACCCCCCACCAGGGAGGCTTGTGACTCAGGTCCCTTTCCCTGGCTGAGCTATTGCAGAAGACACAGGTTCAACTTACATTTTCTCTCCTTCTCTGCTGTGTCTCTGCAGGGGGCCCTGAGTGTCTGGAGTGGTCCTTGACATTTGCGTAAAGGCCGCAGGAGAGAAGCACACAGGCCGCCCACGAGTGCCAAGGCTTCTCTCTAGAGGAAGAGCCCCTGGGGAGCTGCAGGGAGCCTGAAGTGGGGAGTCTAACCGAATTAAGTTGCTCTCCGCAGAGCTGTCAAGGACTCTCATCAGTAAGAACAAGGAGGTTTGAGACAGGGGAGCCTGGCCTTGCGGTATTTATTTATCTTTTACAACCTTAACAGATAATTAAAGGAGACCTGATGTAACCAGGAGACACCAGAGCTGGAGAGGAAACACGCTTGGCAGGCTCGCAGGTGCCACCGCGGGCGTCCGGCTCAGGCGCGTCCGTCCCGGCTTTTCTCAGGCGCATCCGTCCCGGCTTTTCTCAAGTGCAGAAGGCGGCCGTTAAGTTACAGAGCTGATCAGATGAGCACAGGCGCCACTGGAGGGGAAGAGTGTTCGGAGACTTTGATTCCTCATCTACAGATTAATGTTCAGTTTTGGACCTGGATAAATAGTTATAAAAAATTTTGAATATAAAGGGTAAGAGAAAAAAATAAACTCTGAGAGAAGGAAAGCAAACGAGATGGTTTCTGCCTTGAGACACCTTCTAGACCATAAAGGCCCTGCTGTCCTGGAAGGGTAGAGATTGGAGTCCAAGGGAAGAGGGAGCTGCAACCCACGGAGAGGAGGGAGGACACGGAGAAGGAAGGGCCAACAGCAGCGGGTGGCGCACTCTTGAGCAGGCTGACGAACATTAAGCCCCCTGTAGGCAGAGACTGTAAGACAAATGATTCCAAGAGACTGCGGGGCTGGGAGACAGGGATTTCAATCAGCCAGGACGGAAGAGTGCTTGCTGAATATCAGCACACTCAGTAGGAACCCTGGAAGAGCCATTCATTTGTAATAGGCGTAAAGTGCACCCAGGGCAACACTACAGAAAACTCACTTTAACAAGCTGAACATGGTCTCACGGGGATTAAACGGATCCATAAGTAACTTACCTGCCTGCTAGATCAAATGCAGTGTAAAGAATCACAACAAAATCTGGCATAAAAAATGTGGAATTCCAAATCAAAGTAATCTGTATAATAATAATTTTTATTTACAAATCAAAATAGTCTGTAATCAAAAAAGTTACTTGGCATGTGTTAGATGGGTCAGGTACAGAAACCCAGATACAGAAACGCGGGTACAGAGACTCACCAGGGCAGGAAACCCCAGATGCCTAGCAAGAGGCAAAACTGGGAAAACAAGAACCCCTACCCCCCAGGGTCACCTATCCTCCAGCATATCTCTGGTCATGTGGTTTAGACCCCCTGAGCATTTCCTCCTTAAAGGTAACATCCAGGCCTCAGTTGTGTTTCAGCTCCAGGCCCAAGTAACCAGCCAAGTGGCTCCGTGGCTGCCTCAGGACCAGCTACACTGACTAATGACCCCCTGCCCTGACACCAACCAATCAGTGGAGACCGGGACCCTGAAAGAACACCCCTGGAAAGCTGATGAATATTCTACTGAGACCCTCCCGAGACCTCCCCTCAGATTCCCACCTGCAATAAAAAGATAAATACACTCAGGACAAAGGGCCCAGCTCGAGCTCCTCACTAGGGAAGCAAGCCAGTGCCATCTCCATCCCTCCGAGGGGACCCCACGAGACTTGCAACCAGGGGAGCAATGGGTAGTGGCAGCCCATCCTGGGCTTACTCCCTGACCCTGTCTCCAAGGCCCCCCCTTCTCTCCCTGACTTCCCAGGGAGCCAGAGCAGCCCAGCCAGGCTCTCCTGTTGCTGCTTCTGTGCCCTTCCTTGTCTCACTGTCCCAAGGACACTTCTGCTGACATCATGGATGCAATACTCTTTGGCTCAGGGCTCTGTAGCCCTTCACTTTGGATACCCCCATACCCCACCCCTTTCCTTAAAAAAATTCCATTTTTCTTTATCTACTGTCCGAGATGGCTAGTTAGCCTGCCTGTGCACCACCGACCTTATTCTTTCAACATGTAAAGTAGAAAAATTGATCCATAACTAGTAAAAATATCAGTAAATAAAAACAGACATAAAGATAACAGAGATGATAGATTTTAAAAAACAAAAATTTTAATACAGCTATTATGACGAGATTTAATTATGTAAACATAAATAAGCATACAAAGGAGATGAGTTAAAAGGTATAAAGAAACAAACTGAAGTTTCTGGCTTTGAAAATACAGTATCAAAATTTTTAAAAAGTAACTATATGGGATTAGCAACATATTAGACACTGCTGAAGAAAATATCAATGAACTTGAAGAGATAACATTAGAAATTATCCAAGCTAAAGAACCAAAGAAAATAGGAGATGTTCTATCATATGTGTAAGTGGGATACCAAAAGAGATCTGGGGAACGGACTAAAAGTTGAGGAAACAGGGCAAAAGATGACTGAAAATTACACACCTACAGATCCAGGAAGCTCAATGAACCTTAAGAAGAATAAAACAAAGGAAACTAAGCAGGTTAATCACAGTCACATTTCTAAAAATCAGTGTAAAGAGAAGTCCTTAAAAGTGGGCTAAGGAATGATTATAGAAATAGCTCCTGAAAGTATGGGCTGGACGGAAAAGGTGAAGGCCGTCACAAAATAGTCACAGGGATGTAAAGTACAGCACAGGGGACATGGTCAGGGATACTGTGATAACTATGTGTGGCGCCAGGTGGGAACTGGAAATATTGGGGGATCACTTCATAAATCATACGACTGTCAAATCACTATGCTGCACCCCTGAAACGAATATAAAATAATAGTGAATGTCAAGTGTAACTGAAAAATAAAAGTTATAAAAGAAAACAATGGGCTAAAGAAAAATGGGCTTGATGAAGCCAAATGCGTGTTGTGAACTTCGTGTGCAGGGAACGGCAGCCGCCCCAGGGCCTGAGGACAGACAGCCTTCAGTCGGAATCCAGGGGCTTCGGCTGACAGAAAAGGGATTCTGTCCCCAAGCTGGGCGGGCTGGGGAGGACGTTCTTCCCGTCCTCCCCAGGCACACCCGCGATGAGAATGCAATCTGCGAATCCCTGTGATCACAGCCCAGTGAGACCTTGAACACAAGTCCTGGGGAAGCCAGGCAGCGACTCCCGGCACAGAAAAACACTGCAAGGTAGTAAGTGGGCATTATTTTAAGGCTCGAAGTCTGTTGTAATTTATGTAGTATAGAAATCTATTACCCCTGATGCTTGACACCTAAAAGGAACCGTTAGAATAGAGGAAGACAGTTGTTTTCTCTTTCTGTAAAGCTTGGATTTCAGGGCTATTTTTCTCAGCAATGTTTGAGGAGTCAGTTGGATACAAACTTGCTCATTGATATTTTTGTCTGCGTGGTGCCCATTTTTCTTTACTTGAGATAATAAGATTACGATTTGCTTTAACGGGTGCACAGGCTTCAGGGAGACATTGTATATAGTAGAATGAATAGTTACACACTTCTCTGCTCGCAATGTTTTCCCTGATACACTCCTAAAATGCTAGGTATCACCATTACTGCTGTTGCCTCTATTAAGGCGGCATCTGAGGAAAGAGACGATGCTAATTTTTCTAATCAGCAATCACCAGTCTGCCCAGAACTGATCCTCTTTTATATTGAAGCAGAAATACATTTTGCAAGAAGCTGGTATATCTTTGGCTGCCCTGAGAAAACTTAAATAGCTAAATCCTCTGTAATGTTTCTCTCTGCGCATAATGAGATTATTAAGCAGCCCAGGAAGTCTCTAACCCAGAAAAAATTCCCAAGTGATAAGACTGAGCTTTGCATTGCTGGTTTTGAGCAAGTCCTCTCTAATCAGTCACTGAGTGAGTAGATCTATAATGGATTCCTTCTCTGGGTCAGTCACTCCATTATAACAGGCACAGTGGTGACCAAAATGCCACCTCAGCCCTCAGGGTGCTTGCAAACAGGCTGGGGTAAAAAAATACACCGAGATGCAGTGCTCCCTCGATGGGAAGCTTCAGGCGTAGGGGAATCAAGATCGCGTGTTAAAATCAAGAAGGGCAGAAACTCAAGTGTTGAGTCATTTCTTTGCACCCGAAACCCTCCAGGGAGTTTTAAACACCATCTGATTATTCGGGCACATTTTATTAATCAAGGTGACAAGACTCAAAGAACTGAAGTGACGTGCCCAAGGTCCCACAGTTCATAATGCCCAGACTCGGGATTAACTCTCAGATTTGCCAGTGACCAAATTCATGATTTCTCACCTAATCACGATCCTAAGATTTTGTCTCGGAAATAACCGCAATCCAATTTCATGAGGCTTCCAGTGGCCCTTGGCAGGGTTTTCATGTAATTCTGTCCTTTAAATAAGCTTACTTTTTAGAGGTAGTTGCAACACTCCCAAGTCACAGCCTTCCCTTCAAAGCCCCTGCCAACAGAAATCCCCGAGTCCGAAACGTGAATAAGCTTTTAAGCCGTTCAGGGGCTACGTGCACGCCAAGGATGCGAGAGTGTTCGCAGGTTTTCACGCTGGGGAAGGAGCAAACGTTCTGGTGTCTTCGGAGCACATTCAGCGCCCGCCTATTCCCCACGGGCTTGGCGGGGAGAGACGGGGTCTGCAGGCGGGAGGGTGGCGTCATTCTGGCCCAGCTCTGGAGGAACACTTTGTCCCTTGCACTCAGAGGCTCTCACAGATTCCTGTGAGTGACAGAAGCCTGCGGAGTGCTAGTAAAATAGCCCATGGTGGCTGAGCACTGCGTCTGCCCCAGGCGGGAAACAGTGGCCCCCGGTGGCCAGTGTCAAATAAAAGCTGAATCTGAAATTAGTTAAGGAGAGACTTTATTTGAGAAAGACTTTGCAGTGGTGAGAACACCCCAGCTGTGAGTTCCATAAGCAGCAGGGAGCTCAAGCACAAAGGACTTTTATAGGGGTGATTGAAGAAGGCTGGAAAAACCCCAAAACAGGTGTAGTGGAGCCTGCTGGACAGGCGGCCCCATCAGGCAGCTGAGCAAGATGTGCATTTCTTTGCCTCCAGCCAGTTCCCTGGAGGGGCTGTTGGGGGGAGTTGGTCCACCTTCCGATGCCGGTCCAATGTCCCATTGCCGGCTTAAGCTCGACAGTGGGTCGAAAGCTCAGGGGCCTCGGGGAAGGAGAGCATCCCGACTAAAGTCTGATGAAGTCGAATGAGTGGGTGTTTTGTTTGCCGGGTCAGTGTGGACAGAGTTCAGGTAATCATTTATGCACTGAGAATGGGGAATGGCTGCTCCTATCTTACACGAAGGAACTCCCTCTTCTTTAAGACCCCTGGGCATTCTCTTGTCTTTAATAAATCTTTCCTGTCCTCCCAGCCTGTATTAGTTGCCAAGCCGTTTTGGTCTTACAGAGGTTTTTTTTATGTCTAGTGCACATAAACTTCATTATCTGAGAGTGAAGCCCATCGCCTTTCCTACTGGCTTCTGAGGTCCTCTGAGGACAGGCCCATCTTCAAGGAGCCTGCGTGTCCAGCTCTGCTTCACAGAGTCGCTGGCATCGCCGTGGGGGCTGAGCGAGTGTTCACTCAAATGCATCTGCAGAACTGGGACGTGTATTTTGAGAGCTAAAGGTCCCAGACTTGGAATCTGCTAATCCCTTCAAACTTCCATGCCGGGCAAGTTGACTTATCCCTACCGATTTTGCTGAAAGTGTAGAACATAGGTGCGCATCCTGATTTTTCTGTTTACTATCTGTAAATTTGATAATGCTCTTTGAGCTGTCTAGGATCTAGTTTCCTCAACTGTACAGTAGGGAGAGTACCACTCAGGGCCATGTGAATCCTGAAGAAGATCCTGCATGCGATGCATGGTAGTGAATACAGTTCTGGGCTCCAGAACAGCCTGCAGCGGGAATTCAGACTCCAGGGGAAAACGCCCTAGACCTGGGTTATGGTCCCAGCTTAGCAGTCAAAAGGCCTGTACCTAGTGCTTACCATGTGATCCTAAGCTAATCATATAACCTGAGAAATACAAAGAAAATAAAGCCTATTTTGTTGTCCTAAAGTAATTTCAAAGAAGATAAACTATGTTGAGAGAAAAAAGTTTTCCTCATTTGAAGTGTGCTTACATAAATATCATCAATATTATTTTGCATTAAATTCCCTATTTATTTTGCCCCGAAGTCATTTGGCTTTTAAAAGCATAACTCTTAAAAAAAACCAGCTAACGATTTATGCAGAAAAAGGCGTGCTACTATATCCCTTAAGACTCTTTCAAAGAAATCATTGATTTTTTGTTTTCAATTGGATAATTGATTTTAAGCAATTAGTGCAAGTAACATGTAACTAGTTAATTAGTTTACAATCCAGTGCCCTCCCTTGAGAGTCATTGGAACGCAGGTTTGCAGACTTCAATGTATTACATTGAGCAGAAGTAACAGAGAAGGCCGAGGAATTTATATTCTTAAAGAAAATGAAACTGCAAAAAGGAGAGGCTCAGAAAACAGATTCTGAGAGCTGGTTCTTCAGAAATAATTTGTTTCACTTAAACTTTCTTATTACACAGTTTAGGAAAAAAATACACATAGCTAACTGAAAAATACTCAGAGTCTTACTACTTATAACAACCATTAATAATTTCAGTGCATCCTGCTCTCAAAATGACACACGCACACACACACACACACACACACACACACTTCCAAGACCAAAATGTGTCAACCTGCACAGCATGTATATACCAAGTGTCTCCTGCACATCAGGCACCAGGCTTGGGAACACAAGCACCCATGGCGTGTGATCTCTTGAAAGGGGGTGGGGAAGGAAAATATTACTCAAAATAATTCCTCAAGCACAGGCCTAGTTACAGGCAGCCCTGGGAAAGGCCGAGCCCTGACCTAGAGCCGTGAGCTCCGGTGGGCTGGGGCTGTGGCCAGCGGGCGGGAAGGAAGAAGGACCGTCTGCGCTCTGCTCAGCCGCCACCGGGCCCCAGCTTGGAGGAACGCTGCCCGAAGGCCCCCGTTTATCCGGCACAAGCACCGCGTCTCAGAAGCACATCCAGTGGCTCCTTACCGCCAACTGTCATTATTTAGGGTTCATCCCATGGTTGAAAAGGTCCATTGTAAATAAATGACAAGACAAAATAAAGACTTTCCAACTACCCTGGACAAAATACGTTGCCCGCGTACATTCTGAGATCCAATACCCTAATTTTATCACTGCTTAATTTGTACAAAGTCGTTAGCTGTGATGGGCTTTCTTAAATTAGTGTTATTTAATACGTCTAGTCTAGGCCATTTTATTGTTATCTGTCGAACTAGCTTTGAAAAGGGCTGAGCGGCTGAGCTGCAGGCATGAGTGACGACCGCAGGAGAGGGGAGCCGTGAGAGACCCGGCGTCTGTCGTGCGTCTGGATCTCAGCGGCTGGCGTGTGACCCCTTGTTCATCTCCTTCTCCGTGGGGAGACGTGCAGCCTGCGAGAGGAAACGCCACCTTTGTTTCTTTGCTCATAATGGCCTCTATTCCCAGCGCAGTATCTGGTGCAATCATTTTTTTTGTTTTGAACAAAAAAGTAAATGAAAGGCAAAGACCAAACTTATATCATAGAGCTCTGACTTCCTGAGGGGATGCGAGCAGCAGAGCTCGGCGGGTGGGATTTCTCAGGACCAGATGCCCTCCTAGGCTGAGGGTGGAGCTGTGTGGAGGGGTGGTGGGGACAGGAGGGAGAGTTATTAGTGGGATCTCAAGGGCCTTACGTTTGTCGGGAGCCCCGCGTACAAGCTCTCATGTGCTACACTAAGCACAGTTGTATTAATAGTTGATGTGTTATTTTTGTTGTTATAACTTTGATAAAGCACTGCATTCATTTCAGCAACACTGTTCAATCAAACAGACCCCAGGATGTCAGTAGCTTGTAGAATAGAAGTTTACACGTTACTGTTTTTCTGATTAGTAGGTTGTTTTCTCTCCATGGTGACTCGGGGACCCTAGTCCTTCTGTCCTGTGACTCTGCCACCCTAGGGCCTTGAAGCTCCATCCACCCAGTGGGCAGACCGCGTGAGGGAGGGAAGGGCCCTCCTGAAGTGACGGGCATGACTCAGGTTCTCATTTTTCTGCTAGGACACCCATGGCCCCCGTGGCCACAAGCATGTGCAGGCGTTTTCTTGTTAAAGGGCCCTCTCCTCGAGGCAGGTTTCCGTGGGAGTGAGGAACGGGCCATGTCAGGTCTCGCTGCTTCCGAGGCCACCCGCTCCCGTGTTCAGAAGCGCGGCCCTGGCTCCACCGACACTCTCCCATCTGACCCTGAAAACAAGGCTGTGTGGCAGGAGTGTGACGAGCTTTGTGCGACTGGCAAACAAAGCGGTCAGTCAAGTAACTTGAAAAATATACATATATGGAGAGAGATTAAATGTAAGCCTCAAAGTTCCAGCTTCTGTACAGTTTTCACTATATCACCCCGTCCTCTAGTGCGTGGGGAAGAAACCCTCTCTCTGTAGAAACACGGCCCGCGTCGCAGGAACATGACGAATAAGTACGTCTGGGTCGCCTGTTACTTTATTACTGCACATAACATACTTTAAGTGGCATTTTCCTCTCGACTGTCAGCTTCTGGGGCTCTGGGTCCATGTCCCAAATGTCGTTGCAACTCCAATAGACAGCATGAGTCGGGCAGAAGCTGCTAGCTGCCCACTAACCTCATTCTGTTTCCTTGGGCGCACAGCCCTCTGCGTTTTCCAGGTTCCCTTGCAGGGGTAGGCCTGGCATCAGTCCCCTCCGGTGGCATGTGAAGGGACATAATTTGGGCCATTTTCGGGTCTGGTCCATAATAAAAATAAATAAAGAAGTAAGTAAATGAGTGTGTCAACAACAACACTTGCGGTGCTTTGCAGGGAGTTCCCGGAGGAGCCTCGGGGTCCGGCCTCTGCACACAGTGCGCATTCACGCAGGGCCACCTGAGACTCCCCGGGTGAAGGTGACAGAGCCTCGGGGGGCCCTGATCTGTGAGCGAAAAGGGCCCGAATCCTTCCCTGGGCTGCTCAGTGAGAAGCACACTAACGTCCTGCTCCTTAAGCGGCTGAGATTTGGGATGTATGTGTTGCCGCCCCGGGCCTATCCTCACTGACACAAGCGCGACCCGGCGGATCCTCGCTGAGCGCGGGGCTTGGAGAGAGGCGGGGGGCTGGCCAGCGGCTCAGGTTAGCCTCTCCCAGGCGCGGGGTGAGGGCCCAGCCCAGGCCCGCCTGTCACCACGTGGGTGGGTCTTTCTTTTGTCCCTCACTGCCCCTCACACACCTTTAGTTGTCCTACAGTGGGGTTGCCCACAGCACACCTTCCGTTCCTTCCGGAACGATCACGGATAGAAACGCGACTGTCACTAGCAGGCTGTTGTTACAGGCGGGACCCGCACCTGGTCCTGCTGGTCTTAATGGGGAGATTCTCGTTCCGAACTCCCTCCAAGGTGGACGGGGGGTGGCTGGCGTGTTTTATGTTCCGTCAATTTTACCCACAATAGGAGAGCCCACTCCCACTAGGACAGCTGGAGGCCATGCAGCTAAGACTTAGAGCTGTGGTTAAGCAGGTGCCTAAAGTGGTTTTGCTCGTAAGTCGGAGGAGGCTGGTTCAGCCCTCGGTCACCTGAGGATGAATGGTGTCTCCCTGACCTGGTCTAGCTGCTGAGTCACTAACTCACTGTGGACAAGTTCTTCCATTAAGTAAATTAGAAGAGTAAATTTGATTCAACAAATATTTATTTAGGGTTCATTAAGTAAGAGTATATGGAATGACATCTGCCTGGAGGAACATCAGTTTTAGGAGGTGTTATTAGAGCATTTAGAGCACAAGTAGCTTAGGTTATTCGTGGAGCTGATAGAGGAATGCGTCGCAGCACCGGGTAGGTGGAGGGGCCACAAGGAATCCCTGCTGGAGGAAGAAATGAAACCCTGACCTGTGAGCAGGGGACAGTGCCAGGGAGTGATGAGATTTACTTTCAAATGGAGGGAAGGGAGACGAGCATGAGAGTTCCTTAGGAAAAGGCAAGGAGTGTGACTGGCTTATGAGTGCAGCCCGTGGAAGAGTAATAATAAGGAGGAAGCCCAGGGGGCTCTGAACGTTGGTTGTTAAAAAAACTGAGGTCCATGCGTTCCATCTTGAAATGTTCTAGATCATAGTTTAGGAAGTTGGAGGGGGTCACTGAGTGTGTTGAGGGTGGTATCAGTGTAAGTTGGGGTGTACATATCTATGAACTATGTATTTTATTTGTCATTGGATATATTGGTGCTGGGCATGGAAGGTTAATAAAGGTATTAAGAGATCAAATTGCACATCACAGTCTATGATGGGATTACACATGAAACATAGGAAAAACACCTTCTAAATGAAAGACAAAGTTCATTGCTTTGAAAAGGCTTGTTGTGTTCTTCTAGAAAACATTTGTTCCTAACCCCTCTGTAGATTACGGGCTTGGTATGACTGGAGGAAGGCTGTATCTGTGTGTGCAATGTGAGAAGGTGAAAGGGCTTAATTAGGTGGAGATTTTCAAGTTCTAGTTTCCATAGTATGTCTTTTATGTCATAATATGTCACTCCTTGGGAGCGGGGATGGTGTCCCACCCACCCTTCCCTCCCAGGGCTGTTATACCTTGCAAGATCCAAATCACTAGTTGCAGACTGTTGAAGCAAATGGCTCATCTCACTAGGAATGGGAGACCCCAAAGCTCAGATGCACCCTACATTTTCTTGTGGATTTCCTGGTGCCTATATTTATCAGCATCTTTATCCAGCCTTCTCTGTCCCACTTGCCATCCCTTCCCTAGCTTTGGCATTAAATATATTCATTAGACATACAAACAGGACAGTTAGAGAACACAGCACATAGAGGAAAGATAATATTTCTTGTTCAGATGCATCCACGTTAAGACAGAACTAAGAAATCACTTTTATGTGGCAGATTTATAGTGTAATATTCCCTTTTTCTGAAAAAATATTTCTGTGAAAAATAAACTTCTTGTCTGTAGATGAAATCCTACTGTTATATTTTCCATGGAAATAAAATTAATGGCTTATAAACTCTCAATAAGTGGACAAGAAATGATGGGAGCGCATCAAGGAATTCTCTTCGGATGAACAAGGGTGAACCTGATGGGATAAAGCTCATTGTTTAGGCCGGAGATGGCCGGGCTGGGCTGGGCTGGGCTGGGGCTGTCACCTGGAATAGCTGGGCACGGACTGGAAAGGTACAGAGCAAAGCTGAAGAGAAATCAGTGGAGGTTATGTTTCAAAATTTAAAAAAAGATGATATGGAGCTCCTGCTCTATTTTAGGAGTTGTGCTGACGATTGAGATCCCAACAGGTAGAGCACCCCGTCCAAGTTTACTGAGTGAGAGGGAATCAAGAGTCCAATTTAATTAGGTACCAAAAATATGCTGCAACTGTTTTCTGCAAGGTACACGGCAAGGTCTTCACCCCATGGGTCTGGAAAGCCACAGAAGAGCATCATGGAGAGCTCCAAGGAGGCAGGGAGGCGATGCCACAGAACCCAGACTCTGCGGGCAAAGGAACTTCCCCTTTGTCACAGCCAGGCTTTCCTCGGGCCCAGAGGGCGGGGCGGGGCGGGGAGGAATGGGGCGGGGCGGGGCGGACTTGGTCACCTATGAGAGAAGTTACTCCATCTGGGGCTTGACAAACATCTTTTTGAGCCACTGTATCAAATAAACCCTAATATAAAAATACATTATACACAGAGGTGCGTTTTAATCAATTTTATAAGAAAAAAAGGTTATAGCCTGTATAGCTAGGGTGTACTAGGATATACATGTGTTAAATCATACAAAATTTAATGTTTTGATAACAAGCTTATGATTTTGTAATAAATGAAAATCAGAACCTGAATTGCATGTATGGGGTCGGCAAAAGTAGGTTTACAGTTGAGAGTATGTGAAACAGTTTATTCTTGTATAATTTATTAATTATTGTATTATCTATTTGTATTACAACAGTGAACCTACTTTTGCCCAACCCTGCATATAATGTTGACAACTATAAAAAATAACAAAATAAAATTAGCACAACAATAGGACACAAGTAAAATACTCAAATGTCAAGAGTAAAGAGCAGGATTGTCCAACAGGACTTTTGTGATGGGAACCTGGGCTTCCCAAGCCACTGAACACATGTGGCTCCTGAGTGGCAGAATGTGGCAAATGTAATTAACTTAAATGAGCCTTTATGTTTAACTTAATGTTTGCATTTTAGGTAACATGGCCCATTACTACAGTATTGGATGGCACAGGTAGAGAGTATTTTTAAGACTGTGATATTTTTTTCCTACCAGTCATGTGCAGAAGGAACTGGAGAAGATACATCCCCTCATTTGTAAAGTGGGGCTAATGATAAAATTAATGCTGATCTATAATGAAGAGAATATGAAAAATACATGAAACGGATTTCACTAGGGAAATGCTCAGCAAGTAGGAACCATGTCATAACTAGTCATTGTTGTGCTTCTGTAGTTAAAGTATTATTATTCCGTGGAGCCCCCAAAGTGGACACGTGTGAGCTCACGGGAGTGTTTGGGAAACAGCCGGTCCTTTGCATAATTATAATTTTAGGGTTTGGTTATGCCCATTTTAAGGCAGTCATGGAGCAACTTCAACAGCTACCCAGCAGAGAGAGACATGCCCCCCTGGACTACAGGAAGGAAGCAGAGATATTTAGCCAAATGTGTTACATAATCACCTTAGTTAAGAAACCCAGAGTGTAATATGATGTCACTTGTCACTGGAACATGAGGGCACCGCTTTTGTGTGTTGAAGAGAGAAACTAAAAGTTGAAGGAAGCAGTCAAGTGGAAGGAATATATTATAAGATCCCTCGGACTGTCCTTGGGCCCTCCCTTTTCCCATCACCTCAGTTCCACCGGATGCCCCAAAGCATGCTTTGTTCTCATGCTTGCCTCCCCTGACGTTGGTACAGGGCTCGGGTATTTATGAGCCTCAGCCCAGACCAGATATTTCAGAGAGTGTTACAGGCCTAGACAAAGAGAGAAAGAAAAGGGGAGGGGGGACACACGCAAAACCCAAAACAGCAAAAACCTGACCTAAAAAAAAGTGGGGCAGAGAAATGACTGTGTCTTCTGCAGGATTTGTCTGATGTTTTATTAATGTGCAAGCTGCATTTTAATTACCAGAATCCTGTATTGCACATGTACCCAGAGGCTGCTTAGGGAAAGGGCATGGTTTTTAAAGTCTACAGAGGAGATAAATAAGCAAATATTGCCTCAGACAGCACTCGCCCGCATGTAGCAGTAATAGGTATTAATTACTGGGCTGGGACTTCCGGCGCTGCTCAAGCGCTCGGATTGCTGCCAGGAGGAAGGGTCGACCTGAGGCCTGAACAGGGAAGAGCCGAAGCCTTGAGGAGCCTGATCTGCAGTGAGCGAAAGACATGGAAACTTCCAAAACTCTGAGATGACTATCTCTGCCCGGGTCCTCCCAGAAGCAAACTCCTAGGCATGGTTTATTTGTGAACTAACCTTAGAATTACCAGGAGTTAAGGGAGAAAGTGCGATCAGGAAATAAGCTTGGCCAATGAACTTTGCAAAATGTTCCAGTAGCCACTATGGGAAATTCTGGGAGACGCTGGGAGCAAACTCAGGGTTTTCCCAATTAGGGACAGGACACTGGTAGGTCTCTGCCTTGTTCCCCATGTGTCCTCGATGAAGACTGCATTCCTTACAGGCATCGCCCTCTGGCACTTGGAGCGTGTCCTGCAGTGAACCCAGCGCGCCTCCAGCTGGGATTTAGAAACGACGACAGAACAGGCCCCTGGCAGAAGGACACAGGAGTCGGCAGCGTCTTCTGCCCTTGGAACAGGAAAGGTGAGGGCACATGAGCTAGAGACCAACTGCATCTGCTGCAAGCTCCATAGATCCTTTTGGGGGGGAAAGAAACACTTTTGGATGCTTGTCACTGACTACTTCTGATTGTGGAAAGTGCACTCATTCTGGAATCAGAGAAATCTGAATCCAAGTCCTTTCTCCCCTTTTAGGTGAGTGACCTTAGGTAGTTTGTACAACGGCCTTGCCCGGCCTCCCTCTCGTTGGTAAGTGGTGATAATGTAATAAGTAGCGATAGACTAGTGTTGAAAAGTACATAAGATGATATTTAGAAAACTAGTCAATACCTTATAGGGATATACCTTATATAATATATGGAAAATTACATAACACTTAATAAATAAATGGCAGATGTAATTAGTATTACTAAATTGTTAATATTATAATTATTATTATTAACAGTAATTCCTTCCCTATATCCATGGAAGGGATAAGTTTCAAAAATGACAAAAATATGGTGAGTGCAATGCCTTTGGCTTGTAAATAAACTTTCTAATGATGTCTCTTCACTTTGGGATTCTAACAGTCAGCCAGCAGAAGCCTCGGGCTCCGGTGCTGCTCTACAAAGCAGACTCGCAGCGACCACTGTGTCACTAAGAGGCACGGAGTTCAGGAAGGAAGCTGTGGCCGCAGGATTCAAATGCCAAGCCGGGAGCTCTGACTCCACGCGTGACCGCTCGCTGAGGAGGGCCTTGCAAGCTTGCCGCGCTCCTGGGATAGCCTGTTTGGAGTCTCTGTGAACCGCCACGGCTTCCTCCAAATTCAGCCCTCCTGAGGACCAGGGGCCTCAGAGAGACCCAGGAAGTGTCAGGACACTCGCATCCAGGCCCCGCTCCCCTCCTCTTCCATGCGGCTTATACTTCATCCATAAACTTACTCGAGCTGTTTTAAAGAGCAGCGCAGTCTCTTTTGCGGAGGGTGGATTTCCCCAGCCCCCTTCCTCCTAGGAGTCACGAGAGATCAGAAAGAATAATAAAATGACACCTCAGTGGCCATTGCCTCGAGTCAACCCTCTTCTCCGGAATATAAGTGTGGTCTTGTGCAGAGCTGAACAGAGTCAGCAGCCTGGAGCCTCCCCTCACCAGGATGCCAGGAGGAAAAGAAAGGCTGGTTGCCAGTGACGGAGGACACACTGAAACACAGGAGTGAGAACTCCCCAGGGCCCAGCCCGCTTGGCCTCCAAGAGGACCACCCAGAGCAGCCCTGCCTCCCCTTCTCTGAATGACGGATGGACATTTCAAGCAGGGAGCCAAATGCACACTTGGTTCTGGAGAGTTCACACAGAACATTTTTATAATACCTTGATATACCTCTAAACAAGGCCCTCAGGAGGAGCTGCAATGACTGGAGAACTGGATTCATAGGGTATTTGGAAGCATAAGAACATGTCTTATGCCTTTGGTGCGTTTTGCAAAAGACCTTTCCCATCTACAGCCCTGCATGACCCTCAGAGGGGTGGGTAGGGACTGTGATCATGTTTCTCAGAGAGAACGGGCGTCCCCACGCCCTTGGTAACTGTGGGGAGGGAGCCCACTTTCAGCCCCTTCCTGGGTGCCCAGTGCAGTACTAGGGTCTCAGCTTGATCTCCCAGTAACCCTGGTGGCAACGATTTTGCCCTCCTTTAAAGATGAGGGAAACAGCCCCAAATTAAATAAACTTCAGGTGACTTGCCACTCCGTCCCCAACTCCAGCACGGGCTTGGGAGGCTCTCCTGGAGAGTTTATATGCTCTTTGCCTCTTTAATGCTGAAAGAACCGCCAAGTTGGCCCCTCTTTACCTTTTCTACCCAGCTTCTAAACACGTTAGTTGTCCACAGGCACATAATATAATAAACATTTAAAATGCCATTTTGAGCAATGAACAGGCAAACTATCTAAATCAAAATTTCCGAGGTGAGACCCTGTGTTTTCTCCAGTTTCCAGAGGGATTCTCATGCGCAGCCAGGATTAAGCCACTGACCCAGGCATAGAGCTTGCTCGGCTACATGACCGTCAGGCACTGACCATCTGTTAACCTCGATTCTTTCCCGAAGAAGTAACCTGGGGATGAGAGATGACGTCATTACTAGACCTGGTTTAGTGTGTGTTCCATTAAAAAAATCACAAAATGTGTAGAGTGACACTGAGGAAGTTCTCCGCAGGCTGCTTAGTCCAGCGCAGTGGTTTCAACATGAGGGACCCCAGGCTGCGTGGTTGCAATGACCTCGACCACTGTGCATGCTGGCGCCCAGTCTGTGAGCTAATTTGTTGGTCACACTGCCTCATTTAGAGATGGGCATGATCGAAGGGATTTCCTCCTAAACCTCTCACTTCCACTTCTGATTGTGTCTCCACGTAAATAGAGACACAAGGCACGTTTTCTAAGAGCGACTCTTTGCATAAAGTCATGCTTAATGTGACTCCATTTAAGTGGCCGCTGAGTTTGATCGTACTCAGAGCCAAACAGGGCATCTCAGGTCCCGAATAATTATAAACCCGTCACATTCCCATAAGCCATGATTAACTTATTCAAATATACAAGTGATAATATTCTAAGAGCAATTCAGTTAATTACATTGCATTAAAAATTAGAAATGAATTAATTCGAAAAGCAAAGTATATACTCAAGTCTTCTATGTAACAGCTTGGGCATAAATATTTAATGCATATGAAGCCTTTGATGGGGAGTGTTTGGCAAACATTCACTTGGGAAAGAAATCAACAAATTATGTGGTAATTGCTTTTGTGAAGCTAAGCTCAAGACTTGGAGGAAATTAAACTTGGGAGTTTAAGGATTGAAGACATTCTCTGACCTACATGCCTTAAAAACTTCATTCACTTCTCTCGGATCTTCGTACGTGTTCTCTATATTTCCCCCACGTATTCTTTTTTCTCCTTTCTAATGAAACACAGAAGTCTATGAGGTAACGCGTTGCAATATGGGTAAGAAGACAGGAGTTCAAAGGTGTCCTCATATTTTCTAAGTGTGACTTTGAACAAGCATCTTAGCTCTCTGAATCTCAGTTTCCTTGACTGCAAATTTAATGGGTTCATGGTTCACCTATTTATTCTGTGTGGCAGGCTCTGCGGTAGGCACGAAAATTCAGGAGAATGCGAGAAACGCGGGCCCCGTTTAGGTGCGGTTTACATTCTAGTAAGAGGAGTGTGTTTTAGTTAAAAAGTTTGTAAGATACGAGTGTATAAAAAGTGGGCCGAGGGCAAGGAGTGAGAAGCTGGACATGTTCTAAGAGCACATGACAAGGTATCTCATTCACTCCAGAGGGTCAGGGGAGACTCACATAAGCTGAATCCCGAAGGAAAAGTAGTCAATAGGCATGGAGTTAGAAAAAGACGCAGGGTCAGGGAAGGTAGTGTTCTAGGCATTAAAAAAAAGAGAGAATATTGATTTATTTTTCTCTCAATGAGCTACAGTTGGGCTTCAATTAAATAAGATATTTGCCATAGCCAGAGGGCTCGGAACTTAGACCCTCTGCGGGGCGTCCTCCCCTGACAGGTGGGGCTTCTGGGCAGCCCCGAGTGTTGAGGAGATGAGAGCTGTGGAAGTAAACAGATCTGGCCAAAGTCTTTATTGCTTGTTACTTGCCTTAGCATGGCTGGCGGAGCAGGTCATGTGGAGTCAAAGTGCTATCTGTGCACTGAGATCTCAAAGCCATTAGCACTTCCGTTTTTGTTGGTCTATTTACCTTTTTCAATCTACCTCCAGAATTTTGAGAGCAACTTTGAAACCGGACACAAGGGGTCCGAGGCCACCTGTCACTCCTTGAGCCAGATTAAGCAGAGACAGAGTTGCATCATATGTGAGCATTTATTCCATTATTGCCAGCAGTATGGGAGAGCAGCCGGTCACCCTGGAAATTCTGCTCTGGCCCCCTTGCCAGCTGGCTGATTATATGCCAGCGAGGAGAAGATAACTCGTGCAGCTTCGAGCTACAAGTGTAACAGAGAAAGGGGAGGGTCGGGCCTGCAGTCCGCCTTCAGGAGCTCAAAGTCCAATAACCAAGTGGCTAATCTTCTGATGTTACAAACAGCTCAGCTCATTCCTGGGACCAAAGAATAGTCAGGGGTGCTGAGGCAAATTCCCAGAGGGGGTCAGGGTCCCTGCACAGCAACCAAGTCAAAGCGTGTCCTGTCCTTGGTCTGTTCTCAAAACGTATTTCTTTTCTGAGTAATGGACCCATGGAAGCATCTGTCTTTTTACAGCCTTGTTTCTTCCTCTGGTTTCCCAGGGTCTGTAAGGAAACCTCTTATCTCTAGTTAGTAAAGTGAATGGTTATTAAACATCTGTGGCTCTCTTCTTATTATGTGCCCTTCCCCACTATTGGCTTCATTTAAAATATTGCTCTTGCCTGCGCAATGCTCAGTTGTCCCTGACTGATTCAGAGGACAGAGGGGAGCTGCAGGAAGCACAGCACTGGGCCATTACCTGCTTTGCATTTTTTCAGGGACCTCCCCTTGCACTTTATTGCGAGCTGGCTGTAGTCCAGGTGGCGTCCCCGGGCATGTTCATCAGTGCCTCTGCTAGCTGTCATCCAGCACAGTGGCCTTTGGCGTTGTTATTTGTTATTTTTTCTTAGCTCCAACCATCCCACCCTCATGTCAGCCAGTCCAACCTATGAGCTTTGCTCTGATGCTCAACCACAGCAAGGAAAGATCCAGTCTCCGTGGCTCTAGACCCCAGATAAATCGTGTGAACGACAAAAAAGACACGTGTGTCACACCCGAGGAAGTGCCTGACCACATGGTCTTCACAATTGTCACACTCATGAAAGACAAGGGAAGGTGGAAAAAGGTCCCAAATTGGAGGAGATTTAGGGGTTATGACAACTAAATGCAATGTGGGGTCCTGGACCACAAAATGACATTGGTACAAAATTGATGAAACCACCAAAAGTCTGCTTTACACAATAGAATTCCACTACGGCTATTTTCTCAATGTTAATAAGTATTCTATGGCTGGATATATGGTTATGAGTATATGGGAATTATGTGTACTATTTTTATAGCTCTTCTGTAAGCTTAAAATTATCTCAAAATAGAAAGACAAATATCACATGATCTTACTTATATGTGGAATCTAATGCACAAAATAAACTGATGAATAAAATAGATCCAGAGACTTGGAGGCATGGAACAGACTGAGGGATCTCAGAGGGAGGGGGGAGGGGGCAGGAAGAGATTAACCAAAGAACTTATATGCACATGTGCATAACTCTTGGACACAGACAATAGTGTGGGGAAGGCCCGGGGTGGGACAGGAACTGGGGGATAACAGGAAAAAAGGAAGGACATCTGTAATATTCTCAATGATAAAACATTTATAAGAAAGTCAAAAAATGTCCAAGAGAGGGAAACATCCCCCAGCCAAGCTGCCTTTCCTCGCCCGTTTTGCCCGTGGGGCCATCGTCTGTACGGAGCCCAGGTTGGGGACTTGGCTTAGATCTGCCGGGCGGTGCTGCGGGGAGAGGCTCTCGGCGGCTGCGGGGGTTAAGGAAGCAGCTTGGGCGCTAGAGGAATCCTGAAGGCAGCTCTCAGGTTCCCAGGCCTGCACCCCTCCACTTTATCTCTGCGCAGGTGTGTCCCCATCTCTCTGAGGAACCTGTTCTCCCACCCGCTGCTTCGGGATAACAGTGGAGAAGCGCCTCCCTCCCCTGTCCTGGTTGGATTGGGCTGTGGGGATAAAACCCGGGGACTAGGCGTCTTAATAAGAGTGTCGCTCGCAGTACTGGAGACGGGCAGGTCCAAGGCCAAGGTGCCTGCGGACTCGGCGCCTGGCGAGGCCCAGCTTGCTCACAGGGGGCTGTCTTTCTGCTCCCGAGGAAGAGGCCAGGAACGCCCTGGGGCCTTTTATGAGAGCACCATCCTAGGCACTGGAACCCCTCTCACGACCCAATCACCTCCCAAAGCTCCACCTCCAAATACAAGGGCAGTTAATTTTCAACATATGAAAGGGGAGAGGCGTGGGCAGAAGATTTAGTTTATAGCTTTTGATCTAGGAAAAAAGTAGTGTTGTACAGATGGATGGATAGATAGGTGGGTAGACTGAGCATTAACTCTGAACTCCATTTTCAATGATAAATTCCCTAAAGGGAAAAATAGTCAAAATGCTATTTTCTGAGCGCAAAAAGTTTGTGGCTTACCCTACAAACCCTGCAAAGCTGTGAGCTCACTTCACAGCATTCCTGCCTTTGATGCTGATTTTAATTTTCCGTATAAATATCACAGGCTGGGTGGCATTTCCTTCTGTATTTATCTGAAGCTAAACTTTCACACAAAGTAATTGAGCACATGCTTCCTGAATATTTCTCTACACAATGGGCTATATTAGTTATTTAAGAAAGAATTAAAAAAAAAAAAATTCACCTCATCCCTGACTATACATTTAAGGACATTTGATGGACTCTATATTAGGCAACAAGGGTGCAAAGATGAATATCAGTGTCCTACCCCTTAGGGTGCCAAGGACCTCACCAAAAAGATCACCCAGACTGTACTTGATGACAACCCAGAGCAAGGGCCTAAGGATAGTAGTAACACAAGTGATTTCTCTGCATTGTGCTTCGTAACCTTGAAGAAAAGCTTAAATAAATACATTAAGCCACCTTGTCTATTTCCAATTAAAAATATCTTGCTTGGCTGAGCATTGCTCAGCGGTTGAGTGTTGACCTAGGATCCAGGAGATCGGGGTTTGATTCCCAGTCAGGGCACATGCCCGGGTTGAGGGCTCGATCCCCAGTCTGGGGCATGCAGGAGGCAGCCGATCAATGACTCTCTCATCATTGATGTTTCTATTTCTCTCTCTCCCTCTCCTTTCCTCCCTCTGAAATCAATAAAAGTATATATATATTTTTAAAAAAACCTTTATTGTTTTAGATGGCTTAATCATTTTCCTCATAAATAAAATCTATGTACTGGTGTTGAACCAACCTTTCTGATTTAAAATGAAAACAAGTACATCCTAAAACTATGTTTTAATTAAATGTCCTGCTTGCTAGAGATAAGACCTCTAAATGTTTGCGTGTGTTTTCTTCTATTTTTCAGTTTGACAGAGCTCAAACTATTAACACCTGTACACATAGTTTTGTGTTCTCCATTTTCACTCATTTTATATAAATTTTCTTGTGACCTTGAACATTGTTTAGAAATCTCTTGTTAATGTTTCCATTACACGATTGCATGTAACTTATGCAGCCATTCTTATTGCTGGATGTGTAAGTTTTATATTAAGTTTATGAATAAAGCTGAAGTAACTTTTAGGCATTTCTGGTTATTTTCCTCACTAGTTTTCTATACTTAATTTTTTGCCCTTTAAATATCACCTTTAATATACTCAAGGGATTTGAGTTGAAATAACCTTAGGATGTGATTTACAAACCACAGAAAGGAGGGAAGGAAGAGAGGGAGGGAGGAAGGGCCAAGCTTGGTGGAGCTTAAACCTGGTCCCCATGAGCTGTTTCAGCCGGAGGCTCAGCTTAGGGCGCAGCCGCCAGCCTGGAGCACCCTGGGCTAGAGCTGACCTGCAAATGTGGTTCTGGAGAGGGGCTGGCTAGAGGCGGAGAGGGATTCTGTTTCCAGGAGGCAGAAAGGAATTATGAGGAACTCAAAAGGCCCCCCAAGGCCTGAATCCGAGAAGGCGATGTTCCTCTCTTATTTACCTGGACCTCAGAGGTAATAATTCAGAGAGCACCAGCACTCAGGAGCCTGGGTTCCCTCACACAGAGCCTCCCTGAGGCCGGGAGATTCACATGTGCAGTGGGATTAGCACAGAGGGCTAGGTCTGTGGGTTGTTGGGAGGGTGACATTTTGATAAACATTTAATTGTTCCTCATAATCCTGGGACATGGCATATCTTCAAGAATGTCCATCTAATCCAGCTATAATGTTATTTATTTTTCACAACTAAGACTGTTTTCCACAATTCTTATCAATTTGTAATAATACATGTATTTGTTGCTTTTTTCTTGTTTTTGTCTCCTTGAGCACTCATTAAATCCCATTAAGGAGGGAACCAAGTCTATTTTATTCATTAACATTTTCTTAGTAAATACTTGTTAAATTAGAATTCAATAAAAAGCTTTTGGTAATTCTCTTCTGGACTCAGTGATTGCAGGATGATTTGCTTAAACATCAGAGCTTCCGTGGCCTGTGAACAATGGAAGCTCCTCCACAATTTCTCCTGAGTGTTAGGTCTCAAATATTTATATTTGGTCTCTGTTCTGCAGGCTGCATCTCTTTGCCAACTTGCAAAGCCAAACCTCATCAGAAATCCACTCACACCAATAAACTCACAAGATTACCTCTTAGGAAGAGACCTTAGAACATCTCTTAGTTCCCCTGTCACCTTGCCCCAGACACCTCCCTTCACGCTCCTTCCCCTCAGGAACAGAGACTGTGTTTCCTTTCTATGCATGAAGCTTTGTCTGCTCTTCTTGAGTCTGCTTTGGTGCTCTAGCTACACAGTTTGCAGTTTAAATTCCCAGAGAGATTATTCCTTCTGTAAGATCAGAAAGTGAGGCCCTGACCAGGTTGCTCAGTTGGTTGGAGCATCGTCAGGATATGCCAAGGTTGCTGGTTAGAATCCTGGTCAGGGCACTTACAAGAATCAACCAATAAATGCATAAATACGTGGAACAACTAATTGATGTTTCTCTCTCTCTTTCTCCCCTACCTCTCTTTCAATTAAAAAAATATTAATGCAAAATAGGGAAAGGAATGGTCATGATAAATGGAGAAGGAATGGTCATGAAACCCCTTGTCCGCTTGTCCCAGGGAGGGTCACAAGGCAGAAAGCGCTGGAGAATCTCTGAGATAACAAGGCTGCATCGAAGTACATTTAGGCAGAACTAGTCATTTGGAATATTTGTGGGCAAAGTTTGATGCCTTTTGCCTCCTAGATTCATTGGCATAATCACTCAACACTTCAATTACAAGGAAGATAAAAAGCCCATGGGTCAGAGGACTTGCTGGATATTAGTGAAGTCAAAGTGATATACCCTCTACTTCTGAGCTAGGAGGAAGGGCGTAAACATGACTAGCTTCCTAGAAATGATCAATGGAGCCACATCTATGTAATTGTTTATAACTTGCCTTTGCCTTTGCCTTCCTACTAGTAAGTCTGGGAAATAGAAAATATAAATATTTCGTTGCATTTGTGGATTTACTGTTCTTTAAACTTCATGTCTAATAAAACATATTTCTGAAGCATGTTTTAACGGTCTGGAAAGTGGTCTGGAAATTTGCCACCTTTTTCCAGTTAATTAATGTTTTGTTCATTTAAGTAGGTGGCTCTAGAAAGACACTCGATAGCTGTTGGGTGAATGAATAGCTATGAATGAATGGCTGTGGTGGGTGCTGCTCCATTTTAACTCTATTTGTTATCATAATATTTGATGGATGAAGGTGCAATTGATACAAACTCCTATGGGCACCGTATATAGATCTCTTCTTAAATTAATATGCTATAAAACAGAGGCCAGGAAGATTTATTTATGTAGGCCACTGATTCACAGGGAAAAAGTCCACTGAAGGGTAAAATGACAAAGCAACTTATTATAGTTAGTTTTTAAAGAGAAATATAGAATTTCCTACTCACCAGTTTTTTAAAAATAATATAATTCAACAATTTAGCAGACAGCTATTGATCATCTGCTGTAAGCATGAGCCTGTGCTATTTCAGGGCCATAAGAACCATTGAAAATAGCTAAAGGGGGCACATTGATATTGGAAATTCAACTTTGGTCTAATACTCATATATGTGTATATATATGTAAATACATATAATGAATAGAGAGATCAATGACTAGGTAAAAACATTCTTAACTTTTTGATAGTTCACATTTATATAAAGGAAATAAGTTCAAATTATTGACAAAAATATAATCTAAATTTGTAATTTTCTGCAGATACCCCCTACTTTTCCTACACTCCAGGCATTCTGAAGTACTCGCATTACCAGACAAGACGTGTACTTCATGCAGTCAACTAGATCTCGCCATCCAACTCTCCTGGCCAGGCCATGCATACCCAGATTCGGAATTCTGTCCACCTTCAGGCATGGTTTCAAAATTCTAGTAGATCTTTGCTTCTTTTTTTTTTTTTTTTGCTTTTTTTTGCTTTTTTGCCAGACTTTAAGCTATTCTACCCGAGGAATGATATCTAGTTTGGTCCATACCCTCAGGCACTCATCAGATTGACGGACCAAAAGCACTGGGTGGTTAATATTTGATGAATGAATGAGAGCACACATTCAACTTCACACTTATATACCTCTCTACAGATAATACTACACATACAGCTGATTTTACATGTCTAGTCAAACCTCAATATTTATTAATAAAAATTAACATTGAGGGGATAGTAATGTGTCTTAGAAAAGCAAGGTATGAAGATGTTTGGTTTGAACATGAAGAAGCACTACGTCAAAAGTCCTAAGATTCTCCACTTAATAATTCCATCCCCACAATTCCCCCAGAATAGACTTCACAAAAGGCAAACCCAGTGTCTGCATAGCTGCCGAAAGTTTCCACTGTAAAGAGTTACTGTCACTCCACATTCTTTCTAATATTGTTCCTATAGTGTGGGTTTAAAAACATAAATTTTATCACTGTCAGGGTATGAATGTATTTCACTGTGATGTCAAATTTTATTTCCTTGACTAAGTAGTAAATGTAAACATCTTTTCATTTTTCTGTTTTTTTTTTTCCTATCAAAATATAACATATACACGGAAAAGACAAAAACAAAAGTTGCATAATTAAATGGGTAATTATAAAGGGAACACTAGACTTCCACAATGGTGACAGACAGAACCTGAAGGGCACTGAGAGTGTGAGTAGGTGAGTGTGTGTGAGGGAGTGTGTGCGTGGATGTGAGTGTGGGGGGCATCTGTCGGTCAGTGAGGGAGCTCCGGAGGGGTTGGGAGTTCATGGCTGAGGAGCTGCTCTTGCTGCAGTGCTGCACAGCCAGGCGTGTCTCTCTAAGAGTGGGGAGTGTGTCATTTTGGAGGATCCTCAGGGTTCTCCTCTGGAGGAAGCTGTGGGGAGCACCCCCACCCAGAGCCCCGAGGCTATGGAGGGGTGTGCAGATGCCATGGGTGAAGACCCAGTGCTACCTTCCAGGGCCTGACACTGTGACCCCCTTAACAGGGTGTGCCTGACCTGCCTGCCTGCCTGCCTGCTGTGCATCCTTGATATGGTGTGAGACCTGTCTGCCTGCCTGGCCCACCCCTTGAAGGGGCACTCACAGCTTTCCTGCTAGCCTGTCTGCATGCTGTGCCACCTTCATGCAGTATGCACAACCTCCCTGCCTGCCTGCCTACCTCCCTGACTCCTTGACTCAGCATGACGGGCCTGCCTGCCTACCTGGCCTACAGCCATGACTAGTGTACCTGGCCCTGCCATTGTGATTCAACACCTCCCAGACACACAGGTCTCCCATTAAGACCTGGCTGCCCGACCAGGTGCCCTGGGGCTACCAGAAACGAGGCCCTGTTCATGTCCTGCAGCCTTGACCTGGTACCCTGGGACAACTGACACAATAAAATGGGGAGACAAAGAAACAACACCCAAATGAAAGAAAAAGAGAAACTGCCAGAAAAAGAACTAGAAGAAATAGACGCAAGCAATTTATCAGATGGAGAGTTCAAAAAAAATGGTTATAAGGATGCTCAAGCAGCTTAATGAGAACTACAAAAGCCTGAATAAGAACCAACTGGAAATAAAGAATGACACAGCTGAAATAAAGAAGACACTGGAAGGTGTCAACAGTAGATTAGAAACTGAGGACCCAGTCAGTGAATTAGAAGACAGGGTAAAATAAAACACCCAATCAGAGCAGCAATTAGAAAACTTAGAAAGCAAGAAGACAGTTTAAGGGAACTTTAGGACAACATAAAACATAACAATATTCACATTGTAGTGGTACCAGAAGGAGAATAATCCAGTCAAGGATTAGAGAACGTGTTTGAAGAACTAATGACAGAAAACTTCCCTAGTTTCCTAAACTCTAAAAAGTCACTCAAGTTCAGAAAACACAGAGTCCCAATCAAAATGAGCCAAAAATACCCCACACCTAGAAACATCATAATTAAAATTGCAATTATTAAAGATAAAGAAAGAATCTTAAAAGCAGCAAGAGAGAGACAGAAAGTTATGTACAAGGGAGCACCCATTAGACTGACAGCTGATTTCTCAATAGAAACACTTCAGGCCAGAAGAAAGTGGTATGAAACATTCAAAGTAATGAAAAATAAAGGGCTGAACCCAAGGCTACTCTATCCAGCAAGGCTGTCATTCAAAATTGAAGGTGAAATAAAGAGCTTCAGAGACTAAAAAGGCTAAAAGAGTTTATTACTATCAAACCAGCACTACAAGAAATGCTGAAGGGTCTGGTGTAAGAGGAAGAAGAAATGTAGAGAAAGAGAGGAACCCTAACATAAAGAAAGAATGGCAATAGATAAGCCCTTATCAATAACAACCTTAAATGTAAACAGCTTAAATGCTCCAATCAAAATACATAGGGTAACTGAGTGGATAAGAAAACATAACCCTTATATAGGCCATTTACCATATTCAGAACAAAGGACTCACACAGGATGAAAGTGAAGGGCTGGAAAAAAAAAAAAAATTCCATGCAAATGCAAATGAAAAAAGCCTGTGGTAGCAATACTCACATCTGACAAAATAGACTTCAAAATGAAGGCCATAACAAGAGACAATGAAGGTCACTACATAATACTAAAAGGATAGATCCAATAAGAGGCTATAACCCCTGGTAAACATATATGCACCTAATATAAGAGAACCCAAATATATAAAAAATACTTATGGAGGACTTTAAGGGAGAGATCAACAGCAATACAATCATAATAAGAGACTTTAACACCCCACTGACATCACTGGATAGATCTTCTAGACAAAAATCAACAAGGACACAGTGATCCTAATGGCACACTAGATCAGATGGAATTAATTGGCATTTACAGAACATTCCACCCCAAAGATACAGAATATATATTTTCTTCAAGTGCAAAGGAGACATTCTCAAAGATGGAACACATGTTAGGACACAAAACAAGTCTCTACAGGTTCAAGAAGATTGAAATCATATCAAGCATCCTCTCAGGTCACAATGGCATGAAATTTGAAATCAACTACAATAAAAACACTAAAAAATGTTCAAACACATGGTGGCTAAATAGCATGTTATTAAACAATTAATAGATTACCAAAAAAGATCAAGGAAGAAATAAAAATCTTCTAGGTAAAAATGAAAATGAGCACACAACTCCAAATCTATGGGGCACAATGAAAGCAGTTCTGAGAGGAAAATTCATAGCACTACAGGCCTACCTCAAAAAACATGAAAAACTTCTAATAAACTATCTAACCCTACAATTTAAAGACTTAGAAACAGAATAACAAGAAAAGCCCAAAGTAAGTAGCAGGAAGTCAATAGCAAAGATCAGAGAAGAAATAAATGACATAGAGACTAAAAAAACAATACAAAAGATTAGTGAAACCAAGAGCTGGTTCATTGAAAAAAAAAAAAACAAGATTGATGAACCTCTAGCCAGACTCATTAAGAAACAAAGAAAGAGGACCCAAATAAAATCAGAAATGAAAGAGGTGAAGTAAAAGCTGACCTAACAGAAATACAAAAGATTATAAAAATAAATTCTATGAGCAACTATATGCCACAAAGCTGGACAACCTGGAAGAAAAGGACAAATTCCTAGGAAAATACAACCTTCCAAAACTCAATCAGGAAAAGTCAGAAAACTTGAATAGGCCTCTAACTACTGATGAAGTTGAAGCAGTGATCAAAAAATTCCCAGCACACAAAAGCCCTGTCTGGATGTGTTCACAGGGAAGTTTTACCAAACATTCAAAGAACTAACACCTATCCTCCTTAAACTATTCCAAAAAATCCAAGAGGAAGGAACACTTCCAAGCTCTTTTTACCAAGCCAGCATTATCCTAATTCCAAAACCAGATAAAGACACTACAAAGAAAAAGAATTAGAGGTCAATATTCCTGATGAACATAGATGCTAAAATCCCCAACAAAATATTAGCAAATCAGATCCAGCAATATATTGAAAAGATCATAGACCATGACCAAGTGGGATTTATTCCAGGGATGTGAGGCTGGTACAATAATTGCAAGTCAATAAATGTGATACATCACATAAACAAAATGAAAGACAAAAATAACATAATCATATCAATAGAGAGAAAAAACATTAGACAAAATCCAACACTCATTTCAGCAAAGTGGGAATAGAGGGATCATACCTCAACATAATAAAGACCATGTATGAGAAACCTATAACCAACATCATACTCAATGGGCGAAAACTAAAACCATTTTCCCCAAGAACAGGAACAAGAGAGGGGTGTCCACTTTCACCACTCTTATTCAACATAGTAATGGAAGCCCTAGCCACAGCCATCAGACAAGAAGAAAACATTAAAGGCATCCAAATTGAAAAGGAGGAAACAAAACTGTCATTATTCATAGATGACATGATATTATACATAGAAAACTCTAAAGACTAAACCAAAAAACTATTAGATTTAATAAATTCAGCAAGGTAGCAGGATATAAAATTAACACGCAGAAATCTATGGCAGTTTTATAAACCAATGGTGAGCTCACAGGAAAAGAAACTAAAAAAAAATCCTATTTACCATTGCAAAAAAAATATTAAGATACTTAGGAATAAATTTAACCAAGGATGTAAAAGAGCTATACCTGGAAAACTACAGGATGTTGCAAAAAGACATAGAGGAAGATATAAAAGACTAGAAGAATATACCATGTTCATGGATTGGAAGACTTAATATCATTAAAATGTCCATACTACCCAAAGTAATCTATAAATTCAATGCAATCCTTATTAAAATACCAACAACATATTTCACAAATCTAGAACAAACACTCTAAAAATTTATATGGAAACAAAAAAGGCCCCAAATAGCCATGGCAATATTGAGAAAGAACAAAGTTGGAGAGATCACAGTACCAGATATCAAGTTATACTACAAAACCACCATAATCAAACAGCCTGGTACTGGCACAAGAACAGATATATAGATCTGTTCTCTGAACAGAGAACCCAGAAATCGAACCCTTTACATTCAATGCATATTTGACAAAGGAGGCAAGAGCATACAATGGAGCAAAGACAGTGTCTTCAACAAATGGTGCTGGGAAAACTGGACAGGTACATGCAAAAAAAATGAAGCTAGACCGCCAACTCAAACTATACACAAAAATAAACTCAAAATGGATAAAAGACTTAAATGTAAGTCATGAAACCATAAAAATCCTAGAAGAAAATGTAGGCAACATCTCAGACATCTCTCATAGCAATATGTTTACAGATACATCTCCTAGGGCAAGGGAAACAAAGAAGAAAATAAGCAGAATAAAAAGCTTCTGTGCAGCAAAAGAAACCATCAACAAAATGAAAAAGGAGCCCACTGTATGGGAGAACATATTTGCCAATGACACATCTGATTAAGGGTTACTTTCCAAAATATATATGGAACTCATACAACTTAACAAAAAGAAGACAAACAACCCAATTAAAAAGTGGGCAAAGGGCAAAGGACCTAAACAAACACTTCTCCAAAATGAAAACATGGCTTATATGTCAGATGGCCAAGAAACATATGAGAAAATGCTCAGCGTCACTAATCATCAGAGAGATGCAAATTAAAACCACAGTGAGGTGTCACCTCACACCTGTCAGAATGGCTCCATCAACAAATCAACAAATGACATGTGCTGGGGAGGGTGTGGGGAAGGGGGACCTGGTGCACTGCTGGTGGGAATGCAGACTGGGGCAGCCACTGTGGAAAACAGTACGGAGGTTCCTCAAAAAATTAAAAATGGAGCTACCTTTTGACCCAGTGATCCCACTTCTAGGAATGTATCCTAAGAAACCCAAAACACCAATTAGAAAGAACTTATGCACCTCTATGTTCATAGCAGCACAGTTTACAATAGCTAAGATCTCGAAACAGCCCAAGTGCCCATCAGTAGATGAGTGGATAGAAAAGCTGTGACACATTTACACCATGGAATACTACGCAGCTGTAAAGAGGAAGGATCTCGTACCCTGTGGGACAGTATGGAAGGAACTGGAGAATATTATGCTAAGTGAAATAAGCCAGGCAGAGAAAGACAAGTACCACATGTTCGCGCTCATATATGGAATGTAATGAACGAAATAAACTGATGAACAAAACAGACCCAGAGACATAGAAGCACAGAACAGACTGAGAGATCTGAGAGGGAAGATGGGGAGTGGAGGGGAGAGATTAAGAAGTTAGATGCATGTATACATGACCTATGGACACAGACAATAATGTGGAGAAGGCCCGGGGGGCAAGGGTGGATGCCAGGTGGAGGGGATCAATGAGGAGCAAAACGGGGACACCTGTAACACTTTCAATAATAAAGAAAAAAAGATAACGGCTGTCTAGATGGAGGAGCATGTTGCTCTTAAATTACTTCAATGGGTACTGTACTATTGAGGGATTATGTTAATTATTCAGTTATAATGTTATAATTTTATAATATCTTTGTTTTCAAAAACTTTCCCCTTCATGTAAGTTTTCTAATTTATTGGTATAGGCTTTTTAATGTTATTAAGGTGCCTTGAATGGGTCTATGACATCCATAGTAATGATAATTAGATGGTGACTAGGTAGGTGATTGGACAAAACCGCTTTACATTTCTCAGTGAGCAGAAAGAGCACAGGGGAGAACGTGCTTGGCCTCAGCCAGCGTGTGGCCATGAAGTCAATTTTATCAAAGCTTTGTTCTGACCATTTCACAACCTTCTGGGCGAACAAAAGCTGAACTTTCCCTAATGACCCACAGGTCTCCCCCTCCAGAGGAACTCCCTGACTGATCATGAGCTTGCTTGATAATTTCAGTGGTTTTAAAGAACAAATATTTGGGTCGTTGCAATGGATGAATCAATGTGTCCCTCTCACTCTTACTTCAGAGGCAGCTATACCAGTTCCTCCCAGCACTTTCCCTCCTTGGGGACTCAGGGTAAGACACTCCTGAAGCTTCCTTCACGGGTGTGAGTGGAAGACAGGCGGCCATGAGCCTTGTTTCTCTGCTGAGTGGGATGAGCGGTCCCTTGCCTCTCCCTCGGGCAGCAGGCGTCACGGAGCCAGGGCTCTCCTTCATGTTCTCTGAGGTCCTTCTGCATGGTAAGCGCGGCGGCCTCGGGGCTCTCACCCGCCTTCTGTGAAATCAAACTGCGGACTCACGGGGCCAGGTCGACACCCTCGGGAACGGAAGCGCGGGGCTTTGTGTCTTTTGTCCTTTGCTGTCAAAAGCATATGAACAGTTGCAGGCACATAGTAGACGCATTTTGGAAAATGACCAGATGGGTGCGTGTGCTGCAGAGAGAACAGTCCCCACGTAGGGCCCGAGGAGGTAGAGTTGGGGAGTGCGGAGAAAGCAGGCTTTGGCCCCAGAAGTAAACCTCATTCTCTAATCCAGACTAGATAGTCCTGAGATAGATATGAGTTTTGAATTCCTGTTAGCCTCTCATGTATATTTCTCAAATGATTCAAAATTTAAAGAGGAGAGATTGATTAATTTCTTCCCCAGTATCAACAAAAACTCTAGGCTGGGCATGAAAGCGATACGAAGGGGTTTAATCCATGAGGCCGGAATGCGTGGTACGGATGGGATCTAGTGAAATCATCATCTCAGGAAAAGGGTCCTCCGCACACATGTCAGCGCCGCTCTTGGCCTGGACACAGGTACCCAGGGATTTTAGTGTCATGATTGATTAAGGTCAAGAGCTATTTGTTATAAGATTTGGGAAAAGAAGTTACTACAGCTGACTCCTACTTTATCTTTTCGGAGCTTTTGCATGATTTTTAAAAATATGTGTATTATTTGTGACATAAAAACCCTCAGAAGGGTTTCGCATTCTTCTAAAGAAATGGAAGGTAGCACTTTATTTGCATAATTCAGGAAGCAGCGTGAACTGTCCTGGTGGCCAAACCTTCTCCAATTGGCCCAGCCATTGTCAGGAAACCTGCTAGGACGTCAGCGTAGACTTTGCAGGTGAGCTCCGAGTGTCCCCTATCTGTAGTCTGTAACTTGGGACATAAGCTCAGTCTCTCGGAGGCTCAGTTTTCTCATCTGCAAAATGGCTGTAAGATTGCTTAGCTTCCAGGGGCATGGGAGGGTCAAAAGTAATTACACGTGTTAAGGCCAGGGACACAGAGACAGGACTGGGTGGATGCAACTATATCCGGGTGGATCTGCACAAAATCTAATCACTGGTGTGCATTTGGTGGTCTCTCTGTTTACAATTGGAACTAAAATCTGGATCATTAAGAAGGAGGGAAGCAAGAGGAGAAATACGAGACATTTAGATTTTACCCTTTGGATCAGTATTTTTCTAGGTCTAGTCCACGCACCACTGTTAACCAGGACGGCTCTGGGAATGGTTCACGGTGGATATTTTCTTTGTACCTCTCCAGCCACTCCCATGGAAAAGCCTGTTGTACTTGGGAAAGCATTCGGTGTGATGGGAACACGGAATATTACGGGGACACGGGAGAGATTTAGTAGAAGACACGTTAACCCTACGTGTCACACTACCGAGGATGTTTTTATCATACGTTGAAGGGAGAGTTAATAAAGGGGTTTTTAAAGTAAGGGCCTGAAGGAGTATATGTTTAAGATCATTTGAAATTAAGCAACAACATATTTAATATTTCTATGAAATCACCAGAGAACGATGATTCATTGACTCCTCAGAGACAAAAAGCACGAAAACACAGAGACGGTGATGGTAAATAAAGGGCCCTGAGTGCGGGTGCAGGTCCTGCAGGGTATTATTTTTAGTTATAGCAGGCAGGGCCCATTGACTCGGTGAAACGCATAGACCTGTATTGAATTCCACCAGGCGGCAGTTTCTCTTCTTGGCAGTGCAAATTGGAAAATTGAATTTTTCTCTGCATTCTAACCGGACTCAAAATTTACTATGCATTTAGGCCCTTTATATAATTATTACTATCATCATTATTTAGCGACCGTTGCTTAATCTATGAATGAGAAATGGGTATTTCTAGGTCTGTTAGGGATGGTTATTGCCGGAGGCCCCGTGCGGGGTAATGAGCAGAGCTGGAGGCTGCACCGTGTCAGGCCGCACGTTCACAGGGCGGGGAGCGGGCCTTCGAATGAAGAACCTTGGGGGAGAAGGGGAATCCGATCGGGGCCTGGGAGAGCAGAGGTGCAATCCTCGCATTTTATCTGAGTAGCTGTATGAGTTTGGAGGAAGAAGTTCTGAACTTGGTCATCACACCTGCAATATTAACACCGGGAATTTAAAAAGCCTGTTTTCTGACAGTGTCTTCCAGTTTGGATCCTCATCAAAGTAACTGAATATAACGGGATTTTGATGATGGTGACACATTCCCAGCATCCTCCTTGTGACTTCTGAGACTCTCAGGACCAGCCTGCCGCTGAAGTAGGCCACCTCCTAGCACTTCAGGGTCCCTGAAGTTGTCGGATCAAAAGCCACTGTAGCGTCTTCCAGCCCAGTGGCATGAACATGTAAGCCTTGGTAATTTGAAGAAGGGAAGGCCTTTCCTCCACTTAGGATGGCCAGATGTACCAAATAAAAACAGCACATCCAATGGTGATGGATGGAGACTTGGGGTGGCGAACACACAGTGCAGTCTACAGGTGATGTGCTGCAGAACTGGGCACCTGAAACCTGCATCATTTGTTAACCAGGGTCTTCCCAATATATTCGATAAAAAGGAAAAAAAAAATAGAAAAACACAACACATCCAGTTAAATCTGAATTTCAGATAGCCAGTAAATATTTTTAGTATAAGTATGCCTCAAACATTCATGGTCAATTAAAATAACTCCCTTGGCTTCTTCCTTCAGGCCCCCTCACTCCTCCCCCGGAACAAGAAATGAATCATCTGACTTGTGGCCCTGGGGCAAGGGCCAGGGACGCGTCTGGCTCGGCTGTGTCTGGTTTCTTACCGGAGCCTGGCGTCTGTGTTCTCTGACCCCCTCTCCATACAGATAATTAAACTCTCTCACCCTCTGTTTTACTGATGAGGGGCCTAAGTGAAGTCAAGGTCACTCTTAGTGGGCCTGTGACAGGAAGGAGAAACTCCTCATCAATAAACACAGTGCGTGCTTGGCAGTTTGCATAGCTTGTTAAGAATAATACATCCTTGGAAGAAATGAGTCTTGCAACCCCCATTAGCTCCTCAAACTTGAACCGTGTAGATGAGAAGATTGAAGACGTGCTCCCAGAACGGTGTGCGGTTTTCCCGGATAGACCAGCATTAGAGGCAAAAGAGAAATAGCAGAATGGGGGGGGGGGAGTATTTGGAATTTTATTTCCTTAATGCTTTTTCTTTTAGAAGCTACTTTAGTACAATTTGAAAGTTTATGTGATCAACATATTCTTTATTGTTTCTTGTTTATTACAGGCATTTATGATGATAACATATAATAAAAATGTACATATCTTGTATTCCATGGTAAATGTTCAGTCCTTTTTATTGTACATTTTATTATTCTTATAAAACCTGGAGGCAGAAATCACCGCTTCAGGTACTGCTCTAGCTTGGTATCTAGTCTCTGCGTGCATGACCTGCCTGTCTCAGATGAGCTTTGATGTTTGGCTAGGGAAACCAGGGAAACAGACTTCTCATATGCGAGTTTAACAAGGCTTCTTTCTTCCCGGGATATATTCTACACACCCAAGACAGAGGCAGGAAGAGGTGGGATAACGGATGGCTGCTCAGTTGAACATGGGCCACTCACTCACTTAGCCAGGGGCCTAAGTCCAAAGCAACGGATCTGATGGAACCCAAGGCCTCTGCAATCCATGCCAGAATGAAGTCACCGGTGCCATTTGGCAACTAAGCAACAGGCTGGAGGAATATGAGGTAATGGTGTTCGTTCAATTCCACCAATCAAATCAGCTTTATTTTTTCTGCAGAGAACTTGATATTCAACTTGTATTTATAGGATTCACAGGAAAGAGGAGAAGTGAGAACAATCTGATAGAAAAACTTTTCTCCTGCTGTATCTTAGCATTTTTAGTGCTTCTTAAATCTGTCAGTCAAGGGGGAGTCGGAACAAAAACACAATAATAAATAGCATGTGAAGTGTTCTGATGTTTTTTTCCACCACAGGTGTGTAGACAGCTAATGATGTCACCAAATAGCAGGTACCAATGGTGCTGCCATTTCCAAGAGAAGACAGGCACAAGAGTAGCCAGTAATTTTTTAAAATCACGATTGCAAATTTGAATCACCTGGAGACTTTTTAAAATATACAAATGTCAGAATTTCCAGATCCTACACTTGGAGAATTTGATTAAATTAGTCTGCAGGTGGGAAATGAGTGGCCTTTAAAATTCTGAAACTGATTCTAAGATGTAGCTAAAAGGAGAATCACAGAGAAACACAGATCAGAGAAGATTTTACCTCACACTTTAAAGAAAAAATAAATTAGGGGCTTAAACTAATTGCAACCTCCATGTGAATCACCTCACTGATATGATGAAAAAAATGTTGACGTGAATTAATTTAGGGTATTCAAAGTGTTCAAACTGAAAGGGGAAATAACAAAGGAGCGAACAAAAATGCCAGGCATGTTCACCTACCTCGTTATGACTTACTTAGCCCTGGGGGGTTCAGTGGACACCCGAGGCTGGTGATCTTTTCCTGTTAAAACCCTGTCACTGGGTCACGGAAGACAGGGCTAGCAATCTGCCTCCTGTGTCACTATGTCATTGGCACCTGCCAATGCTGTGTCCTAACACCCTACACTTTTGACTACACCTCTAATACTTTAGAAAAGTGGCCAAATTCATGTCTGGGGATGTAGGCAGGCCCAGCATGTGAGAAGTCGCATATGCTAGAGGGAATGGTCCAACTGCCCGGGCAGAATGAACGGGGGAGCCGGGCTGAGATCATAGGGAAGCTGTGCGGGGAGAGAGGGGAGATGCAGTGTGGGTAAGGGACGGCCAGGGCCTGGACTAGTTAGGTCAGGGAAGAATGAAGAGAGAAGACTATATTTATGATAGATTTTTGAAATACAGTGGCTAAAGAAATGGTTCTATCAGATATAAAGACCAAAGTAAGGATTAAGGATAATTCTAGGGTTTTTGCCATAGAAGACATTCTCCAAAATGAAGAGACATTGTGTTATGAGGTTGTAAGGCTGGGAAACAAGAGATGGGAACAATGAGTCTTCGCCATAATGATGGGGAAAGCAAGCCCACTCCTGGTCAAGCCACACTGAGGGTTCAGGGAGACGCCGGGAGGGCAGCTCAGCCCTCGACCCCGGGAGCGCCGCGGGGGGCGGGGCCTGCGGACAGCGAGGGCGGGTGGGGCCCGCAGAGGCAGACTGCGGGCGGCGTGCTCTCTGCACACGCGCCTTCGCAGCGGGCCGGGTGAGTTCCGAGTGCGGCACCGGCGACGGGCTGGACAGAAGCAGAGGCCGGATGATGCAGGGCTGCGGCAAGGCCTTCACGCGGGCCCCCGGCTCAGGTGGAAGGCAGCCTGGCTCTCAGCAAAACCCCGAGCCCGCTCTCTTCTGGTCCCTCCTCTTTAGAAAGATGCCATAGTAGTAAGTACAGCAGAGGGAGCTGTAAGAATTAAATGAGACTATCTCAGGCCCTGCTTTTATCCCACGTGGTAAATGTTCAACAAATGCCGGTTATTTTTAACAAGACCGTCAGAGGGTCCGGAGCAATACAATAATCCTATAGGAAATCCACGGTAACCCGTGCATCCCCAAAGATGCCCCAGAGCAGCGTCATCAACCCAACAGGGCCCCTGAGGAAAGCGAAGTTGTTTTCCCATAAGGTGCAAATGCAGGGAGCTCTTTAATAGGCACCTCACCCCCCTTTACACCCCTTCCACGCCCCTCCTCCCAGCACACCCTCCACAGGCTGCCCAGGGGGTTTCTTCTTCCCTCTCCCCCAGCACTGGGCTCCATAAACTCACAGTGACTTACCTTCACTTCCCCGCAGTGTTATATATTTTCCCATGAACTCAGGGCTTCTCTCGTCTCCCCTTAGCCTTTCCTGGGTCCTCAGATCCTTCCTTCCAGCTCTCGCCGGCCACAGTTCCTTCCCAATGCCTTCTCTCTCATAACTAGATTGCTTGTCACCTTTAACAAAGGGATGTGCAGGCTCATTTGTGTCCCCTTCGAAAAATAAGTCCCTGGGTTCCTGGAAGGCTGCGAAATCCCTTACACATCAATCTTGCAGAGGGTGATGATGACTTACGGTGCCCAGCATGTAGTGAGCACTCAGCAGAGTAAATATTGTCATTTATTGTTATTATTATGGCTGCTGCCACCATTACAACCCGCAGAGCATTCTGTCTGCACCGAGAGAGGTGAGAGAAGAAACTGTCTAATTTATCCTTGGACCTGCCCCAGCGGCAGCACAGGGCCCCATGCACGCTCGGGAGAGGTTTGCGAAATGTGTAGCCCAGGACCGCTGCGCCTGAGCAAGTCTCAAGGTCTCCTTTGCATGACAAGCTCCTGTCGGTCTGCCTCCCGGGCCACAACCGGGGCCACAACCGGGGGCACAACAGGCAGCAGGCAGCAGGCCCTTAAGAACCCGCCTCCCAGGAAATGCTGCCGGGGGCTAAGGCCTCGCCGCCCCAAGGCGCGTTCTGCGGGGCATTTTTCTCCTGTGATATTTTGTGCCACGTTGTTTGATCCATAGCAACTGAGACTGTCACTCCCGGCTTCGAGGCGGAGGCCCGGAGGGGCTCAGGGGGACGCTGGGAGCAGTGGCGCAGGCAGGAGGAAGGGAGCCCGGGTGCGGCTCAGCGGCAACGCCCGGGGACAGTCAGGCGTGATGGGGAGAGGAGCAGGGGAGCAGCGGGGAGCTGGCCCCGCTCCTCACCCAGGCCCCTCTGCGGGAAGCCGGCGCCCACTCCCGGGGAGGATTTGGTGGCCCGTCCCTTGGCGCAGTCCCATATTCTGCCTACACAGAGGTGCACGGCCCCTTTGAGCTCCACCTGCCGAGTCCCGGCCTTTCCCATGTGCCAGGCCCTCGGCGAGCTCAGAGCCCCTGCGTCTCCCTTCGGGACTCCACGTCTCGAGTACCCCGGAGCCTGCAGGAGGGACAGGCAAGTTCTTCCCTACTATTGCCAACTCTAGAAAATTCTCTCCCCTCCAAAAAAAGACTTTAAAGTTACAGATTGTTTCACTCACGACCCCTCACTGTGCCTGCGATTTATGTAGGTGATGCAAACATTATCGCTCTATCGGTATCTGAGGCACATGTTAATTTCTTGGAGATGTAGCACCTTCCATGATGTCCCTTCCCCACGTCTGCTCTTGTTAATGCACAGTAATTTCAGTATCTCCGTCAATACTTATTCCAATGCCTTGGCTTCCGAGGCCCTGCCCTGCCATGTGATGATGTGGTCCCGCACCTTCCCTGAGCTGCCTGGGCCCCGGTCACTCCCCAGACCACGTTAATATCAGTAAGGGCCTCGGTTCTATCTTCCCAAGCTAAGGGCCTCACTGTTCCTGTTCTCCCACTCTTCTGGTCTCACTGAGAAAGGCATTTGACCTTGAAGAAACCTTGATCCCATTGATGCTACCAGTTTCCTCTGTCCTTAGCTTCTGCATCCTCAGTGTCCTCTGCATTTAGAACTGACATTTCATAGCCTTTCACTGTAATCACTGCTAAATACCCTTTCAACTCCCTGACCCTTTCCCTTAGGCTCAGGCGGCTAACTTTTGACCCTGGTCAAGTCCTACTTTACCTCTTCTGGCCCTTCCTTGGAAGCTGCGTGTGGCTAGTGTCCAAGAAGCCAAAGCTAGTAGTTAAACTGCAAAAGCTGATTCTGTTGAGGAGCAAAGGTATTAGGCAAGAGGAGACCTCAGGGTAGAGCTTGTTCAATTCTGAATACACCGAGAATGAGAGGATTTGTAGCCGAAGAGCAGGTTGGGAGTGGGAAGGGGTGAATGATAAGTTATAAGAGGGGAATTCTTGCTGAACTGACTTAACAGGATCCTTGCTGAAGGCAGGTCAGGGTGATCAGATACCAAGGATGTAAGATGAGGGATTCGATCAGGCATCAGGGTGATTACACATCACCCATGAGATGGTAAGAGATGAGGAATTTGATTAGATGTTGATTAGCTACTGACTTAGCAGTATTTTTGCGAACACTGGGGTCTGCAGGCCTGACAACAAGGCACAAGGTCAAGGCCCTGTCATGAAGAAGACTTAAAGGAGCCTGACTGATGTTTGGTCAAGGAGAGAATCTGTCACCAGCAAAACTCAAAATCATGCTGAGTGGACTAAAATTGAGATAGTGATCATTAAATCAATTAATTAAGGTGGACAGCAAAGTTATTAAACAGGTATATGCAAAGCAGTTGAGAAGAAATATTAAGCGTCATTTAGACTGTTCAGATTATGGCTAGACACTTAAAAATGATTTATACATATTCGCTCCTTTAATTAATAGACTGGCTTCATAGATGAGGAAACCGAACCAGAGACAACCACTCCGAGAGGAATCAAGCTATGCTTGTAGGGCAAATACAAATGAAAAAATAAGGCATAATTCTTCCTACTGAATATAAGGGGAGAGACACCCCCTCCCTTTTCTTAGAGCATTTACTTTAGAAAATATGTACTTAGAACACAGGCTATTTCTCTTTGTCATGAGGACATGCATTACGGATTTTAGAACATGCAGTGAGAAGCAGGAAGCTGGTTCTCCCAAACACAGCCTGTTCCGAGCCCCCATAAGGACCCTAGAGACAGGTGCCTGCATCTTTTATTTTTATTTTTTACTTTTTATGCTTTTATTGATTTCATAGAAAAGAAGGGAGCTGGAGAGGGAGATAGAAACATAAATGATGAGTCATTGATCAGCTGCCTCCTGCACGCCCCTTACTGGGGATCGAGCCCACAACCTGGGGATCAAACTGGGATCTCCTGGATTATAGGTCAACCCTCCATCGTTAAGCCACCCAGACAGGCAGATGCCTACATTTTTATCGTTTCCTTTCACATGTGAAATTGTGCACGTTTGTGTATATATACTACACACCTTGCTGCTATATCAAATCACTGCAGACTTGGTGACTTAAAACAATACCCATTCATTGTCTTCAGATTCAAAGGCAGGAAATGTAAAATGGGTGGGCAAGGCTGTGCTCCTTCTGGGAGCTCTAGGGAGGTGTCTTTTTATTGTTTTTTCCAGCTTCTAGATGCTGCTCGAATTCCTGGGCTCATGCCCAATAAAGTAAAATACTCACCTGTCTAGTGTTTACAGGCTATACAGCTTCGGGGAGCCGGTATTCTACTTACTGCAAAAGTACTTGTTGCTACTCTATGGGACTTTGGGGTGAAGAGAGTGTGTAGCTTCATCATGAAAAAGTTCCAGTAAGGAAGCAGACATCTAAAAACACTGAGTGAGCAAAGAACTAGGAGTTCTCAGTAAATTTAGAGATTACTGTTAGCCCAGGGCTCCAAGTGAGGAGGGGAATGGTATGAATGAAATCTTGTCACCTCATGAGAATGACACCCTCCAGGGACTGAGTTTCCTAGATGATGGAGTCATGGAGCTGGGTTACATGGTCTCACGTGGCACTTTAAGGTCTTGGTTCAACGGTAACAGCACATCATGAAGTCACAGGAAAGCCTCTGGTCTGGGCTCACCTCCAGGATATACAAGAAGGTGCAGTGCACCTGAACAGCTGAAGATGAAATGTCCTGGCCATTGCGGAGAACTGCAGGAGGCGCACCAGGAAACCTCAGGTCGCACACACTGTGCTCTTGTGTTATCTGCTAAGCAACTGGAGGGAACATTGGCATAAAAAGCTAACTCTGAGTGTCTGCTCTCCCTGTTGGCCTCACAAGAAAAGGGACAAGAGAGCTCTCTGGAGTCTTTCAGAGAGGCACTAATCCCATTCATGAAGGCCCCACCCTCATGGCCTAATCACTCCAAAGGCCACACCTCCATGTACTATCACATAGAGACATGAATTTTGAAGGGACCTTCAGTCTATAGCAGATGACCACTCATGTGGAGGAAGCTGGTGAGACTGAAGTCATGTATTTAGCTCATAATTTTTATCTTCAAAAACCTGTTTCATTGAGCATGTCCTGAGTGTTTTTTCAGCCCAGGGATTACAGGAAGTACCTTTAGCTGGGCCTTGGTCTGATACTAGTCACATCCTGGAATAGTGACTAAAAGTCCAAGCCCTGTTTACACGGAGTTTTAGAGAAGACTGAAATCCAGCTTTCAGTCATGAACATGTTAAACTTCTCTCCCGCGGAGTCCACCAGGAGGCGCGCTCACTCTGAAGCTAACACCTCATAATAGTTATGTGCTGGATAAATGTGCACTGGAATATGAATTTCACAAAAATGCAACACTGTAGCCACCCCAAGGGCTTATGAACCATAATTCATTTTGGAAAATGGCCTGATTCTCTTGGAGCATTAAAATCTGAGAACTCATACTAATATCAGAGGGGCCACCTCCCATGCTAACTGCACAGAGAGTCACTGTCTAAACACTGCCCCGGCCCCACCCTCGCAAATCAGGGCGGCCCACTCCCGGGCACTCTGATGAGTGACTGTCAAGACCCACCCGTGTTTTGTCTCCAGCCATCCAGGCAAGGTGTGGATGCAGGCATTCCACAGGAAAGAAGCCTCTTAGGAGAGGTGCAGTCTTGTCTTCCTTTCTTTCACTTTGTGACCCTATTTGGCCTTAACATATATTCCAGCTTCAATTCTTGACACTTCCATCCTACCCCCCACATCCTTTGCTTCCTTAACAGAAAAGAGTGTCTCACATTTTCTAGAATAAAGCATGTCTCTTCTGATCTCCAAGAATTTACACAAAGGGCTATCCCTACCTAAAATGTGCCTCACACTCTTCAAGGCCCAACACAATGGCACTTTCTCTAGAAACTCTTCTCATCTTCCTTCATTATGAGTATTTTTCCCTTGAAGGTAGGGGCTGTTTATTAAGCTAATTGGCACTTAGTAGTCTTTCATTTTTGTGTGTCTATATGTTGGTTTTATTTAATATGTTCTAAATGTTAGGCACATAGGCAATATTATTTAGAATTTTAGTGTAACTATACCTTCCAATGGATTCAAAGGAAGAGACAAGAACAATTAAAAAATTTGTCTAAGACCGCATAGTGGGAGGGGCATAACCAGCCGACCTCCCTCTTTTTGGTAGAGTACTTAGAATTTATCCTTATGGTGCACATTGCACCCTTTCCAAGGGATAAAATGTGACAATGTCATAAAGTTTTGGCATTGTGGTGTTCAATAGAGGACATTTATTATTTGCATGTTGTATTGCTGTTATCCCTGCTCCTTACATCTGCTTTTCATAAAACATTACAACGTAATGATTATCCTTAATTCACACATGAGGGAAGTTAGGTTGATAGCTTTTTAAATCTTGGCAAAGATCACGCTACTCCATTACAGTAATTAAAGCCTCATTAACTTCTACTATTTTTATTTGAATGTCCGTTCTTCCTCCAACCCAGGGTACATATTGCCTCGCCCGTTAGAGGAGAGTTCAGACTAGTGCTCATCTCTGGAGGGACTTGCAGTCCTGCAGTCCTGGGTTCATGACGCTGCTGTAGCCCCAGGTGAGCGTCGATGGACCACGAATCCCGAGCATCGTCTGGTCTGCAGACGAAGGCTGCGTCCGGGGAGAGCAGGCCGTTTGTCTGGTTTTGGTTTTCATCAGTCTAATTATCATGAAATGATTTTATTGGAATGGGAACATCCTTAGAGCAACGTGAGACAAGAGGTCAGGCTCCAGTAGCCACGGTGCCCAAGGCCACCATCTCGGAGGAGCGAAAGCTTGTCTTACCATTTGGCCAGATCTTTTCCTCACCAGGGGAGAGGAATGAAATGAGCTCTTCAACAAATACTTAGTGAGCACCTGCTAAGTAAAGCATATGGAATACATGGTGGGTCACACAAAGAAATGTGCAGCAGATCCCCTGGCCCTCAAACTCTCGGAGCCCCCCAACACCCAGACATTGCTGGAGGGGTGGAATTTGTTCCACTCACTCTGGGAAGCTGGCAGAGCCTAGGAAATCTGCGCACATATACCCCCTGGCTCAGCAATTGCTCTCTTATTTATATACGCAAGAGTGATGAGTGCCTGTGTCCAGCAAGACACGAACAAGAATGGCCACAGCAGCTTGTTTATAATAGCCAAAAACAGAAAAAATATACCCACCAGCAGTAGACTGGATGAATAAAGGGTGATCTAGTCATATAGTGAAACACTACCCAGAAATAAAAGAAGTAATTACTGCTACATGTATCAATACAGGCAAATCTCACAGACTTAATATTGAGCAAAAAGAAGCCAGGCATCAAGGGGCACATAATTTATGATTCCATGCAGATAAAGTTGAAGAAAGAGCAAAACTAAGGTGATGGAAGTCAGAATAGTATGTACCTTACTGTAGTGAGGTGGGGACTGGGAAGGTTAACCCAGGAGCCTTCGGGGGGCTGCAAATGTGCTGTACCTTGATCTGGGTGCCACATAAGCAGTATTCGAACCTCATTACATATGTTTAAACATGGATGCAGATACACTGAGCTGTACCCTTAGTACTTGTGCCCTTCCCTGTAGGTATGTTATGCCTCACTTATGAAAAAACAAAGAGGAAAGACAAAAAAAACCCAGAAACCAAAAAGCCAACAAACAAAACACACCTGGCTCCTTCATTGATGACAAGCTGGAAAAGACTGAGATACAGTGATTCTCTTATATATTTTGTATATTATAAATTTTATGAAAGCAAATTATGTATATCAACGTGATATGGCCTCTTTTAATAATCAGCTACTTTTCATTCCATTTATTTATTCCATCAAAAGAGTCTGCGGGGCCTGCGCCACATACAATTAAAGAGACACAGCTCAGACGCTACCCCATGGTGACCCTGGAAGCAGCACTAAGTAGTCACACATCAAAAGTCCAGGATAGCACAAAACATAGCAGAACCATAACTGAGGCCTTTAATTTTTTTTAAATATATTTTTACTGATTTCAGGGAGAGGAAGAGAGAGAGAGAGATAGAAACGTCAGTGATGAGAGTCATTGATCAGCCGCCTCCTGCATGCCCTCTGCTGGGGATCAAGCCTGAAACCCGGGCATGTGCCCTGACTGGGAATCGAACTGCAATCTCCTGGACCCTAGGTTGACACCCAACCGCTGAGCCACGCCGGACGTCACAAGGTCCTTAATTTTGAGGAGGAAAACTGCGCTCAGAGGCATGCTGCAATTCACTCAGCCGAGCGAACGGGACACAGATCCAGTCTTCTCACATTCCAGCCAGGGCAGGGCGCCTCTGTGGGAGACACTGGGTTTCTTTAGTTCTGAAAAGCCAGGAACGTCCCTAATTTGAGAGGTGGCAGGACAAGTGGCAATGTCAGGCCTGGAGGAGCCTCTGAGTAGGTAGGCATGGTTTCCGAGTCAGTCCTGGCACAAACACTTAGGGATGGCTGTGCCACTGGGGCCCGGACCCAGACACCCTGAGCTCCACTTTCTGCAGCTAAAGCTGAGAGCAAAAACGCTCACAAAATGCTTCCCAAGACATGAAAAATAGGTAGTCTCAAACCGCTGGGCGCGACCGACATGACTTCGCCAGCGGCGCCCGACTCTTCCCGCTTCATTCGCTGTGCCCCTAGCTATCTACCGAGGCCCGCTGTGGAGCAGGTGCTGTCCAGGTGCCAGGGAGCAGGAGGAGGGCAGGAGGCGGCTGTTTGGAGGGCGCTCGGGGGCATCAGTAAGCAGGCAAAGCAGAGCATTCGGCGGGGTCTAAGGGATCTGCTAACCTACGGGCGAGAGGGCGGGGGTGGCTTCTCCACTGGGGCAGTTGAGGGAGCCTCTTACAAAGTGGCATCTGACTGAGCTCCCCGGAGGACCTCTTGTGAGCCTCTGCTCCCACCCTCTCGGTTTGCTTCTCACCCTAACAGTGGCTTTAGCTATCGGCTCCAGAGAGCCCTGAGGGACTGTCCCCACCCCAGCTACGCCCTGCACCCCAAGGGGGCTTTGTAGATGCCTGTGTGAGAATTAACACGCGGTGGGTGACCTCGGCCATGACAGATGGCACCCAGAAGACAGTGCTTCTCCCACGCACCTGAATGCAGATGCATTCAAAAGACACAGAGCGCCAGTGCTCCCCAGCCACCGTCGGGGAGTCCTGCCTAAGCCAGCGTCCCTCCTGCTCCCCACCGCCTGCTCCTGGGCACCTCCAGGCCACAGCCGGCTGCAGGCCGGTGCCTCGGGCGCTGCTTCCTGGGAAGGCGGGTGAGTCAGGCCCGAGTGTTAGCAAGAGCCGGGCAAGTGAGATGATGAGGAAAGGGGTTCGAAGAGGAAGGAGCGAGTGGGAACGCCCCGAGTCTCACTGTGAGCACCGCAAACTCAACGCCCTCGAAGAACAATGGATGTTATGCCCTGAGGAGCCCTGTGACTCCAACTCCATAGGACCCGACGGCCACAGCAGGGGGGCTAGACTTGAGTCTACATTAGTGGGAAGGCTAGAAAGCTAGAGGAGGGGTGATCCGACTCACAGCCTGAGATTTATGTTTCTGGGCCGAGAATAGGGTGTAGACATGGAAGTCTGGTTTGGAGGCTGAGACAGGGTTCGGTTCTCCAGGTCCATGCAACAGGGACCATCTCAGAGAGAGGGGACAAAGGCAACCCTGTGGACTAAAGACACTTGAATCAACAATTCCAATTTCGACTTGGATTTAAACAAATTATATTATATTGTGTATAGACATATCTGTTTCTATCTATACCTATTAGACAGATATAGATCTATAGGTAGATGTATAGCTATATAGATATATACACAATAAAGATACATCTATATTTATCAATAGATATTCAAACATATACAATTGCATCTATGAACATATGTATGTCATTTATGAAAATGTGAATGCCTGAATATATAATATTAAAAGATGGTTGTTCATTGTTTTTGAGGTTTCAAAATAGTGTCGTGATTATGTTTTACAAAAAGAGTCCTTACTGATAGAGAGACAAACTGAAAATTTTATGGATGGAATAACACATTCTCCAGGACTTGGTTAAAAACGAGTAAAGGTGATGGGTGTGGGCGTAGCTAAAACAGCATTGCCCATTAATTGGTAGTTGTTGAAGGTGGGGGACAGCTACAGCAAGATTTTAAAAATTCCTCCCACTTTGGCATCTGTTTCAAATGTTCCATAATAAAAATAAAGGGAGAAGTGAGAGAGAGAGAGAGAGCTGGAGAGGTGGTGTGGTGCTGGGGCTCGGCCTGCTTGTGGTCCCGGAGGTGATGATAGGAAATAGTTGGAACCTAGAGCATTTCAGAAGCAGCGTGAACAAGCAAGCCCTGCTGACGGATTCCAAATCCCTGGGATTTGTGGACACATTTTATTCTGCAATCGGTGCTGAGTCACTAGACTTTCTGATCATGATGGGCCGAGCTGCGGGTCTGCGGCTGACAGCAGGGGTCCAGGCCGGAGCTCCCTCACTTCACCTCGGGCAGGCCTCTGAGCGACACTGTGCTTCTGTCCTGCGGGGCCTGTGACCCCAGGGGCTGGAGTGCCCGCCTCTGTTTCCAGCGGTGCCCTTGTGCAGTGTCTGCAATCAGCAGTCCTGCCCAGCACCAGGAACCCAGCTCTTGAAGGAATCCCGGCGCTAAAGTAGCCATCCCTGGGAATTCCTGCGCTAAAACCTCCATCCCTGGGAAAGCCCTGGCAGCCAGACGCTGGGAAGGAACCCGGCTCTGCAGCCTGTGTCCCACGGGAGGCCCAGGGCATGGCCCCCCTCACTCCCCGCAGTGTGTGACCCCGCCCAGCCTGCGGGACGCTTCCCTGGGGCTCAGTTTCTGTCTTCTTTCCTACATTTGGGAAGACTTCGGCTGTGCTCTAGATAGAAATCTGGACTCTTGGAAGCCCAGACATGCATGTAATCTTCTCGTTTAATTTCTTACTGCTCCCCTCAATTCCATCCATGGCAGACTCTACTTACATGTTTCAGAAAAGACGATTTAGGTGAGGAGTTAAGCGCGCCTCACGGGATCCTAGCTGCATCCCTGTGCTCACAGACACTGGGTCGGAGGCGCCCTTTACACAAAAATCCCCTGCTCGTGAACACTGCGCTCAGTGCAGGCACATCCCCCTCTGGGCTGACGCCCCGCGAGCCTCCACGCAGCGCCTCATGACCGCCGGGACTGCGGCTTTAGGAGAACTTGCCCTCCCTACGGCCAGGCCGCAGCACCCGAAGGAGAGGCCACTAAACATGCTCCTTAGAAGTTTGCTCTCTAGACTGAGACAGTTAAGGGTCTAAAACTCAGCTCTGAGAGCCCATACTGGCTCTCAGGCCACACTCCAATAACAGGGCCTAGATCTTTGCATGGGGAGAATCATTTTAAATGTCAAGAGCAGTAACTGTGGGAGGAGCAGACTCCATGATTTTTATTACTCGCAGGCTTTAGGTTCCTAAGCACTGGACCATTGATTTCCTGTATAGCCTCTACTTATAGTTTACCCAGGACACATGAGAGTTAATATTGAAGTTAGGGATGAATTTTCTCTAGCTCGATAGGGAAAGTCAGGGAAACCGAGGTGTGCTCGCCTGGACTTTAGGAGAAATGAGCTTAGGATGCACAGTCACAGCAGCAGATGCGTCATCTTGGGCCCTAGCCGTCCTTTCTAACCTGTAAACGTGGCTGGCACTGCCTTGTGAGGGTTCCATGAGAGGGCGCCCCTGAAAGGTACTAGCGCAGGGACCTGAAAAGAGGGCTCGGCTAACAAATGTTAGCTTCCGCTCCTGCCCCTTACCTACACTATCCACTTCTGATTAGAGAAGTTCAAGAACTTTGTCACAACTCAAAACATCCCCAACAATACAAGGCAGTTCATAAAGTGGGAGGCGCGTAAGGGCCAAGAGGGGCGGTCACTCTTTGCATCCATAACATTTACCATGGTGCTGAAGATACAGCCCCTCTCCTGGCCCTCCAGTTGCCGGCGCGTGGTCAGCCTCTCATTCTGCACCCCAGCGAGCCCAGGTGGGCAGCACCGGGGGCAGGCCTGTGTATGTCCCGGTGTGACCGTGGTTACCTACATTTTCTCCTTTAGTATCTGATCCAGGGTGATCCCCAAGGAAAAGGCCAGGGAAATGGAGATCCCCTAACTTGCAATATTTCTATCCTGTGGCTCACCAGAGTACTATTTCTCAGTCTTCGATTTTTTAAATTGCTGATTATAAAATCAATGCATATTTATTTTAGAAAAGCAGGATATGGAAAGTACAAATTACTCAAAATCCAAACACTTAGGCTACAGAAGTGTGCGTGTGCCTATGTGTATATGTGTGTGCATATGTGTGAGTGCATGTGTGTGGGTGCTCTCCCAGTGTAAGGATATAATTTCACATCTTGATTATATATGTATTTATATAATAAAAGAAGTGTATTGCCATTGTTAAAACATTTTCTGCACATGCAGCTTTGAGCAAGTTACTTAATATAGCTAAGTCATAATTTTGAGAATTAAACAATGTATAGAAATCAACTTATACACATAAATCCACATATAAAATTTAAATAAATACTAAATATTGTTATTTTATTAACTATTCTTCTGTGATTATATACCCATATTACTAAGTAGCCTTTAAAAATATTCCTTTTATTGGGTATATAATATTCTAGTCTGAGGATGCTTATGGCACATAGCAGACTGCAAACAGTTGTAAAATAAGTAAATGTATAATAATTTACTTAAACATCAATAACTAAAAAGCTTTGCCAATTTTGTAGCTGAAAATACTTCACTGTTTTAAATTATGTTCTTATATTCTGAAATTATTTGAAATTTTTCCTCTTTATTTCGTTGTCTACTCATGGCTTTGCTCATTTTTATCATAGTGCTAATATTTTGTCATAATGTATTTAAGTATCCTATATTAAGTTTTACGTTTCATGCAAATATTTACCGCTTAGGAATCATTATTGAAATTATTATTATTACTATTATCACTTGTTTATGATCTTCTGTTTTGTGTTGGTAGCAAGAGTGCAAAGGGTGCAGAACAGGAAATAAATCTACAATAAATATGTAACCGTTTTACCTGAAAGCCATGGCACTCGGTTAGGCCTTTTGTATCTAGGATCTCACCTCTCTTAGGGTGATGTCCTTCCTCTAAACCTAAGCGGCTTCTCAAGGAAGAGACACATGACTCTGTGGCATTTTCCTTTCCTTGTAAAAGACGATACCTTGTATGTTGCTGGGGGCGCCGGGCAATGCGTGCCTGAGCCATCACTAGCGTCCTGGTATTGTAACAGCCATGCTACTGTGAATGGATCTTCTGTTCATTGCAGTTGTGTCACAAATACTCATATCTATAAGTGTCACCATATCTACATAACTACATGGTACTCTTATCCCTGAAAACAAAGACAATCTTTGATTTCCATGAGGGACAATCATATTTATGCTTTCAGTTCATGTGTGTGTGTAGCATCCGGCCGAAACAAGTACTAAGTCAGTCATTTCAGTGCAGGGCGGTGCTCAGGTTGGTTTTCAACACATCCAAGCAGCAGCTACAGCCGAGGGCGGCGGTCTACTCCTTCCCCATTCAGCACTCGCACTTTCTTCTGTCCAGTGTTTTGGACCAATGCAAATAAATCAAGAAGTTGTTAAGCAAAAAGAGGGAATGAAAGAGAATTACAAACAAAGAGCAGGAAATTGCTGTTATGACAAAGGAAACAATGCAATGGATCTGGCCACATGGGAGTCCATCATAAACAAACAAGAGGACTTCTGTCAGGGTGGGAGTGAAACAAAGCAAGAACTGCAAAGAGCTGGATGCCTCCGGAACGTTCCCTCCCCCTCGGCTCAGCTGAGCCCTAGCCCTGCCTGGGAGACCCCGGCAGCCCTGCTGTGCACACAGGCCCACCTTCGCTTCCCAGGGAGCCCCCGCAGGCCTTGTCAGCCCCCCAGCCTCAGAGGAGCTTGCCCTACCCAAACGTCTGCAGTTTTTCAGAAGCATGTGCCCACCCTATGGGTGTCCGCTGAGCTGTGGGGCTGAATCAGAAACGTAGTGGGGACAATGCTCTGCCTTTGGAATGTGGGATCTGGAATTTAGATCCAATCGCACCACTTGCTGACTGTGTGACCCTCAAGAGTTCTTTTAAATTCTTTGAGTGGTCAGTTCCTGAGTTTCACAGGAAGGGAGGAATGCTTAACTCCTCTGGGTGACTAAGAGAATTAAATAAAATAATGTATGTTATTTCATTTTTTAAAATATAAATTTCTATTTTTTAAATATAAACTTCTTTATGAGATTTGATTAACAAAATTATATACTCATAATACATGCATGTATTATAATAACACATAAATTCTCTATGCATAATTATATATGTCTCTACCTCAGCTACTTGTCCAGTCTGTGAGTTGAATTCACATTTAGTTACTGATTACCCTGTGAACCATCAAACCAGGTGCATGTCCGTAGAGATAGTTAGCATCACAATTGACACACCACACATCCTTGGATCCCACAGTGTCCGTCAGAGTGCTTGCCCTCTGCAAGTGCTCAGCGAGTGTTTGCTGAAAGAACACAGCCTGCGAGTGAGTGGCGTCCTGACAGTGCCTGGGAGAAGGTGCTCGCTTGCAATGAATCCAAATATTTAACTAGTTTATGAGCTTTTTTTTCTTAATCTAGGATCTTGTTTCTCTCACCACTGACAACTAAAATGTGATCTGACTTTCATGGACAGTTTCAAAACACTTGGAATAAGCCCTTTGTGCAGTAGAAATGATACACTTGAGATGGAAAACAATGGAGAGGAAAGAACAAAAGAGTTTCAGGGCTTCAAACAAAAGTCTCAGCGATGAAACCAAATTAGTACAAATCCTCTCATTTATCTAGAAATCTGGATCTTAAGGGAAAAAATCTGGTTAACTTGAGAGTATCAGTAAATGAATAGAAATTGATAAAGACTTTTATTTGGTTAAGGGTTAGTCTCAAATTACCTCTCAGGCTGAGAAAAACAGGACGTGTTTGCATTTTTTTAACTAGTCTAGGAAACCTGAACAATAAGGCATATGGTTTTGTTTCAGAAATGGAATAAAAGTGAGCATGAGAGAAAAAAGAGACATTTGCATTCTCCATACATGAGACAAATAAAAAATCCCCTAAGGAAATTTTAATTAAGCTACAAGGGGTAAGATAGATAGGAAGAAAAACATAGACGCAGCATAAAACATTGCCTCCCTGCCCTGGTTCATAACAAGGAAAGGCCTCCTAAAATCCATGCCCTTGGCACATCTGTCAGAGGAGGGAAATCAAGGCATGGGTGGGAAGGAGGAAATATTAGTATATCTGGGAGTTCCCACACTCAGTTAATAATACAGTAATGTGTGCTTACATTTCAAAAAAAAAAACAACATAAAAAATAAAGGCTTATGTGTGTCTCTTTAGAAACTAAGTTTGAATTACCATAAGTCAGAAGCTATTTAACCAAGAAAAATGCATTACACAAAGAAGACTGGAAAGTTAAAAAAATTCCTAGAGCAATACAAATAACTATTTTTCATGTATTGAAAAGGGACTCTAAAAATTATCCGAATCATCACCTGGTAAAATTCTTCTACTTACATCAGAATTTCCATACTATTGAGAGAAATGCCCCGGAGACCTTATATAAAAGTTTCAAAAGTACTTTTCTTGTTCTAAATATAAATTTCATTATTTACACTTTTTAATGGCTTAATGCTTTGATCTTAAGAAGTGCAGATATTCATACATTTTCTTCAATAGGAAATTCATTTAAACAACGTTTCCCTCTATTTATGTATGTGCTTTGGGATCCTAAGAGACGTATAGCCCATGATACAGAATGAAACATGAATAAAGCTCCTGCTCTTCCCTTCCCACTCTCAAATAGAAGGTCGGCTGTCCATCCACGATCACTTTTTATATTGGAATACTGAGCGGCATCATTTGCTTAAACCGATTCTTGACACATAAAATGCTCATCAGGTAATTTTTGTGTGTGTAAGTAGTTCAAATTTAAAAAAATAATAAGATGAATTAAAACATGGTATGCAGGAGGTATAACTCACTATTTATAAGTAGATCTATGCTTTGCAGCCCACATGTGTTAAATCATGGTGGAATGCCAAAATTTCTGGTGTCTTATATGTGATCTTTTTTTATAAAAAATATGTGTTAACCAAGTATAAGTTTCAATATTAATGTGTTTGGTTTGTCATCCTGCATGCCTCTGGAGTTTATAAAAATTGTGTTTTTTTAACTGTACCACTCCTTGAAACAGTCCTTGGCTGTTGGTGGGAATTTTTATCACTGGTCATTAAATTTCATCTACGAATCTCCAGTCTTGAGAAACAGTGTTTGACACATGGTAGATACTCAATCCAATGAATTAAAACGGAATTAAAATAGTGCTGATGGCTGTCTTTCACAGTCTTCTCTATCTTAAGAGGAAATGTTGTACTCAGAAGGGAATGTCTCTAGATCACCCTTGAGGTTTTAAGCTTGTCACTACAAATGAAAAATATTCATTTGCATTGCTCTAAGAATAAATATTTTATGACTGCTATGGATTTTTCATTAACAACATGTGTGATTTACACAGTTCAAAAAATAGACCTTGGCCTCATTTCTCCCTAAATAAAGATAATTCAATGTGGTTATTGTAGAGTGCTCTCTTGCTCTAAATGTCCATGGTCCCCTGAACAATGGGCTGCGACAGAAACCACGTGTTGACAGCAGCTGGACTGACCAGAGGGAAGGACAGATTTCCGGAGGCCGAGCTGTGGCGCAGGCCGTGGGGTGTGGGGCCCTTTCGGGGCTACCCTGGGCTCAGCTGGGGCGTTGTTAAGCAAGCGCCCCCACTGCGGCAGCCTCTCTTCCTCTGCAGTGCCCCTCGAGAGAGGCACGGAGCTGCAGCTTCAGCCATCGGTCAGTTGTCACCAGCTTGCCTGCTACCTTCACCACCTGCCTGTTCAGTGACGCGCCCAGGGCCAGTTATCAGGGACAGTCGCGCAAAGAGGCCTTGAGCAGGTGACTTGCAGGGAGAGGCGTCAGAGCCGCTTGGCTGGTTCGAATGGCTGTGGTAGAAAGCAGTGCTTGGAGGTGGGTTAAGGGCTCAACAGCTAGAATTTTCACCCTGGATCAAAAATTTATTAGATGTCTAACTTTGGACAAGCGGCTTCGTCTCTGACGTCGCTGTATGTGTCCGTCAAATGAGGGGAAAAATAGCTCAGGGAGTGTCACATGGAAAAAAATTACACTGTATGCAGAAGCCCTCTGCATAATCCAGATGGGAGTTCATATCCTCTCTCACACACACTCACACACTCACATCCACTCACAATTACTCAGAGAGAGTGGGAGGCAGGCCAAGGGGCCCACCCCCTCCGGGTGCCCGCAGGCCCGCGGGGAGGCGCCTCAGCCTCCCACTGAATCGCAGCCTCTCGCGGGGGCGGCCGCGCTGCCCTGGCCTCTGCCCCCCTGTCCCGCCCCGACGCCCCCAGGCCCTGCTGAGAAGCACCCCCGGCTTTGGGCCAGCACCTGCCCCAGTATCAGTGTTTTCCTCGCTTTCCCCCAGCTTCGTTGAGGTGTAACTGACACATAAACTTGTAAGACGTTAAAATGTGCACTGCTAGGTGGGCGTGCGCCCCTAAGACCCTCAGGGTCAGACGGCCGGGGGCACAGGTGCGCTCCAGGTGAGCGAGGAAGCCCGTGCCAGCCCCGCACGCCGGGACCCGCGCCGAGGCCGAGCAGCGTGGGAAGCAGGTCCCCGTCTACCGGGGGCCGTGTGTCTTTCTCTCTGAATTGTCATAGTGCTAGGAACATGCTTTGACAACGACTAATTTATTTTGTCCGGACCTTAAGCTCTTGAGGACAAGCACTGCATCTTATTTTAGCCTGAATTCTCCATGGGCCTTGTCCCATATTAAACACAGTATCCATATTTTTGAACCAACAAATAAAAGATAAAAGTTGCACATGAGAATGTATCCTTAGAGTAATTCCCTGCATTCCAAAAATTGTTATCTTGCATTATATATTTTTATTTTTCTGGTCTTCTAAGGGGCAGTTTTATCAGATCCATGTTATAGATTAAGAATTATCTGAAATATCACCAAGGTTATTAAAAGATTTGAATCAGTCCTTCTAGGATTACTCAAGTAAGCAGTAAGTAAAGAACTTTCCCTGGAAACAGCAGCTCACACAAATGGCTTGATATCGAATCCTTTTTATAAAACAGCTTGACTAGCAAGAGGCTGAAGTTTTAAGGCCCAGTAACATTTGTAAAGAAGAAGGCATTTGGACAAGGAATTCTCAGCCTGAAAAGTAAACTTCCCCTTTTTTCAATGATGCTCAAAGCTCATATCATGTGTTAAAACTCTATTTCTCTAGGCTCAGGGAATAGCTGTAACAATACGTTCTCTGCCTGACCCCAAATTCCAGTTGCCATAACAACTGAGGCAGTTCTATAAATGAAGATGTGTTTATTGTACAAGTTTGCATTGAGAGAAAAAGAGAGAGGTACACCCATATACATTTCTCTTCAGTGTACAATCTGTAATGCTGAATTCTTTAGTTCTTTAATTAGCCTACATGTAAATACACTTGTTTTGAAGTGCATTGCCTCTAACTGCACTTCGATTTGAAATGGTTTGCTGCTTTTTTAACAATAAAGAAAAGGCTTGGATAGTTCTCTCAGCCAAGTGTAGTGGAGATATTTCTGCCTGGAATGAGCTGGCTAATAACCTCGGTTCATTCGTCCACTGTCACAGTGGAGACCTAGTGAGCAGGAAAACCATATAAAGGCAGCACAGAACCAAGGGAGAGAGAGCTCCAAAACCCCACAGGGGTCAAGACCGATAGGACCAGGAGGAAAAGAGCTGAGGACCAAAGAGACAATGCCATTTTGGGGGTTCTTTCCAATAAACAAGAAAGACTGGGCAAGGTTACCTTAGACCCAGCTCTTTGAGTGTTTTGATCGTCCATACAAACCCCATTAGGGTGGCGGGTCACGACAGTCCCTACCGTGATTAACCAGGAGCAGACAGTGCTTTGTAAACAAGGTATGGAAGGCTTGGCGTCTCCGCGGAGATGGGGCTCTGATAGTCTGCATCGCTGCCTCCGTCAGTTTTCACAGTTAATGTGGTAACTCTCCAGTCACAAAGCCACTGCATGCACGTTGCCCCCTTTGATTTTCACCACAACCTCAATTTACAAGCAAGGAAGCGGCACAGGAAATGGGACACAGTAGCATGGAGACTGAGCAACAGAAACCTGCCCCCGTATCTGCTGTGTTCTCACTGCAGGGCCTTGAACCTGTCCCTCCCTGAGCTTGGCTGCTGAGCAAAGTCAAATGCTGAAGTCTGGCTCAAATCTTATGGTGAAGATGAATGTACTTTATATACTGAAATGCACTATAAGATGTAAGGCTTTACATTAATTTAGAGTTTTACAGTTTTTTCAGACTTCCTTGACTAAGAAATGAAGGTTTTTGTGATGAGACTGGCCCACTGCCACATGGAATGTAGGATTAAGGCCTATGTTTTTTTAAAGCAGTTTACATTGTTTGCAGCAAAAAAATGCTTAAATACAATTACTTGGGAACAATATGTAATCAGATGCGCGGTTGGATGGGACATATGACTATGTGGTCATTTTGGAGAATTTCTAGTGAGAATTTTAAAGGGGCACAAAAGCTCCTGTGGAATTTGAGAATTTTAAGCATGGTCTTGAAGAACAGGTTCACCCCCAAGTAATATGGCACACTGATTTGATCAGAATGACTGCTAACAAATAAAAATGCTAAAAATAGAAATGGCTATAAATAGGCACAGCTGGGAAAAAACATGGTTGAATTCAAAAGAAAAACGTTCTAGGTGCCAGGAACTAACTAGGTGATAACAAATAAGTGATGATTTTGCAGCAATCCCTAAAGGTTTGAAATAAAGACACAGGCCTTGGGGACTGGTCTCGAAGATCCTAATGCCTACAGAAGGAGGGGATCCCAGGCTTTTAGGCAAAATAGTGCCAATAAGAAGTCAGTCGCAGCATTAGTTCTGCACCACAAATGGTGGTTTAAATACACACTGACTCCTCTAAGAAAGGTGTGATAACCCCAGATGCAGAAATGAGAACTCATCTAGCACCTTTGAAAGCCTTAAGAGTCTGGACAAAACTAAGCAAGACATGACTTTGAAAGAACCCAATCGCAGAGCAGGGCCCAAAGAAACCTGACAGATACAATAACCACTGCTGAAAGCAGGTCCATGGCTGTAATTGCAAGCAATTTTAAGGCACAGTCTCCAAAATGCTAACAATGCAGAAGTTCAACAAAACAGAGAATTAGCACTGAGGATCTGAAATCTCACACATACACACAAGTATTACAGTGAACAAATTAACATGCTTTAAATAATCAGAAAGGAAAATGGAATACACGGCAAGGATGGAACTCTATGAAAAACATCTATTTAAAAAATAAACTTTTTCAGACAGGAGTTAAAAATCAGGTTTCACATTGAAGAGTAAATGTCAGAGTGACATCAGCCTTCTCAACAAGCAGCACTAGAAGATGGAAGTCTTTAGAGTAACATCCTAAAAATTCAGAAGGAAACATGTCCAGCATAAAAGTTCATACTCAATCAAAACATTAATCAAGTGGAAAACAGAGAAAAGATACATAAAGTCACAAGGATTTCCCATCACACAGTTTCAATCATTTTTAGAGTATATATTACACAAAGGTGAGTAAAGAAACAAATAAAGTGAAAAATTTGACTTAGAAGAAATAGGCTTCAAACATAAGGAGAGAGAAGAAATTCCAGGATGGTGATGGTGGAGTGTCCTCGGATGACAGGGCGCCACAGCCTTGAGAACAGGTCAGAGGGGTCGGCAGGGCTATCACCAAGCACATACAACTCTTAGATCACATTATGTGAACGACTGCTAAGAAGAGTTTGAGAGTTCTGCCGCAGAATATCAGCAAGATTATGGATTATTATGTTGTTTAATAAAGCAAACAGAAAAGCAATAACTAGGAATTTTTGAAATTATATGATAAAGAAATGTAATCGTAGTATATATAGCATGTGGCACAGCTTACTGTGATAATACTGTCAATACATGTTGCACATATTTTAATGCAATTCCTAAGCAACTCCGTGCCAGGAGAACCGCAAGTATTCCCATCAGGGAACACGGCAGGGCTCAGCTCCAAGCTTTGACGGCTGCTCCTTCTTGACTAGGGCATGGTTTTCTTTCAAATTACATCTTTTAGTTTAGGTTTTTGCTGATGTTATTATTACTATAATAACAAATTTCTCCTCTCCTAAAAATTATGTTCACAGAGGAAAAATCCTTGTCTTTCAGAAATTTGTAGCACTCTTTCCTCTCTGATTCATTCAGTCTGCCGTCTCGATATCCGGAGCCCCAGCTTCTTGTTAATGCTCCACTTAAGGGTTCAAGTCCCAGACACTGAGCCAGGAAGCTGCTCATCTTTGATGCCTGATCCCCACCCAATCTTTCAAATCATCATTTAAAACCTGTATGTTCCACCTTAGCAAGATTCAAAACAGGCATATTTTCTTTGTAAGAGAGCTGCTTGGTAAATACTCCCAGAGGAAGATCCCTAAAGATAACCCATCTTTTTTTTCTTTTTTTTTTTTTTTAAATATATCTTTATTGATTTCAGAGAGAGGAAAGGAGAGGGAGAGAGAGAGAAACATCAGTGATGAGAGAGTCATTGATCGGCCGCCTCCTGCACGCCCCTGACGGGCATGTGCCCTGACCGGGAATCAAACCTCGATCTCCTGGATCCTAGGTGGACGCTCAACCCCTGAGCCATGCCCTGCTGATTCATTGTTCATTATAAATTTCTCCGCATTAACTCTGATATTGATCTCAATGGCTGAGATTTTAGCACCTTTAAATGTTATGCCTGAGCTGAATGCTTAGCCACACTCTGGCTCTGCCCTGACCAGATACTATTTTCAGTCAGATGATTGCTCCTGTATAAAGAAAATGTATTGAAATTCACTATTAAAATCTGCGCAATCAGCATTCTCATTTAAATAAAAAATTATTATAATACATTAGTCAATCTTCCCATTATCGCTTGCACTGTCCATAATTGAATTTCTAAAGCAGGAGATCCATTTGATCTCAGGTTAAGAGAAGTGGAGAAAGCAGAGCAGGAGGGGGAGGGGTACAATGACCCATGTTTGCTAAATGTCACCTGAGAGCGAAGGCACTGGGTGGAACCAGGGATTCAGAGGAATCAGGCCCCACTGGGCTGCGGTCAGCACTGCACACAAAGTCTCACAGTGCAGATGTCTGGTGTGATCAGTCGTGGGTCACTGCTCAGTCCTCAGTATCAAGTAAGGAATATGCTCAGTAAATCCCTTGCTGCAATTCAAAGAAAAAACTGAATTGGCCGTAATAGGCATTCTCATGTATTTTAAAGGTTGTCATTTTGAAAGAGCGTAGACTGGTTCAGCAGAGCTCACAGGGGATGTGTGAGATCCAGTGCTAAATTTTAGCTCTGAATAAAGATGATGATTTTAAACACTGGAAATATTCAGTGAGGATGATGTCCCTGGGCTTGTGAGTCCCTTGGAGCTGAAGGGGTTACGTTAGACCCAGGCCGCCATCTGCCTACGGAGTTGGGGATCAGCCTTAAGGAGAAATGAATACAGGTTGAGAATGATGATTATCACCATTTGGAGGAGGCAATGGATCAAAGTAACAGAAAAGGCAGCTTTGAGTCAGTTCCCAAGGATAAAAAGTTAGCTCTCAGCACTCTGTGATCTTAAGGGACTTATTTAGCTCAATTCAAAATCCTAATCTTTAACAGCAAGATAATCATAACTGCTAAGTCGTAAGAACAGTGTAAGGATTAAGGTAAAGCAAGTGAAGTTGTTAGTAAGTTTCCCGACACGTATATAAACTCAAACCCAAAACTGCTCTAAAAAATAAAGTATATTTCAAAAGAGAGCTCCTTAACATGTTTGTCCAATTTTGTGAGAATACAGGAAGTTTATGGGAATATAAGATATAAGACATGTATCACTCCATCAGGGCCAGAGCTGGAGTTCCCGCATGTCAGCTTTTATAAACAGGACCATGACAGGGAGGAGGGAGGGCAGGGCGACTTTTTCAAGGACAGGCAGTCCAAGTACAAAGGACTCTAAAGTGGGTAAAAATAGAGACTGTAATACAGAAGTTTAGGCAAGAATGGTTGTAGCAAAATAGTGAGAAAGAAGCACACGGTAAGATTGGTAAGCAGGTCAGTGTCAGACCAAGCAAGGCCTTAATTTATATTCTAGGCGTTAGATTCTTTTAAGCAACTGAAGAGCATAATGAAATGTGTTGAAACTAATTACCTTCCAGCGGTAAGAATAATGGATTAATGGAGAAAGTTCCTGATGAGGAAGCTGACTCCTGGACTACGATGACAAGGTTGGGCTAAAAATAGTCACCCACTGAGATAAGTTACAGAGGTAGCCTCCCCAAAACTTAGAGATTAATTGGGTATGATCGATTAATTGGGCACTAATTGAGCATGACCAGGAGACAGAGGAGGGTCCAATAAAACCAACAAACAAAGCACACACCAAAATTTCAAGAGTTTAATGCAATCAGCTAGCGTATGGTTTTGCCATTAGCTTAAAAATAAAGCAACAACAAAAAAATGGAGAAAGAACAAATAAAATAGTGTGTGGCTGGAATTTACATACAAGCACAGTGACCTTATATTTATAAGTTGAAGAGTCATCAGGGGAAGGATGGGAAGTGCCTCTGTGACTCAGAATGTGATCAGCTCTAAAGAAAGGAGAGGGCGAGAAATGCCAGGCCCGAGACGAAACTGGAGACATTCAAGGCTCGCTGGAGAGAGCGGGCGTGCAACACCCAGCAAACGGGGTGTCACCAGAATCAGGGCGAGAGGGTTCCAGTACCGGAGGAGTTCAGGCTTATTTAATACTCCTGAGAATTCAAATCCAAGAAACTTTGAAATAAGATTGTCCAATTTGCCTCCTCTGAAAAATGTGATACATGCATGTTTTCCAAATATAAGAAGATGGAAAACCAACGCGGACTGGGCTTGTTTTTTCAAGCTCCTATGAAATAGTCAGCTTTTCTGCTGTTTTTCTTTTGGTGTCAGTAAGGCGAATGGGGCTTACTCAGATTCCATTCCACTTTCAGAATTTCTGTGGTCTAGCAATGTAAAAAAAAAAAAAAATCAATATTTTTCTATGAAATTGAAGATGTGCATTTTGTGAGACCTATTTTGTTTCTTGAGTTGATATCAGTTTTATGTTCTCCAAAGTTAACTTGCAGGGGTCACTCCGTCCTGAGGTTGAAAAAGCAATGTGACCTTGAGTCCATGCAGATGGGCAATACTTTGCATTATTGGATTGGTCTACATATAAAAGTCAAATACACCCTTTACATTGTTCCAGCCTTCTGCCAAGTGGAAGCAATCAACCTGCAGAGCCATTTATATCATAATTTTTAAGACGTAATTTTCCCTGTAACTTGGTCACACCGTGTGGATTATGTTTTCCCATCTCTGCATCCACTTTAGACATTTACCAAGGGCTGATGCTGCAGGAGGCTCCATCCTGGGTGACAGGGACACAGGGTGACTGGGTCCAAATCTTGGTTCCCAGGGAGTTCGAAGTCTGCTGAGCAATCAAGCTAAGTGCATAAACCACTTTTAAAGGAATATACAATAAAGGGGAAATTTCTCTGATGGGCACATGCCCAGTAGAAGCCAAGGTGGCATAGGGGGAGGGGAGCCCAGGTGCAGTGAGGGCTAAGATGGCAACCTAGAGGCCTGTCGGGCCAGCCGGGAAAGGGTGGGCTGGGTAAGGAGCACAGGACCCTGAAATTTCTAGGAAATAGACTGGTTGGGGGAGTGGGACACTCACTGGTTAGTTTGAAAGAGTGCCTGGCCCTTCCCGAGCCCGAGGTACTTTAATCGGCCAGCAAAGGCGGACTCTCTCCTGCTTGCTTGGTCACAAGTGTCCTCTCTCTGCAGCAGCCACGGGGCCCTAGCAGCTGCCTGTGGCCGCAGCCGCGTGGGCTCCAAGCGCAGGCTCCCAGCGCCAGCCTGGCAGAGCAATGCGACACCAAGGACTGAGCTACCGGGGGGCCGGGCTGAGCTGGACTGAGCTCTAATATGGGCTAACCCGGTGGCACAGGCTTCTGGGCCCTGGCTCTGTTCTGGGCTAGATGAAGACGAGGCTGGAGTTTTCACAGCAGGACACATGGAGATGAGACACCGGGGACCTGGGGCAGCCATTTATTTCAACCCCAGTAAATCTTACCACTAAACCTCATCCTCCCACGGTGGGTCCCCAGAAATGCCTTTCTCCCACCTCCTTGAAAGGACCCAGTTTCTACTGGCAACAATCTGAGTGACCAAATATGTGTCTCTTATGCCCAATATAGAGGTGCCTGATTTACTGGGTTCTTATGGATTAAATAAAATAACGAATCTTTCAAGCCATTGTCTGACCAAGGCATAGGTGGTAGGGACTTGATACTTTTTATTTTATTATATTTAAGCTGATGTGATCCCATTGGTCAGTCGGCATAGTGACGGTTGGAATGAAGCTGAGGGTGCAGAACCAGACTATTTTAGGTCGATCTGCATGGTGTTTCCTGCCCCCTGATACTTTCTCTTCTCTTGAATTTGGCCTGGGAAACTAGAGGTGGAATTAAAGAGTTGGAAAAAAAAAAAAAAGAGTTTCCTAAGATGACACATTGCATTGCAGGAAGAAGAATTGTCACATTAATCACATTGTCTCATTGGGGTAAGTTTAGCTTCCCAGGGTGACTCAGCTGGCACAAGAAATATGCCAGCAGCTGCACCGCTTCCCTCCCGGGGGCTCGGCAGAGGAGCCACCTGTCTGCTCAGCTCCGCCGCCCTTGCCTGGAGCAAGAGAAAGAATGAAGCAGGAACAGGAGCTGGCTTCGGAGAGCCATTAAAATGACAGCCATCAATTGTCCAAGCTTTTGGGCCAACTGGTTTAAACACAGAGTAAAACACAAAGAGTCTCTGTTTTGATGGATCTCTATCTGTATGTTTGGGGTTTGATTAACTTAAGGGGGGGGAGTTGCCGTTCTTTAAAACTCAGCTGAGATGCCAATATGCTTCTTATTTTTTTAAATAGAATATATTACATCAGAATAGAGGCTCAATGAGACCAGACTCATGCTTGCTTTGTTGCCCCATCTCTTCAGTAGGTAGAACTATAGCTATGAAGCTGGGGTATTATACTAAGTTCCAGGTCCCCAAGGGTGAAACTAATATATATTATATAAATAAATGGCGCATATAAGTTTTCTCCTCCAACAAGCACACACTAAAGAGAGACCTTTTGTTACTCCCATGCTGTAACACCAAGGGCTGAATTTTAAAGGGAAATAGCAATGTCCGATGCAGTGATACATTGCCTGGAACCAGCCAGCTCCGACTTTATTATGATAGTAAATGAAGATGCAATAAATGTGGCAATGTGTCTACAGAGCCTTTTAAAAGTATAGGGCTCTGGCCCTAGTAAACACACTTGTACTAATATATCCTAAAAGGATAATCCTAAATTTGAGGGAAGCTTGTCACATATTCACAATTTTTATGGTTTCATGTATAAAGGGGTTTTTATTTAGAACTAGCACAAGCTTAAAAAGCCAACAATGGAGATAATTAAAACACGTAATATTGTACAACTATTAAAAGTGATGTGATCATAACCTGCACTATCTTGGGATTTTGAAATTCCATATCTCAGATGAGAACCAATAACCCAAGTCTCTGAATTTTTTATTAACTATTACAAATGAAAGGGGAATGTACCTGGTGATAAATTCCCCTTCTGAATTGCCTTCCAGGGCAAGATGAAGCTGGGGTATTATACTAAGTTCCAGGTCCCCAAGGGTGAAACTGGGTATCTGAATGAGGGCAGGACTGGTCATGAGTGGCAAACTACAGATTCAATAAATATCTGAACAGTATCCGCAGAGGAAAACACAATGGGAGAATCCTTGGTGCAACGATCAGGGAAGAGAATAGAAGAGAAAGTCCTACCTCAGGCAAGGGGTCAGCAATTGGAGACAAGATAAAATAGATTCCTTGTTGGGTCTAAGGTAGAGTAGTGCAAAAAACAGGTCAGTGTACTTACCTGGGAATACTGCTGGCAGTAGAGCAAGCGTCAGGAGAAATAAGTCACCAAGGTGTGCGAAGAGCCGGAGGCAGGCAAAGGACCACGGAGCAAGCCTTCCTCCCCCCTTTCACGCCCGTTCCCTAAGCCGTTCAGTTCAGCGCTGTCTGGGGCACTTTGCGCACACGGATTAAAAAAGCAAACAACTGACCTGGTCTGTGTTACCGGCTTAACTCCCCTTATAACAGGAAGGTGACAGTTCATACCACATGCTTCGAGGGGACCGCTGGGCGAAGGCGTCCTGGGAAAACCCGCAACACAAGCTGATGAGTCTGGAAAGAAAACAGGTTCAGCCAGGTAATGGTTTAGGGAAATAAACTATTACGGAAAGAAAAAGTCCTGGAATTTTGCAAGTTTATGCTGACATTCGGTTTCCAAACAGAGAGAGCATGGCAGAAGCAAGCCTGTGGTCTGAGTTTTCTCACATGGTGAACGACTGTTTTTGTACATAAATGTTTGTGTTTAATTGGAGGGTAGACACAGCATGGATCAGAGTCATGCCTTATGCTAAGACTGTAGCATAGTTATGCAATTGTACTATAATTTTAACCATGTCGATATTAAGGATGAATGTAAGTATTGGGATAATGATCTGTACTTTAGATGCATTTTTATTTAAATTTTTTGTAGTACATTAAGAGATATTTATTATTCATCCTGGCCACATATGAGGAGCAATGAATAACTATTTTCATCAGTTACAATGTTACTTTATTTTACTTGTACTTTCCACTTAGGAAAATGGTTTTATGTTGACTGGAGTGTCAAAATAATTATGTGAACACCCTTTTATTAAAATCTAAGGAGAGCCCATATGATCACAGCAGTAAAAGAGATGATCCAGGGTAGCAGTCTCTACCTGAAATACTACTCCTGTCAAGTCTGGGGGCAGTACCCTATGGCAGAGCGTATGTTAATGAAACAAAAACCCAGAAAACTACCCCATGTGAACAGCAGGAGTGAGTTGGTTTATGGGAGCTACAGCTCCAGTGGAAAACTTGAGAGCTTTGTAGAAACACATCCAGAAGCCTATTGCTATGGATGGATCCAAGGTCAGAGGGTCAGAGAGAGGATGACTATAAAATGCAATGGCCCTGATGTCGCAGGATGCCCTGTGTCCTCGCCACAGGTCCCTGAGAGCATGGAAGTGACAAGCAAGCCGGATGCCAGGCCCCAGACCCTGGTGGTCCGGCTCGGTCACTGGGCAAGGATAATTCTCGGGGTGAAGAGTATCAGAAAATTATGTGAGGGGGTCACGGTGAGCAGAGGCTGAGCAATCACACGGTGAGCGATCACGTATGTGCTGCCCTGGCACCGAGGGACCACAAGAGCAAAGGACGTCAATGAAGCGCCTTAACCATCTGAGAGAAGGAGATTTTGCCTCTCACTCCCTTCTCCCCCCGTACAATTATTCCACTTTTACGACACTCTGATCTGAGAAACTGCCCTAGCTGAAGAGAGAGGAAGCGATAGAAGCTGCTCCTATGTTCACGGGAGTCCTGGTAGAAATAAACGGCCATGTCAGCATCGCCCCTTGCGATTTCTAGCAGCAGCCACCTTGTGGATGACATTAGAGAACACTGCAGTGCGCCAGTTGGGACAAACACGGCAGGCATGACACAGGGCTGCGGGAGCGTGCGGGAGCGATGCAGCATAGGCCGCTTGCAAAACGGACTGTCCCATGCTCGCTTATTCAGAGAATGTTCGCTCTCTGGGTGGAGAGGCTATTTCTATGGGGGGAGTAATCACTTCCAATAGTTGGTGGATTTAATGGCTGAGAACGTCCTCAGTAACTCTCCTTCCAGGACACAGTTTCAGAGGCAAAACACTGCAACTCATTTTAGAGCCAGGTCCCAGAGGCCTGTGGTTCTGAGTGATCGGAGGTGTTTATGAGCCACCGCTTGGTCGTCTGCTTCAATGACAACATTCCTGCCTCGTAATGTCTCAACAGCTATTTTTATGACCAGCTTGGATAATATTCTAATTGTTCATGCTCATTACTCCAGAGAGACATTGCTGATTTCTCCTTTCTCACTGGGAGATGAATCTGGCTCCGTTGTGAACAGATTTTATGGGTGGACACCTGGGTAGACACAGGGCTGGCATCTGTGAAAGGCGGGAGTGGATCTGATAGCTCGGCATACTGGCTGCAGGACCTCGGGCAGGCTGCTCCCTCCCTGAGACTCCTGCTACCTCACGAACGCCCTTGATAGTCCCTGCTCTTCTCTTACGAGAATGTCTATGATTCTTCCTTTCCCGGGCCTCTGGCCTGTCCCTGTTTCAACAGCATTCAGGCAGTATTTGGCATAAGTATTCACACTATCACATGACACTTCTTTGGAAAGAGCTCTGGGCTTATTTTTTACTGAAACAAAACACATTCCCTTATTATTTGCTACTTTGACTTTAGAGACTATGCTTTGCTCCTGGTCCCTTGGTCTTGGTAACTGGCATGAACACTACTTGGTCCCATGCGACTTAGCCTCTCACCCGGCTACATAGCTCGCTCTCTCTCTGAACTCCCCAGGCATGGGCAAAACCATCAGTCATGTTACAGTCACACAACCCCAAATCCCAACCGCTCCTTCCACCCTCCTTCCATGCCCCAAAGGGAGGTGGGTTTGATGATCCCGACAGTTAACAAAAACGGTCCTTATGAAAGCACTCTGGGGGTCAAAGGCCAGGCCCAACACACAGGGGCTAGGAGAGATAATGGTGAGCTTGACAGTTATTTGGAAAACCTCCCATTTAAAGAGGTTTCATGTGTATGTGTGTGTGTGTTACAAATGTGAAATAGATTTAACGGATTAAAGTAAATTATTTGGAAGGTATAAGCCTGGTGCCTCCCTTGCTGAGAGGTAGGAAGGGAGGGGAAAGGGAGTGATGGCTACTGTCCCGAGGAATTCGGGCACAGGAGGACATAGCTTGTCAAAGCCCCTCCGCTAGATGATGTCTCAGCAGGAGTAGAAATAAATTACCCAGGCCTTTGACGAAGGACCTTGCCACCCCGTGAGAGGGGAGGAGCTGAGAGGGGGCATCTCAAAGGTGCTGCTGGGGCGGAAACCGCACGGGCCTCCCAGTCAAACCCTGTTCCCAACCAGGCCCTGATCCTTCCCGGGCTTACCTCTGACCTAAGCCTGAATTATACATTCGTGCATTTACTGCTTCCCTGGCGGAGCTCCAGTTCCGTCTCTAATTCCAGAAGAGTTCTCCCCACCACGGGACTAAAACAAACAAAGAAAATGCTGCTGAACATGTGACCTAAGAGGCTTCAACTCAGCCACAGAGAGCTTGACTCCAGGAAGCCCCCCAGGAAGCCTCTGAAGCGCTCCCGATGGGAAGTCCACCTCCATCAGCCACTGCCCCGGCTCATTTCTTTGTTTTTCGTTTTCTCTCTTGAACATTAGTTTTCACCTAAGCCTGGTTCCTAGTATCTTAATAAGGTGACCAAACAACCTAGTTTTCTGGAAATGACCAATTTGTACTTTTTACCCAAGATAATCATTAATAGCTCCCCCTTTCTTTCTAGTAGCATCCCAATTTGACAAGTGATAAATTATAAGGTCACCTGCATCATATTTTTGCTGCCAGTTGCAAATAGGGAAACATTGCTACTCATACCTAGTGGGAGAAGCAATGTTCTCCTAGAAAAGCAAGAATTAACCACAGCCCTGGCTGTTTCTGCTCAGTGATTAGAGCTGGCCCCAAGACTGAAGGGTCCTGGGTTCAATTCCAACCAAGGGCACGTACCTCAGTTGCAGACCCAAACCCTGGCCCTGGCTGGGGCTAGTGCAGGAGGCAATCAATTGGTGTGTCTCTCTCACATCGATATTTCTCTCTCTCTCTTTGTCTCTCTCTCTCCCCCTTCCACTCTCTCTGAAAAAAAGCAGTGGAAAAATTATCCTTGGGTGAGAATTACAAAAAAAAGAATTAGCCATAGGCCTTCAAAAAAATCTCTTTTCTTATCTATTCGGCCCAAGTTTGTAACACAAGGGATGCAGTGTTTATTATAACAAAGGGACTTGTCCTGGAGCTTGGCTCAAGTGCCCAGGGCTGCAGGTAGGAGGAGTGAGCCCCTGGAGAGCGGGAGAGCCTGTCAGGAGGGAGCAGGGGATGTGGAGCGGGGCACCGAGCGCTGAGTCCTCCTAATGGATCTGCCCCCTGCTCCTGTTGATTTCGCAAAAACGAAGTCACATGCTGTAAGGAAACGGAGGCCAGACAGCTGCAACCAGGCTCTGGGCCATCAGAGACCTCAGTGCAGGAAAAACAGAACCTTGTTACTCTTAGCATTTCTGCTTGGAGCTCAGGACTGTAAAGCAATAGCTGCTTAAGGCATGTTTGTTGCCTGATAACTGAAGGACCAACTCGCATACCCTTTCACTCAGGTTTTGTTCATTTTATCCCAGGGAAATAACAAAGTTAGCACAAAAGCTGCAAGTAAAAAATATGGATGCCCTCACGCAAACCACAGTAGGGGTTCTATCAGCGTGATCACAGCCTGGCCCTGCCTCAGGGGCGCTGAGCTCTCCTCGGGGGCACTGCCATCCCACCGAACTGCGTCTCTGACCGGCTTCCTTTCTCTTCTCCCGAAGCCTGTGTTTGATGTCAGTCATCAGCATTTCAATTACCTGTGGCAACATTCCTTTTTTTTTTTTTTGATAATTTTAATTTTTTCATTGAATTGATTGCGGTGGCATTGGCAGTAAAATTATATAGGTTTCAGTTGTGCAATTCTATAATACACTGTCTTATATTGTGTTGTGTGTTCACCACCCCAATTCAATTAAATGTCATTTATCCCTTTGTGTTGTGGTCATGTTTTTAAATTTCTGCATCATTCAATGACCCACTGTGTTTAGGGAATAATTTAGGCACAAGAGAAACACTAGTTAAGTATGCAAAGTCCTTGCTTCTATAGGATTTATATGCTAATATAAGATAGCCATTAAATTAATGGGTACATAACATGTAGAAGGTGCAAAGTGCTCTGGGGAAAGGAAGCAAGGTAAACCGCACTGGGAGTGCAGAGTGTCGGGGAGAGTGTGTTACAGGGGTGGCCACAGAAGGTGGCACTTGGGTGGACTGCAAAGGCCTCTGTCTGAAGGAGGTGAAGAACGGAGCCGTGCAGATGTCCATGGACAGAGTAGAGCCCCCGAGGTCCACAGCAGACATGTATTCACCTTTGTGTCCCAGTGCCCAGCATTCCTCCTGCAAGGAGCGAGTCAGTGTTTGCTGAATGCATCCAGCTTTTGTAATTATCCTTCATAGCATGACATCTAATATTCAGATCCCAATGCTCAGATTGCTTTCAGATCTGCCAGGACAAAGACGGAACAAAAAGTCTCGTTTTCTCTTCATACCACAGACAGGGCAAGCGTTCTGGGTGTTAACTTGACCTTCATGAATAGAAACAAAGTCCTACAGGGTACGTCATCAGGCAGTGGCTCTCTCTGATGATTCATTCAAAGGACCTCTAGACACAGATGCCCCTCTTTAATTCCCCTGACGTGTTCGCCTGTGCCGTGGGCAGGAAGGAGGCCGCTGTGAAAGCGATCATTTTGTGCCGGCTCCAGGGATTTCCAGCCGAAGGCGCTCCCGTTGCAGAGGAGGCGAGAGCTGCCGCCGCAGTTCTGTCGTGGCCCCGTGAAGCTGCGGAGATCACAGTTTCTAAGATGTTCTCGGCGTCTCTGTATCAGGGGTGTGGAATCCCCGCTGCCCTGAAATCGCCCTGTCTTGGAGGAACAGGAGTCTAAACTGTTATGCAAATGTGGCCTTCTGGAAAGCAGGGAAACAAAATAAATAATAAAAAGAACAATAACAACAAAAACAGCAACGATCCCATCAACTATCTGTCCAGGAGTATTTTTCCTGCACTTCTTTGTTCAATAGAGAAGTGAATCCGAGCTACCGAGCACAGTATAAAGCCACTTTCATTGTGCAGGGTAGCATTTGCATGAAATATATTTTTCTATCACTTCGTTTGTAGTCTTCATGTGTCTTCATAGCTTAGATTTCTTTTCTAAAACACAGGTAGTTGAATTCTGCTTTTGTGGGGGTTGCTCTCGTGCTCTATAACTTGGCAGCTTCTGCGGTTTTGAATGGAGCGCTTAACCCTCAGATTTAAAACAATTACCTATATATTTCAATTTTAGCTTGTCGACTTCTTTTGTCCTTCCTCTTTGTCCTATGGGTCCCCGATTCTTTTTGCTCTTCTGCTTTGTGTTCATGTTTTCCCTCCAGTAGTGTTTAAGTCAGACTCTATTTTGAGCATTTTAGAGCTGCCTGTGACATCACAGCAGGAATAGCTCATTTGGTACAATTGCACCCTCCCCAAAGCACACGAACTTAAGTACACTTTTTCGTCTCTGCTCCTTCAAGGCTGCATTAACCGTGTTATTTAATTCCAGTTTGTTTATTTTAATCTCACCAGTGTTACCACTTTATACCACAGGTTGTCATGGGCGATCTGTGGCTCCTCCTCTCACCCCTAACCCTCTCAGAGGCCTCACACTGAGTTTCTGGCTCATTTGTCAGCAAGGCTGCAATTTAAATGTCACCACTGGGAGGGTCTCACTGAGGCCTCGGACAGCGTAGGCGGGGCAGGAACCATGTGGCGCTGGCAGGTTAGGATCTTGCTACCGGGAGGGCAGGTACATGGTTTTTGTCAAGACGAGAAGTTGTGAAAATGGTTGTCAGGCAACTTCTTACAGGTGCCCCCTCAGTGGGCGCCGTGCCACTGAGGACGTTGACAGCGGTGTCCTACGAGTTCTGCTGTTTGCGACTCCTGCACGCTGAAGAGCTGCTCTTAGTCACTAACAAGCCCTTTTAAGTCTTTATAAGCCTCTTTTTCTCTATTTAAATTATTTCCTTTTGAAATACCTCAAGTGCTTTCTCTTTACCAGTATGTCTGAGTCAAAATTTTTAGTCCAGAAATTGTTCTATGGAGCATACTTTCATATATGGAAGTCCATGATAGGTTCTCTGTCTCGGTTAAATATGAAATAAAGAGCTCATGTCACTGGGCAATGGGATACTAGTACCCACGAGTAACTTAAATTGTCACCTCCACTTACCCAGGCACTGTAAATAAACCTTTGGGACAACAGGCTACTGTTGAAATACAAGAATATCGAGAAAATTTGGGTTCTAAAGCCTGCGGCTAGAATTCTAACCCGGACTGTGCTGGAGGGTTTCCAGAAAATTAGCAGCAGCCTTAGGGCTTCAGCATCTTCCCTCGAGTCAGAGACTCAGAGAGCCTGTGGCTGGCCCATTAGTCTCCCAGTAGCACCAATGTTTCTAGAGTTGATCTGTGAGACTTCAGTTTGTTTCCCCAGAAGCAAATGCTGCACAAAGATGCGGGTACAAAGTCGTTTGTCTGGGCTGTGATTTCAGGAAACCCCAGGAGGGAAGTGGGGACGTGGGGCTGGGAAGGGCAGGCGGGCAGGCAAGGACGTGTGACCCGGCGGGACGTTCGGGGCTCAGCGGAGGCCCCGCAGCCCAGGCTCTTCCTCCCCTCACCCGGGTCAGGTGTGGTCACAGAGCAACACCAGCCCCTTCAAGACACTCCTGCGCTTGGCACCCCCACCGGTACCCAGGGTCATGTGCCAAACTCACAGCGGCGCGGCACACTGCTCACCGAGCTTTAGTCACATTTGTACAAAATTCTTTGCTCTTCACTCCTTTTTGCAAATCCAGCACCACACCTGAAACGCCTCCCCAAATGCATCCCTTACAATTCCCTTCAGTATATGCCTGCTAAGAAAGAAAGTGAAAGAAAGACCACCAGCGAGGTTTTCGTTTATGTGAAAGTAGTTTTTACTTTGCTTTCATTTTTATAATATATTTTCCCTGTATGTATAATTTTTCCATTCCGTCAAAAATATCATCTTGTCCCTTTATCCTGCTTTGAAAAGCCAGCTGACTCTAATTGCCGTGCTTGGCGTGCGAACTCCTTCCTCCCCGTCTTAGGAATGTCTCTGTGTCTCTCTGTGTTGTCCAGTTTCCCTCTGCCGGTGGCGAAGGACGAGCCAAGGCACTGGCAACAGGCACCCCCTCAGCCTGCCCGGGAGGACGGAGGGCCAGTCGCAGAAGCGGTGGGAGAGACACACGAGCGTTCGGGGTCCCGCCTCTCAGGGTCTCAGGAACGGCACTTTGGGAAGGGGCCCTCCTGCCGGGGAGCTGCTCGGGCACCCCGCTTTCGGGAAACTCTGGGAAGGTGCGAGCGAGGGAAGCACCCTGGGCACAGATGTGCCACCGTCAGCCCTCGGGCTCTGTCCGCGCGGGGAGAGTTCCGCACTCGGGCCTGACTTGCCAGCAAGATAATCCCAGGACTGAGAATCCAGTGGGATCATTTTGTGTCACGGTCTGAAGCAACGAAAAAATGATGATCCTGGGTTCCAGCAGCAATCTTGTGCTTTGACCATTACGTACAACATGTCCTGACGCTGGAGCTCCGGCTGCACACTTGCTGAAGCAGAGCTGCAGGCGCAGACGACGGCCACCTCTGCGCGGCCTCCGAGAAGGGGAGAGAAGCGCAGAACCACGACAGGTGTCCTTTCCTTTAACGACCCCTGCATATCACATCGAGGTAAGAGAAAAATAATGTATTACTTACATCAAAATGTAAGGAAACAGGAGTCCAAGCGAAGCGAATGGCCTAGATGAATGAAGCCCAGCTCTCACTTAATGTTAGAAAATCGTTTTGAAGGAAATCCTTTCAAACTGATCATACTAAAACTTTTTTCATCACATAGGAGCATTTTGATAAGCTAGAAATTTTTCCCGATACCAAGAAAAGTTTGTTTTTGGTGACTCTTTTCTTTTCTCCTTCTGAGTCAGTCTCGCAAGCCAGTCTTCGCCCCCAAAGCTTGTCTGAAAATACAACATCCAACAGATATGTGTCTGCAGTTGGGTATCAAGTGGAAAGTGCTGACAAGTTAGGTAATGTTTACAAGAAAATACTGATGACGAGAGTCCCTCTCAGTATCTGCCCATTCAGTTCACGTTAGTATCTAGTTTCCCACAGGCCACTGCTTGAGCAAGGATGGAGGCACTGACTCTGGGGAACTGTCTCCAACCCAACTTTTCAGTCTGTTCTGCAGCCCCTGATTCACTCCCTATGTCCAACCTCATTACCTTATGTCATTTTATTATAAACCATACCATTTCCTCTGACAGAAAGGCGTCTCAGCATTCCCTGCGTTCCCATATTCCCTCCATCGCCACTCACACCCAGGTCACAGCATCCTGATGACACTGTCTGTGTATTTGCATCTTCCACCCTGGATGGTGGTCAATGAAACACGTACCTGCCTCCCAAACCAAAGAGTGAAACTCCTGAGAGCAAGGATTTGGTCCATCTGCTCCTCTGTTCCCAGTGCTTAACCCAGCACAGCGGCCGTGGTCTAAGCAATGCTGGGCCGTGAGCCACCGGGGGAGCTCGTACCCGGACGCCCTGGCCACGACCTCTCAGCTCCGCCCTCTTTCACACGCCAGCTCACTTCAAGAAAATGTACCCAACACAGTTATGATGGTGACCTTATGGTCCAGCATAACTCTTTATGTCGCAGCTCGATGAACAGTTTCAGCATGAAAGAAGGAATCGGGGTGGGAATGAGCAGGCTTCAGAGCAGAGGGTGGGTGATACCCAAGGCCATGTTTCGGGGCTCCACCCTCAGAAGAACAGAGAAGGGATGAAGAAGCCTCCCAGTCCTCTCTCTCTCTGTCTCTCACTGTCTCTCACTCTGCCTCTCTCTGCCTCTATCTCGCACTCTCTATCTTCCTCTTCTTCCCTCTCTCTCTATCTCTCACTCTATCTCTCTCTATCTCTTACTGTCTCTATCTCTGTCTCTATCTCTCACTGTCTCTCTCCCTTTCTATCTCTATCTATCTATCTATCTATCTATCTATCTATCTATCTATCTATCTATCTATCTATCATCTATCTATATCTCTATCTCTCTCCTCCCCTCTCTCTATCTCTCCATCTGTCTCTGGATCATCCACAAAAAATGGCAGGAGACAGAAGGCACTGCTCTGCAGCGACAGGGACTTCACCCCATCTCTCAGACTTGCCCGCGTGCTGTTGTTTCCTCCTCCGGCCACCCCATGACCCTCCTGGGTGGGAAGCACTGTTGCCCTCGCAGGCCCCTCCCCCACGGAGATATTAAGGGTTGTGCTCTATGACCGAGTTGGCGTGAAGGTTGCATTTTCCGGCTGGATTCCGCTCACCCTGCGCCCCTGGCTGCTCAGCAGGAGCGCGTCCCCGGCCCCTCCCAGCGCCGGGCCTCCTCCAGCGCCCTGCTGGGTCCCGAGGACTCTGGGCCTGGGGGGGGTGCCTCCCTGAGTCCCTCCTGCTGAAATGCTCGTCTGTCTCCTCGTCTGGACCCTACTCACCCTCCAGGCCTCAGCTGACGTCCAAATGCTCAGACAGCCTTTTCTGGATCTCTGCGAACATCCCCCCACCACTCTCCAAACAAGACAAAAGGCCTTGGTGCCATTATTGCCTCCCGCCCCTCAGGTGCAGCCGTTTACAGTTACTCACCCATGTAAGTGGTTACTGGGTTCAAGACCGTCCTCTACACACACAGCGTGCTGTCCCAGATGGCAGGGTCCCCCTGGCCTCTCGGGTGTGGCCACACTTGGCGGCACTCTCAAACCCTTTCTGCGGAAGTGCTAGGTCACATACTTCACGGTGTGAACCAACTCACTGTTCCCCGGGGACAAGAGACCCTTCTAAGTTGCTCTGAATGTAACAATGGCCAAGCGTTACATATGAAGGAAAGTGTCCTGAGCTCCGATCGAGACGGTCACTTCGGATCAGTGTCCTGCCATTGCCTTGTTAGGCAAACATAAGCCAGTCCCTTCTTGTCTCTGAAATTTATTTTCATTTCTCTTTTAATCCATAAAGTGGAGACCATGGAGTTGATAAGCCTATCGTAAGCATCAAATAAGGTACAAAAAAGAAAATCCCCAGTGTCGGGGCAGAGCCCCCATCAGGAGAGAAACCCCTGCCGGCCTCTGTCCTGGGAATGCACGGGGCACCTGTCCTTGAGTAAATACGGCCTCTGTATGGTAACGGTGGGGTTCACTAAGGACCGCAAAGCATTTAAAGACAGTGACCGCCATCATCACGTGTTGTGGGTTTGGGGATTTGCACGATGTTTTCTTTTTCTTTAACCACCTCTGCCCCTTCGCCTGCTGTGACTTCTGCTGCCCTTTGAGATGGGAGATGCCCTCCCCGACCACGGGCACCGATGCTCCCCGGATGCCCCCGGGACGGCTCTAGTTGTTTGTTCAATTCCCGCAGCAATGCCTGGAGGGCCGGAGCTCTGAGCCCAGTGCCCTCGGCAAGGAAAGGAAGTACACTGGAAAAGAGTAATGAATCTTAAGGCAGCCTTCTGGAACCACCCACCTGCCCCTGGGGGGGGGGAGTGCTGCTGGGGAGTGAACCAGCAGGAGCGAGGCGCCGGGTTCAAGGGAAGCGGGTTGGTGCTGTGGCGCCGGGGGTTTGGGCGGTCAGGTGCTCAGGGCACGTGGCCGGACAGAGGGAAATATGTTAATAGACCGCTCACGGGGCGCAGGTTTGCTAAGAGCGGGACAATCTGCCCGCGGTGAAGCCCCCAGAACTGGACCACCGAGGAAAAGGCTTTGGCTGGAAGATTGGCTTCTCCTTTTAGAAAGGAAGAGGCCAATAACTTTTCTTAGGAAAAAAGAAACAAAAATATAGCTGAAGAGTACTTGTGCTCCCCCCATAGCCCGTGGACTGGATCGGACGGTCCTGCTGAGGCGTGGTTTCCAACGCTGGTGTCCCTGTGGCTGGAAAACCTGAAGACGTGTCTCCTAATCGTAAGCGCTGCTCAGCCCAAATGCAAAAGGACCCCTTGTTTATGTGGAGCCTTCTAGAACTTAACCCCATGGCCGAGGCATCGCAGCCTCATACACGGACAGTTGGGGGCTTCCTCTAGCATCCCCTCTCTCAGCGGGCCCTCCAAGCACGAAGGTGATGCGGCTCCTTCCACTCACCGGTCCACCGATCCATCCGGTGATTACTGAGACACAGACGCCGTGGCAGGTGTTTAGCCTGTGACAGCTGACAGGCAGCACTGAGCCCGGTCTTCTCAGAGCTCTAGCCCAGGAGGAAGGCTGAGCCTGAGTGCTGTGCTCCGGGCCGGCTCATTCCCCAGCCCAGGAGAGCCCCCAGGTCGCCAGGTCTCCCACATGCAGGACTTCACGAGAGGTCCTTTCGCGTCACACACACCCGCTTCCCAGCGTCAGGATTGCTCTCTGCCCTCCCCAAGCTGGCAGTTTTCTTCTCCGATCTGAACATTCTTTCCTGGCATCATTCCTGACCCGAAGCATCCTCTCCCTGTCCCCAGGCCAGCCTTTGCAAGCGTGGGTATTACGCAGCATCACAGCCACCCAGGGCCTCCAGTCTCTGGACTAGGCAGAAACTCCACGAATGACGCCGCCTTCGATCCCCAGTGACGAGCCGCAGCATCATTACCTTACTGTGAGCAGACAACAAAGGAAATGCCTCATGAAGGTCAGAGCAGAATTTTTCTTCCAGTTTCAGCTTCTTTTAAAGCATTTTCTCACCCCAGTTTTGTCTAACCTTTCCTGAGACCTTTCTCCTTTACACAGAGTGGGGCCAAAGTCGGTTTCCCGCATTTACCCTGGTGCTGTTACTCATTACTGAGCTATTTGCCATAAGAACTACTGCAAACCTGCTTTGGCCCCACCCTGTAGCCTCAAGTGGCTGCTTTAAGACTCTCCGGTGCTGAGGCCTTAATACGTTCTAATGACTTCACCCAGCCCAGCCAGGTCACCTGCTCGCATGTTTAGCAGTGACCTCCTCAAGAAAGGTTGTCTTAACCCAAGGTGACCTAGGCCCCAGGCTCAGGGAGGGCACTGTCATAACATCACCCATTGTCACTTGCCTCATTTCCCTCCACTCCAGATACCCTGGACTCCTTCAATCCCATGTGTACTGAGTTTGTACAAAGAACGCGGCAGAGGGTTAGGTGCTGGGGTTACAAGTGAACAGGAAAGACACAGCCTCCCCTCTAATGATGTCACTTAAACAAAAGCACATATCAAGTCCTTTCTGTGAGGCGGTGGGCACAGAGCCCAGAGTCTGGGATGGCACAGGGAAGGGGCTGGCCTGCCCATCTTAGAGGTCGGGGAGATTCAACAGAGAATGTTTGCACTGAACTGCGGCCAAATAACTGTCCCAAAGTAGGTGGCCCATAAGTATTTGAAAAAGTTTTACTTGAAGTAATACTTGAAGGGAGTCCTAAAAAGAAAAGAATTATTAGATGAGTCTATGAGCTTGTACCAAAATTTGGGGTAGAGGGCTAGTGGTTTAAAATGGGCAGGTTTAAATGGAGTCAAAGGCCACAGCACTAGCTCTGCCAATATGGCCCATGTGTTTAACTTCCCTACTCTTGGTGACATCCTCTGAAAAAACACCAGTGAAAAGTAGCAGTGCTTGGCTGGTATGGCTCAGCTGGCTGAGCGTTGTCCCATGCACCAAGAGGTTGCCAGTTCAATTCCCAGTTAGGACAGATGCCCAGGTTGTGGGCTCAATCCCCAGTAGGGAGCATGCAGGCGGCAGCCCATCAATATTTCTCTCTCATCGATGTTTCTCTGTCTCTTTCCTTCTCTCTTTCTCTTTCTCTAAAATCAATTAAAAAAATTTTTTTAAGTAAATAAATAAATTGCAGTGACTTATGGGGTCGGCATTAGAGTTAAGTGAGATAATACATGCAAAACACTTAGACAATACCTAGACAGTGGACCTCCTCAGTAAGTCTTGGTCTTTGTCAGTACTGCTCCTAATACTGTTACGAAGTAGGGTAGCTGGTGGAGGTAATAGATTATATGCGCAAGAATTAAAAATTCTTAATGCTATACAAAGGGAAACTGAGGCCACAAGGACCAGGGTTCCTTGACCTATGATCATGAGTTGGGCGTAGAGGTGGGTGTAGAGCAGAGTTGGGAGTAGGTGCCCGTTGATTGCCACCAAACTACGACCTGCCCTTCAGCCACATCTGACCAGCCACCCTCTCCGCTCACGCAGACAACTGCTCAGAACGAAGAAGATGCAGCCGCTGCTCAGCTGCCCAGGGCCTGGAGCGCCAGCCAAAGGGCACAGGCCAGGGCACCGGCAGCTCGTCTCGGGGTTCCTGGGAGCGCAGGGGGGTGCGACCTGTGGCTGTCAGATAAGCCGTTTACCTCATTCCCTACGACTCGCCACCAGCCAGCGTTTGCTCGCGTCACAAAGGGAAACGGAGCTGAGACATAAATGGAAATGTACCACTGGCCCGCCATAAATTCCTAGAAGGCGTCTGCTAGTCTTGGTAATATTTTTTTAAGAGAGAGAGAGGAAGCGGCGGGTGGGGGGAGAAAAACACCCATCGGCTGCCTCCCTTATGTGCCCAGACTAGGGATCAAAGGGAAACTTAGGCATGTTCCCTGACCCAGAAGCGAACCCTCAACCCTTTGGTGCCCGGAACGACGCTCCAACCAACTGAGCCACCGGCTAGGGCAAGTCTTGGTCATTTTGACCTTAGGGATAAAGGTACCTGGATAGAGATATTATTTCTTTAAAATAAGGAGGCATTTGGAGAAGGTCTGGGCAGAGCACCTGAAAGCCTCCGGCCCTGCCCCTCGCCGAGGCATTTTCCTGAAAGGACCAGGGGAGCCCAGGCAGGCTAGAGGAAGACCAGGCGTGTCGAGCAATGCACCTGGAGAAGCGGGTGCCACGCTGAGAGCCTGGGCATGACATCAAAGGGGGATCTTGAGGTTCAAACAATGGAGGTTTATGGCTTTATAACTTAGAAAGATCATTCAGGCTGCAGGATGGGGATGTGTGAGACGGCGGCAAGCCCCGAGACAGAATCCAGGTAGGCGCTTCTGCAGCTATCCGACCCGAGAGTGAGTCTAACTAGGGAGCCGTACTCGGCGCCGAGAGGAAAGGGTGAGTGGCAAATAGGAAAACAGAGGCTGCAAGGCTCGTTTAGAGGAGTGGGGAGGAAGAAATCCAATTTGGGAAAGAGTTGTCTTGGGTAAAACTGCTGGAATGGGAGAGTTGAAGAAGACAGGAGTTTAGAAATAAAAGTACAACAGTGGTGTTCTGGTAACCAGCTGTCCAGGAAAATAATATGTTTATACATATATAATGTTAAATTTTTTATATATATATATAATGTTATATTTACATATATGTAAAATAAATTGTACAGATGTAAAGAATGTGTAGCACACAGCTCACATGTAATAAAATGTACCATAACATATGTCAAAATTTCCATACACCTATAACTTAAGCACGACCTGCTATTTCTTACAAAATCCAACTGAGGTTTTAAAATTTCTTTGCCAACACAGTGTCACCAAGCCAAATGTAAATAAATGTTTGCTATCCACCTAAACAAGTAAGTTGCTCACATCATTGACAAAAGAATGTAGTTCCAACATAAATGTTGGGTAATATTTTCACTTATATTGACAAGTAAAATGAAATTTACGAAAACAAAGGCATGTGTCATAATTCACCTTCTCATCAGCTAATGGTGTGAGCACTGTCTTTGCTGACTTGAGTTGTCTAATGTTGGATGATTACTCGCTGAATAGTCTGTGCTATTCACAATGTAACGGGTCACACTTTAAAATTTAATTTTCATTATTAACATTTTACCCAGTACTTTCTTAATCAATATAACAGTAAACCAGACTCTGATCTGTAGCATTTCCAATTTCTGTGGTGTAAATAATCCCACCATGGCTTATTTCAAGCTTCCAGTGTGACATCACTAAGTCGGGATTGGCGCAGCTGTCACCATCACATAGTATTTCCGACATACAGATACTCAGCGGTATAGGTAATGTTGAAACGCAATACAGCACTTAGGAAGTGATAAGCTTCCATGTTGATCTCTGTAACATAATGTATTAAAATTTATATAATCATAAGTGCATATAATTAAATTTTTAATAATGGCTATGTTTAACAACCAGTTTGCAAAACTCCAGAAAATTTAACAATGGACTTTTATGAGCAATGAGATGGCTCTGGCCCACTCCTCAGTGAAAGATCAACACTGAACAGTCGGGAAGCAACATGGAATCGCAGGGAAAGTCAGACTGGAGGCAGGACTACAAGCGTCAGTGTTCTGTCTGCGTGTTTATGTGTGTGAATGTTTTCTGAGAAAGGGCAAGTTCTTACAACATAAAGATTTTTACTGAACTCATCTCATGTTCTCTCACCATTCTGGTCTATGATTCCTTCCCTGTGTCGGGCTCTCCCTGTTTTCCTGACTCAGCTACTGTTTCCAGCCCTTGCACACCTGCGGGGGGATTCTCCTTCATATGATATATAGTTGAAAAAAACACCAAGGTGCTTTTTCAGGACAGTGTCCCACTGGTTGGCGTGTCTCACAAATTGCACAGACTTACAGCCGACTGACTTCTGACTGGCTCTCCCTTGAAAGTCCAAACTTGTGCATCTGTCAATCCTGGAAGAATCTGATATTTTCTAAATCAGTTTATTCCTTCTATCAATCAAGTACATTTACTTCTCTAAGAAGGCAAATGTTGGAGACTAAATTGGAATGATCTCTTATTACTGATTTTAAATATAGAAGTAAATGATTCTCGAGGTCAAAAGGAAGGCCATGTTCGTCCTCACGAGAATTACGGGCTTTTTGATCCAATTCTCCCCTGACGCTGACCCCTGTGCACTCAGCTGCCCCGGAGCCTGTGGGTCTCCTGGGAAGGAATTAGCCACTGAGGGGAGTTTAATGACCCTGCAGTGCTCTTGGCGCCCGTGTGCCTTTGGACAGCGGGTGTAAAGGACCCCCGAGGGGCCAGTAAGGCAGGGAAATCTCAGGGCTGAAAGGCAGCGCAGCTCGGAGTGTCTCAGAGAACTTTGTTTCACACATGGGCTGGAAGATTCCTGGGTGTGAACTAACATCCCAGAGGCGAGACTGGAGAGTTAGCAGAGCTGGAGCTGGAACCCAGGAGTCCACACCTCCGTCCAGGCAGATTTCTTATCACACAGGCCCCTCCCAAAGGCCGTAAGAGAACAAGCTGATGGCTGCCAGACGGGAAGGGCTGGAAGCTGGGGGAAGCAGGTGAAGGGGTGGAGAGGCACAAATCGGCGATGTAAAGTCCAGCATGGGCATTACACTGTAATACTATGTATGGTGCCAGGTGGGTACTGGAAATATCCGGGAGGGCACTGCATAAGTTATATAAATGTCTAACCACTCTTCTGCACACCTGAAATAAATATAAAATAATATTGAATGTTCACTGTAACCGAAAAAAAAACAGAAGGAAAACGAAGAAAGACCATAGGAGACTGCAGAGTGTATAACTTAGTGCTATCAAACTCCAAATGCCATGGTATTTCAGCAGAAGGGGATTCAAAGAGGAGAAATATTCATAAAAAAATTAATATAAAGTGGGCCTTTACTAAGGCCCTAATACTGGTAATTATTCTGCATAAACTGGGACTCCCAAAGAGGACTACCTGAAGGACAGACTCTGAGATGGCCCTTGAATGACTAGTGGGCAGTCCTACTGTTAAGCGCAGCACTGCAGGTCCCTGACAGCTGCGTCCCACTGTAGCAGGGCGAAGAGAGGCATAGACCAGTGGCTCTCAGTCACAGCGCTTGACAAGACTTGACATGCAACCATGTGGTTCCTCACAATTTTACCCAAGTTGCAGAACAAAAACAGGCTTGGCGGGGGACCCTCCTTTATTATATAGAGAAAACATGTTTGTCTAAAGAGTTTATGAAATTGAGTAGAGTGTTAATTCTACTATGAAAAGACAATCCCGAATGTTAAAGAGTGTGTAACAGTATGTGTTGGTGACTAGGGCTGGTTATTAAAGTATGATTTATCTATGGTGAATGCATGGGTCTTAAGTTTATACTTTGAGTTTTCCAAAATGCAAACCCACATAGCCTAACCCTCAACAAGACATAGAATAATTATTTTCATATCAGAACAACTTTTCTGACTCTTCCAAGTCGAATCTCAACCCCACCCCGCCCTCTAGGATGCTGCAAGCACGCTGTGGGGGTGGCTGGTCACTTTGGCTGGGTTTTGAAAGTTGAACTATGCCAGGAGGACCCCCATTCAGTCTCGATGTATTATTCCTTCTCACACATTGCTGAGTTTCCTTTAGTAATATTTTTCTTAGGACATCTGAACAAAAGGATATCGGCCTATAATTTTATTTTCTTGAGATGTTTTGTCTGCCTTTGGTATTATGAATATGTTGTCTTCGTAGAACGAGTTGGGAGATATTTTCTCATCCTCAATTGTCTGCGTTTCAGTAAAATTTACGTTATTTTTTTCATAATTCTACTTTATCTGGTTTCTATTCTTTGTATTTAAAACATATCTGTTCTAAAAAGCAAATAGTAGCTTTACATTTTTCTCCAGTCTGACGGTCTCAGCTTTTTAACTGGACTGTTTAGCTTGTTCACATGTCATGTAAATGTATTGATACAGTTGGTTTTAAGCTGATCATATTGCCATTTGTTATCAGTTTGTTTAGTTTGTTTTTGTTCCCCTCTCCTGCCTTATTTTGGATGAATCAAGTATTTGTTTATTTGTTTATTTATTCCTTTTATCTCCCCTTTGATGTTTTTATGAGCACTGATTTTATAGTTTCCTTTACTTACTGGAATTATTCCAATAGGCATTCTTGTTTTTTATCAGTTGCCTTCCATGACTATGTCCCTGCCCCTGTGATTCAAAGACTGCAGATGTTCCCATCCCTTTATATATGCCTCAGCCCTTGGTTCCACTGATCTAACACATTTATTTCTACTTATGTAATAAAAATTATAATGCATGCGTTGATTCCATATTTGCTTTAAACAATCATTTATTGTCTTTCAAAGCAATTGTGAAAGAGGAAATATAGCACGATTTCAGGCATATTTTCCATTTTCAGTGCTCTTCTTCCATTTCGTAAACCCAGGTTCCTGGTTGGCATCATTTCCTTCCATCAGAAAAAACTTTGTTGGGCTCAGAGATGCTGAAAACATAAAGGGGAAAAAAAATCCCTTCCACATCTCTATAGGTTGGCCTCAAGGCTTACGAGAAACCCTAAAGAGGAAAGTAATTAAAATTATAGTTGTAAAAATCAGCTGAATCATTTTCAGCAGTTTCCCACATATATTTACCGAGGCTTCTCTAACACTGGCAGCCACGTAACTGAAACTCGGGTCCTCACTCGGAAACGGAGACTGTGACAATCTGCCTCTAAAAATAGTAGGGCTATTGAGATGTGCATCCCGTTATTGTTAAGGCTGCATTTAAACTTAAATTTTACAAAAGTGGTGATTAACTTCTTATCCTTATTGTGGCCCAATGATAATATTAAATAATATTAAATACTTTATTTTTAACCTCACTTTTAAATGGAAGGAACTGAGGGTCAGAAAAGTCAAGTGACTCACCCCGAGGCACAGCTTGAAAGGGCATCCTGGAATCTGAACACAAGAACTGACTCTAAGCCAATTCATTTTATCGTGTCCACAAAATACTCACAAGAAGTTTTCCAATAGAAAGTTTTGAGAAAACATTTTATAATTCACATGTGATTCAGTGTGCTAATGACTTAGAGTTAAAAGAGCAGGGTTTAAATGCCCTCGAGCAAGCCATTTAGTTTTCTGAGTCAGAGTTTCCTTGGAGTTACTGAGAATATCAAGTGGTTGAAATAGCTTGGGTGTTCCATAGTTTTTTCTTATTTGTTTGTTTGTTTTTGAAAACAACTATAAATAAATGTAACATGTCCACTATTAATAACAATATAAGCATAGGTGTTCAATTATAATAATAGGAGAGAAATGTATGTTTGAAATATTATTTTTGAGTAAGAGTTTTGAAAAAATCTTATTTATTTGAAGTAGGGTCCTATAAATTATTAGGGCAAGGATCTTTTGTGACCTACATTAATGTCAAAAACTTGATCACTATATCAGCTATTTTTGTTAATTGTCACTTGGTCTCTTCGAGTAAGTCACTCATTTGCAGGGATGTTTGCTACATAGGATAATTTGTTCATATTATGCACCCTGATTCCACAAAATGCAGAGATTCTACAGTTTCAAAAATATGATTAGCGTTTTTGTATAATCAGAGAGACTTTAGTCAAAAATAAAATTTTAGACATTAAAAATCAGAAGCAAGGTAACTTTGGAACAGAATGATGTGTAATTAAGAGAAGGATATGTGAAGTCATCGAAAAATCCATCTGAATCCTTGACTTCCAACACATGATGTATGGTCCTGGGCATCTCAGTTGAGGTCCATTTGCCTCAATTTCTTGATCTGTGAAATTAGATGACAGTACCTGCTGTAAGAATTAAGGGAGATATGGCATATTCTGCATTACCAATCCCACAGTCTTCTATAGACTAGAGATGCAATAAATGAATATTAACAGTTAGAGGTGGTGTATTTATATTCAACTGCTTTGATTCTAGTCTCAAGTCTGAGACTCACTGAGGGACCTTGGGTAAGTTCTTTCATGACTCCGTATTTACTCCTGTAAAATAGGTACATCCACACAGATTGCGTCACGGGTGTGCTGGGGTGTTTACAGAGATGCCAACGAAGCCAGGGTTACCTGAGCATCTACCGTGGGAGACAGTGCCCAGTCCTGTGCCTCTGCCTGGGACGTGCGGCCTTTAAGAGGTGGCAGGCAGGGGGTGAAGAGCAGCCGTCTGGGCGCTCACGCCCAGGTATGAATTTGGGTTCTGCCACTCGTCGACTGTGGACACTGGCGAGTTGCTTAACCCTTCGGTGTATCATTCCACCCTACGGAAAAGGGAAGATAGTATCTAACAGATAATATCTGACAAACAGGGTTGTCATGTGGGTTGTCACTTATCAAGCACTCGATGCCTGTTAGCTGCTGTTATCATCTCTGCTGGGCTGCATCGCATTGTGTTCGAAGCTTGGGAAGTGGCTTTCATGTCATTCTCAGGGCATCCAGCAAGCTCCTTGCAGAATATTGGACCCCACTACTCGCTTCTGTCAAGCGCAGATAGTAAAACGTAACCTGCCCACCCAAACAGGTGCCAGTATTAAAAGTGTGAATGCCATTAAGGGGATCATGGCCTTCGACCACAAAGGGCTACAGACATCCACCTGCCTAACCCTACACTTTCCATGCTAGGGCCCTCACGGTCCCCAGCGTGTCCTGGGACTTGTCTAATTTCACACATAGGCACTAGCATTTTGCAGACTTGACAGGAGGGGTCTAGAAAGAACATATTATAGGGCTTGGACTTCGAGTGTATGACTCAGAGAAGGGCCGAGGGAGTTTTCTCTAGGTTTATGCTGTCAGAAAGCAGGGGCAATTGTGTGACTGGGTATTTCAGCAGATCTCATCGATAGGGAGGGCAGACCAGGACGAAGGTAAATCTGGAATTGAGAAAAAGGCAAGCAGTCAGTCATTTTGGCCTGGAGGCGAGTGCCTGGCACTCTGCGGCATTGTGGACATTGCTTTCGTTCGTGAGGTGAGCCCACTTTGCCTTACTGCGCTGTGGTAGCCGAGTGACCTGTCCGAAGTCGCTGTTCTGCGAGATCCCTGTGCCCAGCAGAATTACCTGGCTGGGCTGTGAGCGCTCAGCCACACTCCAGCTGCCGGCTGAGCTTTGTTTTCCTTTCTCAGAGGTGAACTCTGGATTCAACTATGTCACCTATGATCAGGGTGACCTTAGGCAAGAACCTTAAGCCTTCTGACACCCAGGCTTCCACCTGTGAACGGAGGAGATGAAGGCTGAATTAGGGCATCTGTTTAGGTGACTTGCAATGTCACTGGATCCTCAAAAGGGATAGTGATTGTGGGCTCTCCCACTCCTCAGGGTAGCACCCTGTTTTCCAGGGGCTCACACAAACGCGTAGGAGGCCGTGGATCCCATGGTTTAATTAAAGCATCCAAGCGGTTGGCTCGCTCCGGATTCCCACTCATCTGCTCCGGAGAAAACCCTAGGAGACACTCACAACTAGGCCTCCTGGAGGGGAAGCAGCTCGGCAGAGCATTTCCGTCAGCGTGTGTCCCCTGGGGTCACTGCACACCCAGCTCCTTAGCTGATTCAGTGCCAACCAGCCGTGCGCGCCAGCGGCCTCCCTCCCGCCTGCTGCCTATGAAGGTGGGCGCAGGTCCAGGTTCCCCCGAGGGCAGGGCCCTGCAGGGAAGGTGGAGACCCCCCATCCTGGGCGCCTCCCTCTGGCGTGCTCTGAATAGGAGACCCCAGGGCCTTCCCAGGTAGGCTGGCTGTGAAATTTCCAAACTGGCTCATCTCTCCCTTCCAACGGCGGAAGGGGACAGGCAGACATATCAGTTTTCTATTCTTCATGCACAGTCACAGCTAATTTTGTGAATGACAAAGCATGGGCCCTGCTTTGCAAAGAAAAAAAACAGGTGACAAATTAAGGTGATAAGCCCCATGTCCTGCATCTGGTGCCAGAACTGACAGAAAGACAGGAAAACATTTTCCAACCATCAATAAATAATCATCAATAAACAAATGAGCAATAATGTTACAGAGAATGACTCAACCATCTTTCTATTTTCTCCATAGAAAATCATATTATAAAATCACTTTTAAGTGAAGAGACAATAAAAAACAGGCAACTCAAACTGCTAAGGAAAGTTGCTGCAGAGCCTCGTCAGGAGGTTAATTCACACAAGCACTATGTTATTTTTATGGTTGTTGTGATACTAGCTTTTTCGTTATTTTGGAGTGATTTCTTCAATCGTGTCAATTAAATGTTATCTTATACCTAATTTTTATTTCTATTTTATATCTTTTCTTTAAAAGAGGCTCCCCCCACACTCTCAGCACCTAGAAATCTGTACTGGATCAAAGAGCTTTGACATCATGTTTCTCAGCCAAGATGACTCGACTGTCACACATCTCGCTCCATGTCTGCTAAATATCCTCATATGGAAATAACAATGGCTGTTAAGAGCCTTAAAGAAGGTGAAGTAAGGAAAGGGCATTAACCCAGAAGAATTCATCATGAACTGTAGGCTATGATGGATGAAGACTGTGATAGAGATGTTTGGAAAATGTGTCCTCTCTCTCCTGTTTCCACAGGACAATTAATCACCGTTTGTCCGGGCAAGTGCGGCAGACAGCTAGCTGTCTGTTCCCTCTGCATCTCGTGTCTTTCCATGTGGCCCACGATTCACCAGCTCACAGTCTTCCTTGTAACACCCACACCCACCCTATCCCTTGCCTCCTGCTGAGGCCTCTCCGAGCTCCTATAATACCCTGGTCCTTTGTGCAGATTACAAAGACCAACCTCCAAGAGGACAGGGTCCCACAGGCACATGCTTAATGAACACATGAAACCTTTGTGAAAAAAACAACTTTTTAAAAAGTGCCAGACCGAAGACAGAAGGCTTGGCTCCGCAGCTCGCCTCTGCTGCCCAGGTGAGGCAGGCATTTAACAACCTGCAGGCACAGCGGCCCGCCTGGCATGGTCTGCCCGGTTTGCAGGGGGGCACCGAGCTCCTCAGCGTGTTACCTCAGACCATTTTTTCTTTAATGCCAGGAAGCCTAGGCCAATTAAACTACCTGCTTGCCTTCCATGGCCCCTTGGTTTCTCCATATTTCTTTGTGGTGGCACATGTTTCAAAGCTGTTTTTGCAGGTCCCCAAGCCCTTCTTGGCTGAGTAATTCTAACCAGCTTCGAGATTCAGGTCAAGCATCTGGCTCCCCCAGAAATCTTCATCGCCCCATTTCTGCATGGGACATCTGTCCTGCACTCCCGTGGCAGGCTGTATTTGGCCTTGCTGTTCTTAGCTTGTGGTGTCATAATTTGGGGTTGACTTACTTGCTGCACCAATGACTAGATGTGAGGTCAGGGGCTTTAAGCCTGAACTCTGCATCCTCAGTTTCTTCAAATGCACCTGAAATGTCTTCTTTTGCACCCTTCTCACTATAGTCCTCATTGCTGTGATTCACAGGGACAGAGAAAGTGACCTCCCCACCTACAGAAGTCAGGGGCCTCGGCACATTTTCTTATTCAATGCAGACTCCAAACACCACTCAATAATTTATCCAAACTTTAAGTATAATATCGTTAATTGATAGAAGTAATTTTGAGCTTTTTAATATGGCAAATCTCTAGTGAGCAGTAAAGTCACTGGAGAGCATAAAATATGCAGATCCTTTTAATTTAACAGTAAGTTCACAGCTCATTTAATGTGGAGCTGCAGAGATCAGAGCCCGGTGAGCTCTGGGCTCATTTGGCTTGTTCCATCATCTTACCTGGTGTCATTAGTTCTGAAACGCTCCCCCCAGAGTCACTCAGCTTTTCCCGTAGAACAATCTCCCAAGGAGGACAATGCAGAAGATGCTTTAGGCTGAAACCTACCATCTACACAGCAGCACTGATGGCCCTCAGCACCCACCTGATGAATCTCAATACTAAGAGACGCCAAGTTCCTGCTCTGCCTACGTCTCAGTGTTTGCTCAGATGGAAAAATAAGTTAAGAAAATTAAAAATATATGTGTATGTAAAATGCTTTAAATAAAAATTATAAATATGAAAGAATGCTACAATTTTTATTACACAATTATAGTTAGTTAGCAGTATCATGACCAGTGTCAGTTTGTTCAAGACGCTAAATACCCCCCTTGGTCTCGGGTGAACCATGTTACACCAGCATAATCAGCTAAATATCCATAAACAAGTTTATATTTTGGAGTTTTTCTTTCCTTGGATAGAGACCTAAACTATAAGGTGATCACTTCTTGAGATCAACTTATAATCATTTAACTAACTGGGAACTCAACTTATGATATTGAAATTAAAATGGCTGGGAAGAAAAGAGGCATTTAGAGCTAGCCTCTCTTTTTCAGAAAGAAGGTCTTATTTATTTCTGCACACTCTCCTATGATGAGTGCAATATGGGCCACACAGCAGAAGCTCAATGGGCATTTCTTGAATTAAATGAAACAGCGTTTCATCCAAAACACACAGCTTTCCTCCGTGTGTTTATTATAGCAGCATTTTACTAGAGCTAGAGAGGAAACTGGACATTCATTTTAAACTTGTGTCCAAATTCCTAGAAATAAATGTGTGTGCCCAATAGCTACTTAAGTTAAATTTCAGTGCTCTTCACACTCATGAGACCACTGGAAATGTCTGGAATTAGACATGAATGGTGCCCTTCTGTACTGCTCCAAGTTATTAGAGAGTTAAGGACAGTGTCTGCAGTGGTTTAAGATGATATCTCACCATGGGACAGTATTCTACAGTTGCCGTGTTTTTCTGAAGTCAACTTCAGCATTTTTTGTGAGCTGTTATGGGGAAGGGCTGGGGATTCTGAAAACTACCGAGGGACCAGCTTTGACTCCACCTCCATTCCCGTAGCCTGTGTCCCAGCAGTCTTGTGGAGTCATTAGATTTTTACTAGTTTGTTTCTGTCACAGAGCAATTTTTGATTTTACTGAACAGAAAATAATACTTAGAGTCAGAGGAAATCACATATGGGATTGGCCATGGTAAAAATATGGGAAATGCTCCCATTCAGAAAGTCATGATTTCTCCCACCGCAGGCAGTCAGGCTCTCGTTCCTGGGGTCCCAGTTCAGTGCTTACTAGATAACAGGAGAGCTTATTTAGGATGCAGTGTCCCGTTTTCATGCACAGTAGAAACATCCCAAATCTCTGCAGAGAGTAATTCCCATTTGGGGAGACATGTGTAAGCGCATGTGCCCATGAGCTGTATAAAGTAAATCACGTGTTCTCTCAATCTGTACACGAACTCGTTTTTTCTGATTTTATGAATGAGAATTTCCTTATTCATGCCTGAATAAGATAAAATATCTTTCCATGGTCATGACTGGTAATGACAGATGCAGGTTTCACCGTGAGGTCTGTGTCACTGTGTGTTCTCAATACCCACTCTCATTTCTATAATTTCTCATATGTCAGTGTGTCCCAAAGGGAAAAAGAGAAATCAGGAACTGTGTGCCTTTTCCATATGAGTGTTAAAGACTCAGAGGCACGACCGGCCAGCATAACTCAGCAGCTGAGCATCGGCCTAGGATCCAGGAGATCCGGTTCCATCTGGGTCAGGGCTCATGCCCGGGTTGCGGGCTGGATCCCCAGCAGGGGGCGAGCAGGAGGCAGCCGATCAATGACTCTCATCATTGATGTTTCTCTCTCTCTTTCCCTTCCTCTCTCTGAAATCAATAAAGACTTTTTTTTTTTTTTTTAAGAAAATATCGTCATTATAAAAAAAAAAAGAACCAGAGGTGCAGAGTTTGGCTCAGAAGGGGAAAAATTTAGAAAGTCAACCATTATTGTTTCAGTATCTGTATTAAGCGGTTATGAGAGACGTAGGCGGGACCAAGGTGTCTGTTTTTCAGGGAATTAACATAAAAGAAGATGTTAGACCACAACAGGGGCTTTCCTATCTCCCTGTGAATGTCTTGGCCTGTGTTTAGGTGCCTTCTCAGTGCCTAGAGCTTCCCTTCAGGACTTTTCCAGTTAAGAGTTAAATTGCACCCAGATGTTAAGAATAAGAATTTCCCCAGAAGATAAAAAGAGAACTAGAGGTGAGAAAAAATGCTGCTCCAAAATGAAAACGCAGAATAGATGCGGAATGTTCCCAAATTACAGGGCCTTTAGGAGATGCTGTGGGGGGCGGGGAGCCCTGCGCAGGAGCCAGGACTTGCTGGGCCAGGTGCCCTGTGGGCGCCCGAGGGGAGGGCCAGCCCCAGGCTGGATGCCCCGCTCCCGTGCTTCCTAGCTCCCCTTTCCTGGGGCAAAATGAGGACTGTCCCCGCCTTTCCCAGCTTGCTTCCCGTGTACGCCCCACAATGAATGCATTGGCTGCTGAACATTTTGGGAGTGTTCCTGAAGAGGGCACCTAGAATTATAAAACACTAGAGTTTGCAATTTCCTTAGAGAACATTCCATGGCTCTTGATGCATTTTTCTACCCATTTATTTTCTACTCACTTATTCTCTTAATAAATATAATTGGTCTCCTCCTAGGAGATGGGCGCTGCGTGTGCCCAGAGACAAGACGCCTTCCGTGCAGAGGAGGGGACAGTGGAGTGGAAGACAGGACACGGCGGGTTCTGTAGTGAGACAAGGCGCAGTGGACTAAGAAAGGCGTGGCCTCCCCTGGAATCAGCTGCCAGGTTTGGGGCAGCTTGGCCCGGATGAGTGTTTCCTTCTGTACAACAGGGGACTGCCCGCCAGCGCCCCCAGGGTGAGGCTCCCCACAACCTGAGGGGAGTGATGGCGAGGGCCTGGGGGGGCAGAGCTCGGGCGCCGCTGCTCGGGCTCCTGCTGATACGCGCGGCATTGGGGAAGGCGCTCATTGTCCATACTGCTTGTGTGGCTGGGAATGTAATTACCAATGTTTTCCTAGGGGTACATGGATATTTTAAAAGAGAGCATCTGTGAGTAGCAGCTGTGTGCCCTGCGACATGATCAATGCATTATATCAGTCTCTCTTTCATTTTTACAATAAATCTCTGCGGTGGGTGTTAGGATCCTCATTTTATAGATGTGGACAGTAAAGACCAGAGATATTTTAATTTTTTCCAAGGTTAACAGAATTAGTAAAGAATTTAAAACCTTAGTTGAGTGAGTCCAAAAGTTCTTTCTTTTCTCTAAAAGTTCCATCAAACTGAAACTGTAATAGTAAGTCGACTGGGTCAAAACGATCACACCACCAGGCCCAGGGTAGTGGCCAAGTCTGCTCACTGAAAGGTGTCTCTTTAAACTTAAAAGGTTCACCTGGAAAAATAGACACGGACACATGTCCTATGAAGCCTCCACATTTTCATTAAATAGCAAATGTCAGAAGGAGATGAGCAGAGGAGGCAGTCATTGCCACGCACTCTCCAAGACAGATCATCTCTCCATTAACCGCCATTCAAGAAAATAAAGTTATGTGCCAAAGTTACAACCAAGCTCTTAGCAGCTTTTCTGATGTAGAGTCTTATACGAGAAAAGGAAAGTACAGAGGCGACTGACCTGAGCATTCTCATTAGTGTGAATGTCTCACACCTTCATGTTAATCACTTTTTAGACCGACTCATAGAGTCTCGAAGATGACAATGTCTCCCTGCGTAAGTCACCTCTGCACTCCCGGGTCTGGTAGATACTCTGGTCTTCTCCAGTTATCTTTCCAGCTAGTGCTCTCACATAGAAATACTCAGCGCTCTGAGCACATCGGGGGAGGTCAAGAGCTGCGTGCCTATGGCTCAAAGCACATGTCGCGTGATGTCTAACTTATAGGGTCAATGATTTTGAGGGTGAAGAGCTCACTATGTCAACCTCTCAGTCTCTATAGATGAGCAAACTGAGATTCGGAGTAGAACCTGGTCAGGCAGGATCTCACGGTGGCTGATGGCGCTTGGCCTGAGAGTCACCTGCTGCTGGCATTGGGTGTGCGTGGCACTTGTCCGAATGTGTTTCCGTGTGTGCGTCAGGGCTCCATACAGTGCGATAACGCACGTAGAGGTGCAGAGTGAGAGTGGATGCGGTTAACTGTCCGGAGAACCAGAGAAATAGTCATCGAGCAAAATAATTGGAACTGAGTCTTGAAAAATACGACTGCTTAGCGCAGAAAGGGGCGAAGGCCACCTCTGCTAGAACGTCACGTGCCAAGGGGTGGGCGGATGGGAGCAGCCTGCTCGCTGTGCAAGGCCAGGGCCCTAGGCTCACGTCAGGAGGCTGGAGGCAGCAGCCCGGAGCACGGTTCCCGCACTCAAGAAGTATGAGCAGGGAGGAAGGAATGAAAGGGGGCACAGGACGTGGGGAGCATGCAAAGGAACACAAGACAAAGAGGGAAAAGGAAATGAGTGTATTAAGTATAAAATTCACTTTTATCAGCATTTCCAGGGGAGCTTTCATGTTTTCCTTAGGACTAATAAAAATGTTGATTTTGCCTGGTTTCATGAAAGATTTTCATGAAGAATTTCACTGGGTCAGTGGGAATTTAAAACTCTTCTCTCGAGATGAAATCCATGTGCCTTTGCTGGGCCTTCAAGGCTACGCGGCTCATGCTTCCTCCCGAGACTCAGGTCGCATGCCCGCCGCTGCCCCCGCCGGCACCCAGCCCGCCGCCTAACCGCCCGGTGGTCCCGCCGGGCCGCGTGGCCTCTCACAGTGCTATTTGCTGCCCAGTGCGGTCTCACCCAAGTCCCCTTTTCTTTATCAACTAAATCCCAACAAATTCCTGGGTCTTAGTATAGTCTTATTTTTAACTGTTTGAGGAACATCTATACCATCTCAGTGGCTGCGCCAATTTACTTTCCCACCAACAGTACACAAAGGCTCCCTATTCCTCACGTCCTCGCCAAGAATCATCCTTGGTTTTCTCCATGACAGCCATTGTACCAGGCGTGAAGTGACATCTCACTTGGTTTTGATTTGCATTTTCCTGGTGATTAATGATGGGGAGCACTTTTCCATATGCCTACCCAGTTCCCCTGCTCATGATTATCTCAGATTGTCTTCTAGCTATCGAGTTGTATGAGGTCTTTATATATTTTGGATATATATATTTTTAATATTCCTTTATATGTTTATAAATAATTTTATATATATTTACAAATATATGTAATATTCATAAATATATACAATAAGTCCTCACTTAACACCTTGGACAGTTTCTACAACTTTAAGTGAAACAATATATAATGAAACTAATTTTACCACAGGCTAATTGGTATAAAGAGGAGTTCATTTCCTACAGCATCTCATCAACATTACAATGAAATGACATTGAACAAAACAATGTTATTTGATGGTCTGCTGTATACACATTTATGAAAAATGCCTAGTTCACGTCTAGACCCTTTGATGATCAGGATTTGAGTTCAGGTCACAGCTTCAACCACTGACTCTCCTAATACTCTTTGTTTTTGTGATTTTACACAAAGGATCAGAAAAATGCACTTCTGAATTATGAAGTGTGAGAATGGTGAAAATGGAAATCTTAAAATAAAACGGGAGTCCCTGTTTTCAGTTCAGTGTCTCTGCCTTTGTCTCTGTCTCTGATTCGCTTCTTCTCGGGTTCCATCTTCTGTCGCCCAACTCTGAGTGCTGGGTGTTTTCATTTCTGTGTGTTTTTTTAATATCTCTGTGATGGATGAAAGTCCACGCCGTGAAGCACACTGTCAGATTCGAGCCATTTGTCACCAACACGGGCACTCATCTCTGCCAAGTTGCTAAGTCTGAGTCATGTCCTTGCTTCTGACGAAATGTCAGTATTATTTGTCACCATCTAATATTTATGCCACATCAGATTGCCACTTGCTTGCCATGGGTCAAAACCACTGGCTAGACAGCAGTCTTCAGTGGTTCTTTCAAATTGCCCCCCAGGATAACCCTCACAACTTGGCTCCACCACCAGGTAGAAGTGGGATCTTTATTATTTGCAAATGCTCGGCATATTGCAATTGATGACAAGAACTTAAATCATCCAAAGGTACTTTCAAGGAACCATTGGTCTACCTCTTTCTTGACATTGTTTCTAACCACAAAAGCCCTAATTGATATGTCATTCTATTAAATTCCCATGACACAGAATTCCCAGTTTAAGGAGGTGAGATGCATTTCTTCAAGGATTCAGTAAATGACAAGGAAAAACAGAATAAAAGGATCAATCCAACAAAGGATTTCTATTCGAGGCCGAAGTCAACCTCATAGGCAAAAACCTCACCCAAAAGAACGTGATTCTGAGTACTGCCAACTGTGGGCCGATACAGGCTTCCTTGGTACCCAACATTTATTTCAAGGACTTGTAAAAAAATCTGAGATGAGAAAGTGATAAAACAATCAGAAAAGTTCTCGTTGATAGTGATACATACAGTGGTATCCACGAGAAAAATATTATGATGTCTATGCTTTTTTTTTACAATATTCTCGGGAATGAAGGAGAGGGGAGGGGATCGATAAGCAAGACTGACAAATGTCGATACTTGCTGGGACTGTGTGATGTGGACATGGGAATTCATTGTGTTTATGTTTAGGTTTAGCTCTATTGGGGGTTTAGGTCACTAGTGCAGTGGATAGTCAGTGCATTCTAAGGTTCTGAACCAGGAAGGCAAATCAGGGCAAATTTGGGAAAAGCAAAAAGATTTAAGGGCTCGTTCAAGAGGCAGAAACTTTTGTCCAGAAATGGAACAAAGCTCAATACAGAGTAAAGACAAACAGAAAGAGCAAGGCATAGTGAACTGAGAAAGATCAGAAGGCTCTCTAAGGACTGGGCTTCCTCCTGGGACATTCTTTCTGTCTCTGCACCTTAAGGGCACTGACCATTGTTTCTGGAACAAGCATTGTACTGAGGTGCTTTCCTAGTTCATCTTTCTCATCAGCACAGCAGCAGTCTCTGTTATGTCCATATTGTCTACCAAAGTCCTTGAAATATTATAGTTAATCAATAAATATTTGTTGAATTTAGTAAATAATACTACCATCGAGATATAAGCTCAGTCCACCTGTAGCAGAATGGGGACAAGGGGGAAGGGTATAAAAGGAAGTGATTGCTTATGTTTTCCTGTCTCTGATCTGATCAAGTTATTGGCAAGAAGGTGCACAGGGGCATCCTAGAGGTTCTTAAGAGGCCAAGGCACTTTGCAGGATACTACCTAGGGAGGTGTTGACATAGTTTTTTATTTCTATCACAAATACTCATAAAATCTCTACAGTGTTTTAGACACTGTCCTAAATCTGGGGTAAATAATGAACACCCAAGTAGAGATAATGCTTGTGTTCTGTTTCACAGGGCTAGTACCTAATTGTGACCAGATGACTCCAGTTCATGCCCCAGCTCTGGCAGGTCATAGCAATCAGTGACCTGGGCTGATGACACACTTTCTCTAAGTTCCAGTTTCCAGTGGATTCTGCTATTTCTGAAAATAATGAAAATACCTACTTCAGAGAGGTATTTTTTGTCCTTACTAGCACACCACCTGGTTCTCCCATACTACTCCTGTCAGGTCTCTCTGCAACCTTCCCTGTGTTCCCATCAATCTCCACACCTAGTTTTCACAGTTGGGTTTGGAGTTGATAAAACACATGAGATAGCCATAACTCATGACTGTCAAAGAACTCTGGGGGACACAGTGTAGCAAAAATCCACTTGCTAGTTTCAGAGCAACAGAAATGATGCTTAAAGAAGTTAGTCTCTATTACTATAGAATCCTGATTAAACCAACAATGCAAAAAGAACAAATTATGATGACCTATGGCCCCACACTGGGGCAAAACTGCGAAGGACAGACAAAGTCTCTTTTCACGTTTGATTTCAAAACTGACACTCAGAATGCAAATCATTATCTCTCCATTAGACCCCGCAGTGTAACTCATTCAGTCAGCAGCTGCGCACGAGCCCAGGGGATTTGGACCAGGATGTGCTGACACCGACACCCGGGCTGAAGACTAAAACTGAGCACATTCCCACCTGCACGCTCGGCTTCACAATCACACTCTTTCTTTCATTTTCTGAATATTCACACATTTCCCCCTCCTGTCCGGCACATATTTAGCACCATGATTCATTCCTCTAAATTCTACATAGTTAATAAATCCCTGTGAGCACTTAATGAACATACAGGTTAAACCCAGGGGGGAAATTACTGAGATAAGTTCATGAAATATATGAAAAGATGGAAGGAAGCATATGTCAGACATATAGTTGGATACTTAAATACTTTTTAAGCATCGACTATTTTCTTGATTGCACCATGGAGTAGAATAGTTGGAGAGTTGGAAGGCATTTTAGACAACACCTGATTTACACTTCACATAGCTTTCCTAGGATCAGATAAGTAGAAAGTGGCTAAGCTAGAATTTAAAACATCTTAAGATGGTGTGAAACTATACTCTTTGTGACATAAAACCGCCCCTCTGGAGATTCTATGAACTCACATATCAAGTGACCATAAATCTATACTTGGAAAATAAATGTACATTTCATGATAGTATTCAGAGGGCATAAAATCTCAATTAGGCAAGATGAATACATTCTAGAGAACTGCTGCACGGTGCTTAAGTACTTTTGCCCAGAAAGCATGTAAGCAGCTATTCAACAAAATGGACGGTGGAGACTGTCATGGAAATTTGCTTTAGTGTTCCAAGTGACTTACAAGAAAGCCTTTCAACTTTATAACATTTGTTAAGCTTCTCTGACAAGTGAGGCAGGGACTAGAGTGTCTGGCTACTTAGTATTTAGGAGGCATGTCTGAGTTCTCTGAATGTGGACTCCAAACAATTTACACTTGAAGAGTAGTTCTGAGTTCGGTGTTGAAGGCTCAATGTTTCCAAAAAATCTAATTTCTCATGGTTCTAACGGACCAAAGAAGCTGTTCTCAGTGAGAAACAGATGGCCAAGGATATCAGTAAACAGAATGCTGGTCGGATGGGAGTTTTTATGGACGCTGTGGCCATCAGCATCCGCCGAGATGCCCTTCCCCACCCGGCCTGCAAATCCCTCTGAGGCTCCAGCGCAGCCGTCTCCAGCTTTGCAGCACCGAGATGGGGCGAATAAAAATGAGCTAGCACAGGTTCCAGCAAGCCAGGTGGAGTTTTACTGAGAACCATCCGTTTTTGCTAAGACGGTCTATTTTCTGGCATATGCCACTTGATGGATTGTGGCTCTGCAACTCTTTTAGGTAATTTTTCTTGTCCTTGTGTCATTTAGTGACTATGCGGTCTTGCTTTGTCATTTAAAGGTCAATATACTCAATATGTATCCAATCTGTGTTCATTTACTCAGCTCCATAAATATCCTTTTGTTCATTTGTGCATGAGCCATGTTTCTCTTAGGAAGAAGTTTCTGTTCTAAAACAATAAACTTATTGGCCGTTACATAGAAACTTGGAATAAGATCTGTGCCACACAGCTGACTGTGGTATACGCTATGCTATTACTGTGACCGTGCATGAGATTCCCAGAGCGATCACTGGGCTTCCCTCCTGTCCCCAGGGGGACGTATAACCATGGGGAATGGACACCTGAAGGACAGGGCGGGAGATAAACATGAGAACGATGTCTGCGTCTCCGTTCAAAGCGATGGGAGATGAGAGAGCTGACGGGGAAGGACCCTGAGCGGCTGGGAGGAGAACATGTGGGGTCCCACTCGGGCACTCTCCGGAGATGGAGAAGACTTGTCATAGATTAAAGGCAGCATAAAACGTGACCCGTGACCCACGTACATTACAAACAGATTATAAAATAGGAAATTACAAGTGTTAAGTTCCATGCAATCCTTTTTTCGCTCAGATCTCTTTAACACACATGTTATTCTGGGAAACGAGGGGGAGCCTCCTGCCAGGGTGGAGAGGGCAGGGCATTTGGACTCAGACAATCCGAGGCTCAGATCCTTACTCCGCTGTTATTACCTGTGACCTTGGGAAAGGTATCTAACGATCACTTCTCTAAGCTACGAGTGGTTAGATTGACTGTGATTATACAGTGAGACGGTGGGCGGAGGGCAGGAGTTCAGGGGACAGAGCTCAAGAAAAGCCAGTTCCTGTCTTTTGCAAGGAGCTCTGTGGGGCCTGAGTCTGGGAGAGAAGCGCAGAGGAATTAAAATAGACATTCTGGCCTTAGGGTGCGCGTGGTGTGAAAGTGAAAGGAAGCCACACGCATGTGGTCTATGCATGTGTTTGTGTGTGAACCTGTGGGTGTGTCTGTGCTACAAAGAGGTGAAGATAAAGGTCCATAGGAGCTTATGAGACTGAGAAACTGAGAAGCTAAAAGAAAACCATAATTTGGTTCAGAGTTACTGAATCTCCAATTCTAAGAGCCATCCTAGGCGCCCCGTTATTACTTTCCATTGTTGCCCCACTCAGTGGATCCACACTGAGCCTGGCTCAGAGGAGCGCGGTCTTCTGTTTCCAGCCTTCCCGACCCAGGTCCTCTTTTCCTCATGCTGACACCCTCAGCTTGCCTGGGACGCTGCTCCCTTCAGTCCATTCTGCGTATGTGCCCAGAGATCTGATATGACTCCCTTGCATTAAAACAATAATAAAGTCTGTTAAGAAGGGCCTAGGAGGTAAAAGAAAGAACAGAGAATTTTTTAAGCATACAAATATATCTTTGTACAAATAAGATGTTATACCCAATTGAATTAGCAATCTCGGTGAGTTATACGACCTGGTTGCAGTAATTGCATTAAGCAACCATATTATTTCAATAATAAAATAAACCCATTGAAACAGATTATTTTCTAGGGTAATTATTTAACTAATTTAAAAGTGGCAGGAGGATGGATGTTCCAATCTTTGCATTTTATTATCTCCTCAGTGTACTCGGCCCAGGAAATACTGTGTCTGGCAAATGCGATTCTCTGTGCTTATGGAGAAGTCTCCCTTGTTTCTCCAGTTAGGTTTCAACACGTGTGCTTATTCCACCCGTGTGCCAGGATTGCGTCCTGGAGGTTCCTCTCAAAACCCCTTTTCAAGTTCCCCTTCCCTGGATCCTGAATCAGACGCCATCACCTGCGAACCTCCCAGGCAGCTGTGCACAGCCGTCCATGGCTCTCGCTGGCCCCGAGTCGTTCGTGGAGTGCGCGGGAAGTGAGCGGGCAGGGCTGCGTGGGTGCGGCCCGCTGCGGGGCCTGCACAGCCACCCGGCACGGCCCACCGCCGGCGCTCACGGAGCATCTGCTCATCCGATGACCCAGTGAGTGGACAAGGGGGTTGCTCTTTTCTGATTCTCCGTTCAGGACAGTGTGCCCAGTGAGGTGATTAATGAATCCAGTCCTTTCATTTAGTAAATAACGGTGCCACTTTTAAACACATCCAATAATTGACCCCTGACTTGCTGCGGCCTTGGACGCGCTGGGTAGCCTGCCCAGAGCTCGGGTCCCTCTCTGTTCCCAATGAGAGTCAAGAGCCTGCAGTCTGACCCCCACCTCCACCATTCGCCTGCTGTGTGCCCTGGGCCGTCCACTCACCCTTTCTGTGTCCCAATGTTTCATCTGTAACCCGGGGACAGTAAAAGGGCCTACTCACAGGATCTCTGAGAGAATGAAATGAGCTCATAGTGTACAAATACCAAAACAGAAGTCTTGGCTAGGTCCTTGTTGCTGTGATTCATGCCATTGTTTATATCTTTATTGTGACTACTTAAATGTTATACTATACTAGATACTATATAAATAAATGAGATAGCACAAGTAAAATGCACAGCAAAGGCATAGTACAGAGTTAGCACGTCCTGGCAGACACTATCTTAGCGGTAGTAATGGGCTTAGCAGCAGTAGCAGCTTTATTGCTTACACCCATTATTTGCTAGAACATAGCTGATCCCAAGTAGGATAGAAAAAACGTATAGAAATATTAATAGGTGACATTGACTGTAGACGCACTCACCACTTTCCACGCATTAATCCCCAGAGAGAGGGAACTGAGAAGCAATACTGTAAGGATGCTCAGCCCCTTTCTGGGGCCTGTGGCCATCTCTGCTCCCTCTCTCTGGGGCCCTGGGTGGACGCTGTGTGTTTGTCTTTGAATGGATAATAACAGTACTCACCTCAAATTATTATTGTTTGATTCTCGTAATAACCTTACTATTATACACTAGTACTGTCTCCGTTATAAAGCCATGCAAGCTGAAAAAGAGGGTAAATTATTTCTCCAAGCTTGCACAGAATTCAGTGTCAGAATTGGCCTTTGACCCAAGTTGGTCGGATTCTAGAGCTTGTGCTCTTAGTCAATACGTGATAAAGCCCCACCCCCAAGAGACAGGTGGGGTGTCAGATGCGATGGGGGCATGCCTGGCACTCTCCTTGGCCACCATCCATCTCCATATGGTGCTAATACCTGCTTCCCTCAATTTGTCTAGAGTGGAGCCTGTGGTTATAATGCTCTTATATGGGATTTTCAGAATAGCTCTCTTACAGGCCATTGCTTTATAAATCTTTCCAGATAATTATGAAATAGCATATTGTCACAAAGTGGATGGTGATTTCTTTTTTAATATTGACACGTAGGCGCTCATTTCTCCTGCTTGCACACTTCATATGGCCCCAGCCTTAGTAATATTCCCCGAGTTCTTAGTGCAAGGCTATCATTCATCCCTCCCTTATGCATTTTTCCAACTGTGTTTCACTGTGAATCAGACATTGTTATACATGCTGGAGACACAGAGACGTGCGTAAGATACAGTCTTGGTCCATTGGGGTGACACCGACTAGCCTTGCTTAGTTTTAAACGTAGGGCTTTTCTAGCTATTGCTTACCCAACCATCATCCTTAATTCCAGTACTACCTCGGACACTCCTCTCCACTAGCAATTTGGGACTAAAATTCATGGGACTTCAGCACAGCATGCCTGGGAGACACCAGGCACTATTGTTTCTCCCGGCTTTAGGCATCTATCGGCATCCCCTGTCCCAAACTTGGAGTCAGCCCACATGCCTTTCTTCCTGGATCCCAATTTCTGTTTTATTTCCAGTGGGATAAAGTTGGTACTATACCATGACTTCATCGCCTAAAACCTGGTTTTCCTTCTAGGTCCCAGAGCCTCTTGTCTCCAAAGGCCTGCAAGTCAGCTAGTAATATGCTTTACCCTGGCAAATTGTTTCCTAAGCCAGATCCTGTCTTCCTTGGAAAAGTGTCAGTGTCCCCAAGTCCTTGTCTGAAAACCCATCTTCATCATTTTTCCCCCAAAATGAATGCCTTTGGCCTGGGGGGGGGGGGGGTGATCTGGGCGGGGGTGTCATCCTAGCCTCCTGAGCTAGCTAACTTCATCCTATGCCTCTGTGTTATGAGGACTCACTGTTGGAAGTGGCATTCTTACCGGTTCTACCATTATCAAGACCTGGCTCCCCTCCACACTTTTTAACCAGGGCTGAAGGTTTGGTATCAGAACGTGCGCGTCCGTAGGCACTGGCCTTACAGCAGCTCTGGAGACCGAGGCCTCACTGCAGATGGCCCCCCGAGAGAGGGACCCACGCACAGGTCAGGAACCCCTTACACGGAGGTCACTCATCTCTTTCATTCTCCCGTTTCCTTTGCATTTCCATCTTTTACCCCAAACCAGGGCATCTTCCTCTGACAGCAGGCCCCAGCCTGTGTGACCGAAGAAGGCACTGCGGTGCTTCCCCGCGGGCCGGGCACATACTGCTTTCTGAGAGAGGTGACAGAGCCCCTTTCCCCGCCGGCCTCACGCAGAGATGCTTCTCTCCGATGGTCGCAAACAAAACACCAACAGATGGGAGGAACAAGTACATAGCAGGGAGGCAGTCGCCATAGCAACAGTAACCATGGAAAGCCCTCTAAACTCCCACCCCTGCACCAGCGGCCCCGCGGAAACTCAGCGTCCGGCTCACAGGAACCCGACGGAGCCGCGGTGCTTCCAGGGCAGCTTGTGGCCTCAAAGTGGGAAAACCCGAGCCCTTCTCAGAAGCCCCACCTCCCTGCCCACCCGGGGCTTGCTCAAGGCAGAATTCTGAGGGGACGCTCTCGCGGCTCCCCTGCCTACAGGACTCGGGGCGGAGCCCTCACTCTGATATTTGAGGCCTTTACAACCCACATTCCTTTGGATTGTTTGTCATTGTCTAGCTGCTCAAGTCAAAATAGTGTAACTCGTGCATTTTGAACGCTGACTCGCACGGCACGGATTAGTCCGCTTTGGGGATGGTGTGGTCCTTCCTAAGTCACCCATCAGCACCCCAGACAGCTGTTCCCCAGCCGTCGAACTTCCGCCTCGCCCATGAAGTCCTCCTCAGCCACCGCAGTTCACAGTGATTTCTTGAACTATGAAGACAAAATTCCTGGGTTTATATCTCTCAGTCTGGGTATTAAAGCCGGGTGACATTGGACTTAACATCTCACATGTAAAACAATGTTAATAAATACTTTTTTTGAAAAGCAAATGAAGTAATGAGGGCAATTAAATGGCATGGGGCTGCAACCCTTGTTTACATTATGATTTCTCCCAGTGGTATTACCTCTCCTTCCTCTCATCTGCTAGCTCCGTGCCACCTTTATGAAAGAGTGTCAATTGGCATATTGTGAAAGTCAGCAAAACACTTGACGGATGTCTAAGTGAATGAAGAAGGTGACATAGAGATACTTGGTGACGTGAGCCAGTCAACATATAGTGAAACAGTGGGACAGGAAGGCAGGTGGAGTTGGCGGGACAGACAGTATAATTTTTGTTCCCATCATAAATCAACTTAAGTTTTATCTTCTTTCACTCAAGCTGTATCTTTCCCATATTTAAGGACTCAATTGAGATATTTGAGGCAACCTACAAACCAGTTCATTAAAAAAATTCATGGGACTTTTTTTTCAGGATTGTCAAAACCGTAAGAAAACGTAATCCCAGGTGAGCACTGTCAGCGTCAACCGGAGACGGGCCGCAACCCACCTTCCTCCTCCGGGCTCAGCCCCGCGCCCCAGATCCTCTTGGTGGTCACCTCTCCCAGCTGCCCTGTCCCCTGGCCTCCCCACAGACAGTCCTATCTGTCACTCTGTCACAACGCCTGCTTCCTTGCTGTGTCCTGTCCCCTGCCCTGCTCGGATGTTTTACTCCCCGCCTGCCTCAGCGGGGAGTGTGTGGCGAGCACTGGAAGGTGGGCGAGTAAAGGAAAGAGACCCCGCAAACAAGGGGCACATATATGCGGGCACCTGGAGAGCAGTTTCTCCAAACCAGACACAAGAGGTATTTGAGGGTTTAGAATAATCTTAATTACATGATGGCATCTAATATTTCATCTCTTGTATTTTTGCAAGCTTTATTCAATTAATTTACAAAAATCTAGTGGCATATGCATTACCACTGTTTTAAAACTAGGGTAACCGGGTGTAATTGAAAAATAAAAAATGATTTAAATGAAAAATACAATAAAACTAGGGTCACCAAGCCCTATATGTCTTTGCAGATCATCTAGCTAAGTGGTTCTCAACTTACGTTGTCAGCTTTAATAATGAGCTCTTTTTAAAATATATATATATATCTTTTTATTGATTTCAGAGAGAGGAAGGGAGGGAGAGAGAGAGAAACATCAGTGATGAGAGAGTCATTGATCGGCTGCCTCCTACATGCCCCCAACTGGGGATCGAGCCCCCAACCATGGCACGTGCCCTGACGTGATGCCTGGATCCTAGGTTGATGCTCAACCACTGAGCCACACAGGCCGGGCAATACTGAACTCTTTTGTAGATATCAAAAAAGACCTAAGGTAAATGTATGAGTGTCCCTCATAAACCCACAGAACTATTAGTTAGTTAGTGCACTTTGACTGGCACATAGCTGCTTCAGAACACTCATTTTAAACACATAGACACACATACATAATCACATCATTTTTAAATGAAGGAAAACTTGGGGAAAACCAGCCTACTGCATAATTATTGTGGAAGAGAAATTGAGATCCAAGGAAGGAAAACACAGGCCTGGCCAAAAGTGGCTTACAGTTGTTCAGATGGAAAATAATAGAATAATTAATAAATAATAAACTCTGTCTTCCTTGTACTCACAACCGTAACCGACTTTTGTCCCACCCTGCGTTTTGCACTTAGTGCCGGGCCCGGAGAATTAATTTATTTCCTGATCTCAGGGTCACTGTCTTCTCAATTAGCTTATACAGGAATTTGCCTCCAGCTTTTGAAACAAAGTTCCCTCATTCTCCGCTTGCTCGTGTAGCTGGCAGCCCAATAGCACAAGGAAAATCCTGATATATTCTTGTTTCCTACAGACTGTCTTTGGTGAATTTACTAGTAATCCGTACAAAGCACTGGACTTCTGAGGGAGTTAGCTGAGCTTGGGGAAAAGCTTGTAGATGACAAGTTTAATGTTGTTTATAAAATGATATAATTCCCAAGATGACCTAGTGATTTAATTAACTCGTATTTTAAAAATATGGAGGTAGGAGTTGGAACCAGTGAGGTTCACTTATTTTTAATTAAATTTTTGAAGGCAATGGGCCTCAGTCACTGGATGGGTTGTTATCTCTAACTCATGAGTCTTAAATAAGGGGCTTTTAGTATCTAATTTTATATTAATAGAAGAAAGCTTACAATTTTTCTACAGCAGTAATTGCATAAATATATATTTTATCTGGCATTAAAAAGACATCATTGGTGCAGACTCCTTATTAAGGAGCATGGACTACATTTAGATGAGAAGCTGCCCAGAAGCGCCATTACATTCATCATAGAAACTTAATTCGTCATATAATGTAATAGAATCTGAATTATATGAATGTCGTAAGACTAAAAAGACATGTCTGAGAAATTAGCTATGGAAATCTTGGGTCCATGCGATTTGAGTTACATTTATATTAAACTGCAGAAGTTAAGAAAGGGCCAAAGTATAAAGAAGGCTCTAATGTACATTTATTCAACAGGTATAGTATGTTCCAGGTACTACAGCAGGCACTGACCATATGACACAGACATTGCCCTTACTCTAAATTACAAACTAGTGCTGGAGGTTTGTAGTGATAACACGGGACCGTGTAGATTGAGATTACCTGCTGACTTGCTAAACAGAGCAAGAAGTATATATGTAATGTCGGATGGAATGAATGGAGTCCACTGGTTCTTTCTCTATGTCACTACTCACATAACTGAAATTTCCTGTGATGCTAAGAGTAGGGTTTTCCAGTTGCGACCCTGGTGCTCACTCTGGATTGCTTGGATCACTCTCACACTCTCAGCCGCGGCACTGGGCTCAGGCTCAGTTTCCCTTCCTCGCCGCTGTGTAAAGTCTCACTGGTCCCAGACTTCCAGGTACTGGGCATCAGAGATCCACAGACAATCCCTACAGCCAGGGCGCTTAGCTTCCCAGAAGTCCGGGTGTGCCTTCACTGATAAGACTGCTCTCATATTTGCTTGTGAAAAATATCGGTGTACTGTGGGAAGGTGGGGTCATTACCCTGAAAGAAAACTCATACTGCATGTCCAGGAGATCAACCTGGCCCAAGCAGACCTCTTCCAGGGACAATGGGAGAACAGACCTGTCTTCTTCACCCATCCTTACCCCCAAAGGGCAGATGGGGACACGTTGACTCGGAGAAAGAAAGAATAGGATGACACATATATAGAATCTGAAATGAGAAAGAAAGAAAGAAAGAAGAGCATTGAGAGGCAATCTGGGGTATAGATTGTGCCCCAAGTGAATCTTGGAGAGCTCCCAACAAAACTTTGAAAAATGGAGAATTAAATTCCTCAAGAGTCAGAAGAGACCACAGATAAAAGTATCCTTTTCAACTAGGGAACTCTGGAAAATTGATTCTTGATTTTGAAAGTAAAGCAATTTTTATTTGAGTCAAAGGCATCTTCAGAGGGCAAAAAAAGTTTAATGTGTATACTGTGTGTTTGAAGACTTTTCGAGGGTCTAAGAAGTTCTCCTTTGGGGACCATAAGCTGGTTTACTATCCTTTATCTGTAACACAAAGGTAATGAAAGTGGTACAATTGTCTGTTCGCAAAGGCCACAGGAATACCAGGGTTTGACAGCTATGATGTATCTCAGTTAGTTTTTTCTGTGTAAAACCATCACAAATCACAGAGCAGACAGGGTGTTGGTTGAAGAGACTGCGCACTGAGATGATGGAGTTACTCATTTATCTTCGCTGAAAGGACTCAGACTGCACTTTGGCGGGTGACGTAAATCTCATCCTCTCCAGGATCCTGGTCTTAACGACTTCTTGTAGCAGTTTGATTAAAACTGTCTTTGTTTTCTAGTAAACAACAGTAGTCCAACGTTGCTGATTAGACACTGAAACTTCCAACCCAACATTTGGTGTTAAAGTCTAAAGAATGGTTAGATTTGAATAAAATGAAGGATTAAAAAATGCCCTTAAAAAAAGGGTGATGATTAAGACTCGTAACCATGAAAGATTTAAGCCCACTTGTAATTCAGCTTCTAGTTCCAGAGACTTCGTTCAAGTGAAATATTTTCTTAGAGGCCTTTTCCACAAGCCCAGGAAAGTGGGTTGATTTGGCCGTTTAACATTACTTGAAGGAAAGGTCAGATGGAGTAGGGTGAGAAGAGAATTTTACACAGTAAATTGATGACATAAGGTTTAAAAATAAAATTACGATACAGGCCATCAAATATTGAAAAATAAAGTAAGCATGTAAACATTCTTGAGTATAGATACAGAAAGAGAAGGTGAGGAAAAGCCAAGTTAGAGAAAAGCATGTGGGGAGGGAGGGAGGGAGGGAGGGAGGGAGGGCAGAGCAGGTAGAGGTGGGGGAGGGAGGGAGAGGAAGGGCCTGGCCCCGACACCCACTGCGCGCCCCCGTGAGCCGAGGACCCCGCTGGGTGACTTCCTGAACATCATCCGGTTCAGCCTTTATGAAAGTGCTCAGGAAAGGGGTTTGCTTTGTTTTGCTTTGTTTTGTTTTGATCGCTTTGATTTCTGCATTATACAGGGCCAGGGAAAAGCAGGTGTACCGCTGCGAGTAAACAGCCCCCAGTTCATGCTTGTATTATTAGTTATCGATTATTGTACTGTTTGTTGGTATTGCAACTGCAAACCTACTCGTGCCCCGCCCTGTATTCCGAAAAAGGAAAGAGAAGGTTTCCTGGAGAAAATAAGTGGAAGACACAACCCCGTCTCCGCACAGGCGAGCCCGCGTCCTGCCTTCGTCCCCCTCGCTCACCCCAGTTCACGCAGTCCACGCCCACAGGAGAAACACCCCGACGGGCTGCTGGCCCCGCACCAGTGTCTGAACTTCATCCTGAGGCAGACCCACCCTAGCACCGCCTCCAGGGCTCGCCTTTTCCGATGGTTTTCAGTAACCCGACAAGTTCAGTTCAGTTTCGCTCTTTTTGGGTTCCTGGCCCAATGACAATGGGGTGCCCGGGGGGAGGTTCCCCCCATCAACAGGCCACCCTCTGACATCAACTGGGCATCCTGTAACTGAACCCCATCCTGACACTGTCTGCAGAGACACCACCCACCCGGCAGTCAAGGCCCAGCCCTACAAGACAAGGTTCAATCAATTTGCTAGAGGGGCCCACAGAGCTCAAGGAAACATTTCACTCCCTGGACCAGGGGTTTGTTGTGAAAGGATGTAACTCAGGGGCCACGTGGAGACGCCCAGGGCAAGGAGCAGGGACCGGGCGCAGAGCCCCCATCCCTCCGCGGCCGGAGCGCCTCCAGGTGCTCACACCCGAGCTCACACTGCACCCCCCAAACAAGCCCTGGGAAACCGCCTGCCGCAGGAAGAGGGGAGCCGCTGCACCTGCGAGCGGGGGAAGGAGCCTGCCTGCCTGACTGGATTAGATTCCCTTCCCCAAACTTCCCGCTACAAGGATTTGCAAAGGAAAGGACCTCCTAACATTTGTAGGCCTGAAACCAAACGCGGACAGTCACTGCTTTTCATTCAGTGACACCATTCACACTGCAGAAGAAAATCACCACGGCATTTGTGTACCACTCTTTCCAGCTTACAAAGCTGTTTTCAATTTCAGTGTCTCTTCTGATTCTCACATCATTCTGTGGGTGAGTTTTGTTCTTCCTTTTAAAACATAAGGAGGAATTAGGCTGGGAAATTTAATGACTAGTCACCTGGTGGTTCTGAGTTAGCAAGTGTAAAACAGACTTGAACTCTGACCTTTAACTCCCAATTATATGTAACTCCCAGGGTGCTCAGCAGTGAATTCCAGGGGCTTCTACAAATGTTAACTTATTTTTTTACCAAAACTTTCATCTGAGCTCCGCAGGGAACTCTGAAAAATCGTACAAGAAGAACTCGCTTCCCTCGTAAGAGACTGTGACACAGTTAGCAGGGAGAATTTGCAGCAGCCGGTATCTAACAAATAAATAATAATGTTTTTAAAAGAAAATTATATAACTACCCACATGGTGTTATAATCAAGCAACCATGGTTAATATGGGCCTTTTGAAAATTTAACTTACTGTCTCATTAGAAAATCCCAAAGGAAGGAAGAGGGAATGAATCCAAATTTAGGTGCTAAATAGAAATGCATGATGAATGGCCCTTTGCGACGTGTAGCTATTAACCGGACAGTGTGGATGTCACACGAGTCATTGAGGGAAATGTATGCCTTTTCCTATATTGGGGGAGGAAGGATGGGGGAGGAATTAATTATAACTCATTAAAGATTTTACCTTCAGTGAAAGCTAAAGTAGGAAGGAGGCAAAGGGTTATTGAAACCACCTCTTTACAACAGGCCAGGAAAAGAATTTTTTCAGAAGTGTGAAGAACCAGTGCTAAAGAAAAAACCACAGGCGCAAACGTCGCCGGTGCTGGCAGCCTGCAGCACCAGGCCTGGCCTCAGGCCCGATCGGCGCGGCTCGGCCTCGCCCAGAAACCTCACCTTAATCAATCAGTCTGGGATTTTCTGGTCAAGCGCCAGTAAGGCATCTGTCACCGCGCCCTTCCTGTCCCCTGGAGACGAAGAGGCAAAACACTGTCCCTGCTCGCAGATGGTTCTGTTCAGGAACAAAGGTATGTGACCAGGGACGTCAGTGGAAGGAAGGAGGGACGCCACCAGGTGCCTGCACCGAAGCAGTATCACGTGCCAAGGAAAGAGGCCATCGGTGCGCGTGCCTTGGCCCTGGGGCTGGGCTCCTCCAGGATGCCACCGCTTTGCAGTTGCTGGAGTTAAAGGAGCACCACCCGATGTGACTGGGCGGTAAATGTGAGTCCTGTCCCCTGTGCCCTGACCTGCAGCTGTGCCCTCCAGCTCCTGGGCCCACAAAGCAGCTGAAGTATGTGAAGGGAAAGGGGGCAAAGTGAAGCCCATTGGTCAGAGAAAATGGCAGAGAGAATTAGAAGGTAATATTCCACAGCCCATTTACTCTCTATTTATTTGACAGATGGACATCTTTTTTTTTTTTTAATATATCTTTATTGATTTCAGAGAGAGGAAAGGAGAGGGAGAGAGAGAGAGAGAAACATCAATGATGAGAGAGTCACTGATCGAGCCCGCAACCCGGGCATATGCCCTGACCTGGAATCGAACCCTGACGCCTGGATCCTAGGTCGACGCTCAACCGCTGAGCCACGCCAGCCAAGCCAGATTGACATCTTGTAAATATGTGACTTGTTCTAAGTGAGCTGTAGGAGCCACATCTTGGCCCCGCACAAATGGCTGCCCGAATAGTGACCTGTTGGAACCTTCCTTGTGCACAGGTACCTGCTGACTTTGCACCCCGCGCGCTCCAGCGTGCACACAGGGACACGGGGGAGTCCACATGGTCCGCAGAACAGCTGCGGTCCTTGGTGCGCTCAGCAGGGATGCCCTTCGTCCTTTGCTAGGAGGGATGGTGCACTTTCATGGTAATGCACGCAGAAGTTTCTGTATCGCTCCAATGCACGACACATAATATGGTAAAATTGTGAAGTTACTGAAAAAGATTTGGGAAGTAAAGAAAGAACACTATAACGTGAGGTGCTTCTTAAATGACGATTAAAATATCTTTGATTATGAAGTAGGAACTTAAGTAGAACAAAAAGACAAGTTCCAGGCAAGTAGAGAACTTGGGATGAGACCAGTTTGGTTAGACATGGTGACTCCTGAGACCTAGGGGAACACACTAGTCTGCCATTCCTTTAGTCATAGAGATATTTTGGATTAAACATGGCCTTGGTAGTGTTATGTAACTACCAGGTTACCAGATAACTCTGTCTGGTTATCATTGCTCCACACGCACCATGTGCTCCAATAACCCCGTGTGAGCTCCGTACAGCGCAAGAAGACTAAAGAGCTTCTCTAGAAGTTGCCCTGGTTGAAGGACTAACTCATAGCCGGGGGTTTGTGCCATGCGAGTAGGGTCCCCTGAGGAGCACTGCCTTGGAGTAGCTGAGCTCTTCCCGGGGCTGGAGCCGCAGCGTTGGCTCTGCTCAAAGCCAGCACCGCCCTGCGGTTCCAGCTCAGTACCGGAGGCTCTCTCGGGCCCCGAGCTCCCTGCTAGGCCCCGGTTCCCACACTGTCACACCGCGCACTTAGGGCCTCCAGGTTTCCTGCCCTTCCCCCAAATACTCCAGATCCCCCCTTTACTTCTTCTGCTTGCTGCTGCTATCAAACCTATTGCAAATCAAACAGGGACTGATCGAACTCCCGCTTTCTCCATGTGTTTTCCGAATTCCTTGCAGCTGCCTGGAGCGGTTCCTTTCGGTGGCTCCTGCATCACCTCAGGGCTCCCCCAGCTGCCGCCCCAGGGAGCCTGCACCCGGCCCTTCCAGGTGAGCGCTGGAGAGAGGGGCCCTCTCATTAACCTCTGCACCCCCTGCAATGCCTCATCTAAAGCGTGGGGCACCAAAAATGCTCAATAACGAGACGCTGGATTTTAATTTCTAAAAAAATCTGCGTAAAAAGTTCAGGCATTTTTAATTTAATTCAATAAACATCTGGTGAGTCCAATTACATTTCAAGCTCTGCATTCGATATAAAAGATTCAGAGCTAAATAAGAGAAGAACTTACAGTTAGGGAGCTTAGTGATCATGCATCATTTCCTTCCGAAAGCAGAAACACAACCTTTTTTACTGATTAATAGGCAAGTGTATTTCTGTAATTTTGTTTTCTGTGCAACATGGATCCCAGTTGGCAAGGACATTATCGAATCTGACCGCTGAACTTCAGAAAGAGTCTCAAAAATTTAAATGGCTCTGAAATCTCTGTCCTCCAACCAGGAAAAATAAATAAATAATGATTGATAGATAGATAGATAGATAGATAGATAGATAGATAGATAGATAGATAGATAGATAGATGATAGATAGATAGATGATAGATAGATAGATAGATGATAGATAGATAGATGATAGATAGATAGATAGATAGATAGATAGATAGATAGATAGATAGATAGATAGATAGATATAGATAGATGATAGATAGATGATAGATAGATAGATAGATAGATAGATAGATAGATAGATAGATAATTGATAGATAGATAGATAGATAGATAGTTGATAGATAGATAGATAGATAGATGATAGATTAGATAGATAGATAGATAGATAGATAGATAGATAGATAGATAGATAGATAGATAGATAGATAGATAGATAGAGGGTGTTTCCCTGTCTTGTGGCCGGGTTGTCACAGAGGAGTTCAGAGGGAAGAAATCAATAGAATTTTGTCATCTCTAAACCAGCAGGGATTATTTCTCAGACCATCTCCCTTGTGTGTGAACACATTTTGTTAGACTGTATCACTTGTGACAAGGGGATCTGTTGAACAGACACTCGATTTAGCTGTAAGCCAGTGGAAAGGAGAGGGAAATAAACTCTCAATTATGGAGCAGCACTTGCCAGGAAGCATGTCAGACGTGCTCACATTCTAGGTCTTATCAAGGCCATTTCACAAGTAAAGAAACTACAGTCCAGAGAAATAAACCAACTTAACATGCTCACTAATGTTAATTCATTTGACAGCTATTAATTCGTGGAGATCACATTTTTCCAGCAATAGCTTCCTAACAGAGCTCCCTCTCCCGCTCCCCTCCCTCTCTTCTCGCTACCTTCTTACCAAGTAGTTAACTAATGGGTGATCCCTGGCACTTAGGTAGCTGTTTTTATTTTTTAAATACATGAAAATATTTTTTCACTTTTACCAGGTAACCTGAAAGCCCCTCACCTGTCCCTCCTCACGCTTCTGAACCACAGGAAGACATGTCTGCAGCAGGGAAACGCTGAGCATAGTCCTTCCCCACCAGCGGAGCCCGCGATCTCTCCTGTCCAAACTTTCCGACAAGCCGGTGCCTTGAGGCCTATCGTCTACCCCTCCTTAAGGTCAGGCCTGAGCCGCAGAGGAACTGATGAGCTCTGCCCCCATTCACTGCATCTTATATCTAGTGAGCTGCCATAAATTGACACATTACGGGAAGCAGATGGAAAATGGGCACGTGTTTGAAAATTTCTACCATGTGATTTTAAAGTATAATTTAATCATACATTTGGGGTGTCAAGGATTATTTAGTTCATGTCTTCCACTTTGAAATGAGAAAACGGAAAATAATCAATTATTCCATTCATTCAAGCAATTATTCAGCTAATAAAAATATTGATAGAAGTTACCTTAATGGCTGACAGTTATTTATTCAGTGCTTACAGTGCACCAGGCGTGGTCTGAGGGTTTTATATGCATTGCTCATTGAAATATTTATTAAATACCTAACAGGTACCAAGTACTGCCGTGTCCCGGGGAGTGGTTAATACGGAGGCAGCTGTGTCTTCACAGAACTGATAGTTCAGGGGCAGAGGCAGGCGATGAACATGCGGGAGAATAAGGCGCTCACGGTTTTCCTAAGCTCGGAGGCAGAGCGGGCAGCCAGCGGTGTCGCTCTGTCCTCTGTGGGCGGCCGTGTGAAACGAGCCAGCCCTGTGCAGAGCGGAGGAAAGTGCAGATGTGATGCAGGCTGTCGGGGGCCAGATCAGTCATCCTCACTGTCCCTGGTTCTATGTTTGAGTTTAATCCAGACTTAGTGGGGAGATATTAAAGAGTTTTAAGCAGCAAAATGAAACTATGTAATTTGCATTTATTAAAGACAACTCTTCTTGCTTCCTTAAAAATGGTCGGGGGAAGGAAAAGCCAGAGATCCGAGGAGACCAGTTAGAAGGCTGTGGCGTGACCCAGGCGGCCTTGGGCCAAGATAAAAGCCGTGAAAAGGGAAATAAGTCAGGGGTTGGCTCTATTTTGAAACTGAATTAAAGGATTTGGAAATAAAATGTGTGGAAATAGTGAGGAGAAAAAGATATTAGGATGACTCCTGTGATTTTTGCTTGAGCAACTGAATAGTTTATGATGCAATTTACGCAAATGGGTAGGGCTAAAAGAGAATCCAAAATAATGGGCCACCAAGCGCTCTCTTCTGAATATATTCACTCTGAGGTCCCTCTAGACATGCAAATGGCAATGCCCAGGGGCGTTTGGATCTTTGGGCCCTGCACTCAGGGAAAAGCATGGAGTCGAAGCTAAAAAAATTGGAGTCATTAATGCATGGATGTTACTAAAGCCGTGGGGAGTGATGAAATCACCCAGGGAAATAATATAACAAAAGAGAGAAGCAGGATGGGCTCCAAGACAAAACCAAAGGCATGGGGACATTAGAGGCCAGGTCAAATAGGAGATCTGGGTCAAGGGACCAAGGAAGGGGGAAGGACACTAAGGTTAGCGTCCCCAGAACCCCTAAAGGGAGAGGTTTTCAAGGAGGGGTGCAGAAGGCAGAGGTGTGACCAATGGATTCGGAAGCATCATAAGTGTGTCATGAAAAAATCTGTGGTGTTATGGATTTGAAAGTAGATTGGAATTGGTTGAGAAGAGAATTGGAGTTGAGAATGTGTAGAAAGAACACATAAAAACTCAGGGGAGAAATTCTGTGGTGCAAAGGACTAGAGGAGGGCCAGGGCCAGGGCCATTTATCCGTGTATAGTGCTGTCTACGCACACGCAGGGTAACGCCGACGCACCTGTTGTGTGTGCGTATACAGTGCTATCATCGTTACCGCACACATGTAACAGGCTTGAACATGTTCGTGCAGGAGGGGACTCAACCCTCACTTAGAAATTGTGCCGTGAGAGAGAGAGGAGGTAAATAAAGTAGCATGTTCCTTAAAAAGATAAGAGGGGATTTAGGAACAAAAGGATGTGTTTCAAGTTATAAAGCTCAAGAGGGAATGTAAGTGAGGCAGGAGCACAGGTCTCTGGGTGTGTAGCAGAAAATATGTTATATTGGAAAGAGCCTTGAGGTCGGTTAGAACGCTACTTGCCACTCATCTCTGACACTCACGAAGTTACTTGATTTCTCTCAGTTTCGGGGAGCAATCGCACAGGCTGGCCACGTAGAGGGGTTTACACAGACTCCTACCCCTCTGCGTACAGATGGCTGATGGATTACAATATTGCTGGGAAATCAATATCTCTAAGTTACTTTGCATGTCTCATGCTCCCTCGATTTCCCCCAAAGCCTATCTCAACAGAGGCTCAAAATTCTTGAAATGATGGCAGCTTGGTAACTATATTCCGTATTTTCCTTTTCCCGCCTTGTGACTCTACTTTCTATAAATAACTTCATATAAAATGACAGTTTTAATCAAGCTTGCAATTGCTTTAGACAATTGTTTCCTAACTGAAAGCTCCTGGGTGACATCTTTTTTTCCTGTGTTTGTAAGCACCCAGATCAGACTAATCGATAAATAACAAGACTAAGAATTAAAGGGAGGTTCTGGTTCTGCCGGTCCATTGTTTATGCATTGAACAGATGCCCCACTAATTCCAAACACCTGACCAACTGCCCTTGGCCCCCGTGGGTGGCTTGGCCTTCTCTCCCGAGCCCTCCCAGTTGCTCCGGGCCTCTCCCCGGCAGCCTCCCTTTTGCTCGGCTGGGTGGACAGTGCGGACCACACGCTACCTCCCCAGCCCTGTGGCCCCTGACACCGACCCCGTGTCCAAATTGCCCCCCTATTCCTCTGCTTACTCAGCTAAAATGAGCTACCATTTAAAATAATATAAGAATCGTTTACTCTGAAAGACTGCCTGAAATCCTAAATGGAATCTAAATGTTCTGGTATCACCTTCCTGGTCACGAAGATACTATTGGGGCGACTTCCTAAACCCCCTGCCGCCTTTGAGTACAGAACAAAATAGCATCTAAGAACTGGGGAAAATTCTCTACATAAAAGAAAACTGTTAAAATTAGAGCTGGGGCTGCCCTAGCCGGTGTGGCAAGGCGCTCAGAGCCTAGGCCCATGGACTGAAGGGCCCTGGGTTCGATTCTAGCCCGGGGCACGTGCCTGAGTTGCAGGCTCTACCCCACGCGAGCAGAAGGCAACCAATTGATGTGTCTCTCACATCGACATTTCTCTCTCTCTCCCTCTTTTACTTTCTCTCTGAAAAGCAATGGAGAGAATATTCTCTGGTGAGGATTAAAAAAGAAATAAATAAATAGAGCTGGGGCTGAAGGTGGAAGCAGAGTGACGGGGTGGCTGCGAAGCGCAGCGAGGAGCGTGGGGAGGGTGCAGCTATTCTGTCTTGACTTTGGCGGTGGTTACACAGCTCTGTGCATTTGTCAAGTCTCCTAGACTGTTCAATAAAACATGTTTGCCAAGTCCCATAGAACTGTGCGGGAAAGAGCATAAAGTTATAGTAAGTAAATTTTACCTCAATAAACCGTCTATTAAAACAGCCAACTGTGAGGTTTTCAGCTGTGTGATTACAAAGATGTTCTCTTCATCCCAGCATTATGGGGCAGGAGAAATAGTTTCCTCGACCCCTCTCCCTGCCTGTGCCGAGCAGCATAATTATGTAACTATAATAATAGAGGCACAGTATAAGCTATTGATTAAAAATATAACAAGAAATACTAGAGTTAATAGCCAGCCCTAAGCCCTGAAGCAGGCTCCTCCGTGAAGAGACATTTGGGGGTAAAGTCGAGGGGTCTGTGGACTGCTGTTTTATTTCCAATCGCTCTGGCACGATTTTGGATTTTGAAATATGTATGTTTATGATACGGCATTAAAATATAAAAAAAGTATGGGTGGAAATAAAAACGAGGCGACAGGAGTTTCCTAATGCCAGCCGGCGCAGCACTTGCCAGCTGATCTCCCCTTCCTCCCTCTGGGGCTCCTTAAGGCGAGGGCCTGCCGTGCTGCTTCTGTGCCCGCGGGGCCTGAGCACAAACAACAGCATCTGCTCAGATGCCTCTTTGTTTTAGCAGCAAATAGCAGGAAAGAATGAATGGTCCGTGGCCGCTGAGGATCCACAGAACAGCAACGAGTCCACAAAAACAAGGCCCGCGACGGAGGACTGGGCGCAGGCCCAGGTGGACTGGCTTGGATCTTCTCACTAAACTGCAGCTTTTGCCGTCTCCTGTGTGGAGGGCATAAGGCTGTACACCGGATCGTTGTATTTTATTGTTTTAATTTATCTTTATCATGGAAAGAATTACAGATGTCCCCTTTGTTCCCCATTGACCTCTTCTACCCCACACCTGCCTCTCTGCCCAGGCCTTCCCCACACTATTGTCTGCATCCATGGGTTTGCATATATGCACATAGGCTCTCAGGTTAACCTCTCCCCACCCACCTCACCTTCCCTCTGAGATCCCTCGGTCTGGTCCGTGCTTCTATGTCTCTGGATCTATTTTGTTCATCAGTTTATTATGTTCTTTAGATTCCACATGTGAGTGAGGTCATGTGGTACTTGTCTTTCTCTGTCTGGCTAATTTCACTTAGCACAATACTCTCCAGTTCCCTCGGTGCTGTCCCAAAGGATGAGAGATCCTTCTTTACAGCTGCGTAGTATTCCACGGTGTGAATGTCCCACAGCTTTTCTATCCACTCATCTACTGATGGGCACTTGGGCTGTTTCCAGATCTTAGCTATTGTAAACTGTGCTGCTATGAACATAGGGGTGCATAAGTTCTTTCTGATTGGTGTTTTGGGCTTCTTAGGATATATTTCTATAAGTGAGATCACTTTAAATCCACAATGGTCCACCAATCTGCCAAAAAACAAATGCCCTCTTGCTGTTTTCTCCAGAGGTGTTGACAAACTTCAGACGCCAAATTATTTGCCTTCTTTCACCCTCTGTGATTCCACCAATGGAGCCACCACACACCGGGCCATGGCTCAGCCTGATATTCATAGTCTTGTCTGGGGTCTTCTTTTTACAGGAGTATCAGCAGTTAGCACAGAAGTTAGCACAACTGCAAGATTCCCCTTTTTGTAAAACATTTTATTTTTAGATTATTTTAGATGAACATGCAATTGTAAGAAATAATACAAAGAGACCCCATGTACCCTTTACAGCATTTCCCCCAGATACCACCTTGTATGACTGTAACACTACAACCAAGAGATCGGCGCTGAAACAGCCCGCTGACCGCGTTCAGTTTTCAGCAGTTTTACAGGCGCTCTTCAGTGGGTCCCAAGACGATGATGCCGCTTCCTTTTTTTTTTTTTTTACAATAGCTTGATTCTTTCCATGAAAGCAAGACCAACTTGTGTGATATGTGTCTCCATAGGAGGCTTTCAACAGATCACTGGACTTGGGAACATGTTTTCATCCAAGAATCTATATTTCAGTAAAATGTGCCTGAATTGCTATTATGCCCAGTGTCCTTTGCTTTGATTAACATATTCTCCCTCATGGTATTATCCCCAACAGCCATACAAAGGTAAGAATGATATCCCATTGCAGGTGAGAATGCTGAAATCCAGAGATGTGTGCACTCGCACAGTGCTACCTGCTGTTAAGTGGCATATACAGGATTTACACCTGTTAAAAAGCAGACAGCAGGCCCCAAATGGAGTCACTCATGCTAAGTCTACACATCACCAAGCCGATATTTAACTTAATTCCAGGTTTGGCCCTCCCAGAAATGGAATCTTACACTAGTCAGGAATCACCTGTTCAGCACTAAGCTAGGTGGCCTTCCTGATAGATCCCTGACATACCCCAAAAGAAAGTGATCTTGCAGTCACCGACCTGCTTGTTTTTGCCTAGAATCACTTCCTTGCTCTTGATCTCTGCTGTTTATAAAAGTCTTTCATTTTGTACAGCTCCTCAGAGCTCCCTTCTATTTGCTAGATTGAATGCTGACAGGTTCAAATAGATTTTTGCTCAAATAAAGTCTTAAAATTTTTAACATGCTTCAATTAATCTTTTAACACATTTTATCTCAAAGGTCAATTTTTCTACCGTCTGAGGGAAATTCTTAACTGTACTTCCTTTTTAAGAACTCATTGTGAATTGTATAAACAAGTAGCTGGAAGAAAAAATGAGTAGAACCTATTTAATTATGCTAATTTTCATCTATTATCCATCCACTGGCCACCTCGCACAAACCTATCTACCAGTGTCAGGAAAAATTCCTTCTATTGGACATTGGGGACTCTAGCGTGGGTCTCAAAATACGTGATCTGACCTTCACAAGAACCTAAGCTCATTTCTAGTGTATCATGGTTTTTATTTCTGATTTTTACTAGTCTAAAAAAAGAAATCCTGATATGAAAATAAGCATTTAGGGTCATTGAAACCCTCCTCTTATGATTAGCTATAAAAATATGTCCATTTCAAGCATACCCTGAAATAGCAACAGAATCAGCATGTAGTTCAATTCCAAGAATTCCAAGGGTGTTTTTCCACTTTCATTAAAATGCACTGCAATGAGGAAATTATGTGAATATCATTTAAAGCTTTATAAGGAAACTCTTTAAAATTGATAGTTATAAGTGTTTACAATACAAATTCAAGGTGATTACATGTTGATTAGCACTTGCTTATATGTCTCTTAAGAAACCACACAATCTGATCCCAAACAGCAATCTCTTTGAATACTTGACCTTGATGAGCTTGAGGCAGATCTGGGTGACAGAACTTTTAAAATTAAGATTTTATTATCATGCCCTGGCTTGGCACTAATATTTAAGTATCAAAGCAGCAATAAAATGCCTACCTACCTATAGCCTAATTTTGATTCCAGGTACTGAATTGGTAATTTCAGGGGTAACAACAACAGTGCCTAACATTTGTTGAGTGCTTAGTATGTGACAGAAAATGTTATAAGCACTTTTCTTGGCATTAATTCTATTAAATTTTACACATTTTTTAAATGGAAGCAATTGTCGGGTTCTTTAAAAAGCAACAACCTGGGATCAAAGTTTAAGGAATGGTGATTCTTTGACTTCTGCCCAACTCTTTGTATGTAAGGTCTTCACGCCAGCCCCTAGATGGAGCTCAAGTCCACCTCACCCAAAGGATGTACAAGTAAGATTAGGGTCAATGACTGACGCCCAGGTCACTGAGGATGCTCTGCTGGGGCCACCATGTAAAAAATGGAACCTGCCGAGATGAATGGAGGTTTCTTTGATACTTTCACATTGACAATTGTCT